>NC_000072.6:93177039-93522039 GCF_000001635.26 Mus musculus
TGCTGCAGCCAGGAAGTGCCATGTGAAAGACGCCTGCTATTCTGTTGCTTTTATTTCCTGAGTACTGCTTTCAGGGCTTCATGAGAATCCATGGGGCATCGTGTTTCCAGAAACAGCCTCTTTATTCACAAACTGTCTCAAATGGATCGCTCAGCTTAGACATGATAAAAATGAAGGGGGCGGGGGGGGGGGCTTCACGTTTCCTCATTAACAGACAGGAGAGTGACTAGTTGTTCTAAATGCAGAGGCTCTGATGGTACCCCGAAGGCATTTTGATCATGGTCATCCTTAAGGCGAATCTAGGACCTATTCACTTCCTAATGAGCTACCACTCCTGTACTTTTGGCTCCTCTTATCCCCTGGCCATGCATCAGAGCAAATGACTGTCCTTTGGTGATGCTGTCCAGACCTCCTTAAGCCCACACTCTGCAGCATTCTTCTAGCTGCTGGAGAAACTGAAGCTGGGTTGGCTTATAAAAAAAAAAATTGCCTCCTCCCGCAAGATCCCATCAACTCCGCATATTCTCCATGGGAGGTTTTGCATTCCTGGGATCCCCCCAACTCTCCAGGCACAGTCTTGAGCCTATGGCTTGTGTCTGAGTGGAGCTGACTGAATTAAGCATTGTTCCCATTCCAGAAGGTGAAACCAAGACGTGTAGATTAAAATCACTGGCCTAATGTCACAAAGGTAATTCACTGTAAGTGGTCAGGCTGTCATCAGATGGAATGCAGGGTTTTAATAAGGAGTGTTTTAGTGGTCATTGTAGATACATTGTGTGCTGGTCAGCATTCTAGGACAGTTGCCTGCTACATCAGCAGTAGAAAAAAGGGGATGAGGAGCCATGCAAGGAAATGGCAGGGGGAAGAGTAACTCGAAAGATAACAGCAGGAACTTATGGAGTCATAGACTGTGCACGGCTACTGAAGTCCTTTGCCTTTGCCTTGAGTAGCTGTGCTTGAATTCTTACAAATTATGTTCATACTGTTACTCTATATGAGGTGCCTTACGGCAACAGGATTAAGTCACATAGCCCAACTGATTTTGTTTTGCTTTTTAAATGTCTCAAATGTACAAATACACTTCATTGTACACCTTCACAGTATGGCAGAAATCAGACAAATTCTTGTCACTGGCACTTGGGACACCTGGCACTGTCCTGTAGGTACCAGCAGCATCGCTGGCTTCTGCCACTAGGTCTTCATGCTCAGTGCCAGGCCCAGTCACAGAAATTTGAATGACTCCTTGATGAATGTCCCTCAGGTAGTAAACCCATTCTAGTTGAGAACTGCAAACCTAGATCAAAGCGTTTACTATGGCAGTGAAAACAGCAAGTGCTTAATAAGTCTATTATTGGTTCGCCCACTTTCTTGTCTTCCTTTCCATATATCTTCTTTTGTCCCTTTCGAAATAACCCAGTAGCCTCTGTTTCATCATTTACTTTGAACATCAGCCTGGTCAGATACAGATGTGTACCTGTAGATCAAGACATTTATCGGACTGAGGCAGAATAATCACATGAGCCCAGGAAATGGAGACCTTCTCCAGAAACAGAACAAGAATCATCACAAACAAACAAAAACAAGGAAGCATTAAAACAAAGCCACTAGTACCTCTGATGAGAAAACTAGACAAAGGAATTTATACCGAGGGTATTTTCATTTTAATATGAGTTCATTGTCTCAGTCATGGACATCACCTCTAGTGGGCACAGTTGAAGGACCATATAGTTCTTGAAAGCTGCCTATTAAGGCATGAAAGATAGTTTCTAAAGTATATTCTCTGGAATATAAAGAATGTAATTGCAGTTCTAAAGAATGTCAATATCTCATAATAGAGTTGTGTGGTTAAATAAATTTTAAATATTAAGGTTGTTCAAAATTAAACCAATTGGGTTTTTCTCTTTTTTTCTTTTTCTCTTTCTTCCTTCCTTCCTTCCTTTCTTTCTTTCTTTCTTTCTTTCTTTCTTTCTTTCTTTCTTTCTTTCTTCCTTTCTTCCTTTCTTCCTTTCTTCCTTTCTTTCTCTCTTTCTCTCTTTCTTTCTTTCTTTCTTTCTTTCTCTCTTTCTCTCTTTCTCTCTTTCTTTCTTTCTTTCTTTCTTTCTTTTTTTTTACTTCTTGTGCCTTCTTAGAATCTTTACAATGTTAATATATACCATCAATATTCATGAAGACATATGGTTTGAAACTTTTGTAATCTTATTTTTGTAACATGGGTTTTTATAGTTTAAGGTCAGCAAACTATAATCTACAGGCCAGATCTGATTTACCACCTACTTTGCAAACAAAATGGTATTGGAACACTACCAGTTCACCCATTTACACACTGTCTATGGCTTTAAGTTTGAGTTGTAATAGAGATAAGACAACCTTGAACATCTAAATTCTCTGCTGCTTAGCTTTCCAAAGGTTACGATAGTTGATCCTATTTCTGGCTGAATAGTTTATGGCATGTACACTAGGGAACATTAGCTTGCAGAACTTCGATGTTGGAAAAAAATTGTATAGCTTATGTATGCACTTGAGATTCTGTGATGTCAGGAACTTAAGAACTCCACTGAGAGTTTGTTACACATGCAGATGTGTCTGGAATCTGTTTCTGACCTGTTGAATCAGAAGAGCCATCAGAATCTATCCCAGAAGGGCTGGGATAGTTCAGTGGTAGAGTACATCTCCAGTATGTGCAAGGTCTGTGACTTGACTCTTAGGACGGTAAGAATAGTCAGTGAGAAAGCCAAGGCGCTCGCTCAGACTTGGTGGAAGCACCTGCTCTATTATGTGTACAGCTAATGTAATGCAAAGGATAAAGTTACCACAAAAACTGGATATGTTTAAGTTTTCTTTGTCCTAGAATTCTTCAAAAAGCCTTCTTTGGGTAAAGATACATGCATCTTACCCAAGGCTCTTAAAGTGCCTTGGAAGTCCCTTTATCTATGCATTCTTCATGTTGCTACAGTTTAGTGTAATGTATGGACATTTCACTAAGTCAGATAAGTCTGAGGCTTTCTTTCATCCAGGCTGAGCAAATTACCCTAAATAATGAACTCTTAGGTGCCTCCCTGAGAACTAACAGGAAGTTGGTTCACCTCAGGCTTCCATTTTCTTATTTAAAGGAAGGGGTAAGATCATCAACGTGGGCATAATAAACTATCACAAATAGGGTATCAAAAGCCTGGGTCTCAGAAGTGCTCAGTCAGGTTAGTAAGGAGCCAGGCATGGTAGCACAAATCTAGTACCTGGGAGGACAAGCAAAGAAAGTTGCCTTCCAGTTCAAGGCCGATTTGGGATATATAGTGAATTCCAGGCCAGCTTGGGGTATGAATAATATTCTGCTTAAACAAATTAAAATTAATTAATTAATTAGTCAATTAATTAAAAGGGACAAAAAAAGAAAACAGGAAAGATGTCAGCAAGGAAATTAGCCAATCTATAACCCACAGGGTGGTCAACTTTTCCAGGGAAAGAGCCTTGTAAGTTACCATCCTTTGATTTCCCTGGTGACCATTATACAATAAAGCCCTGAAAATAAAAGATTTATGGAAGGAACGATGAGAGACCAAAGGGGAAGATAAAACGGTGGTGAGGGGCGGTGAGACAGAAAGATCATCTGCACCCCTCTGAATTCTTTTACCACCTGTTGCTTCCTGTGTGGTCTCCGGGAAAGGGTCGGCTTCCTTCTGCTGCAGTTTTCACCCTGGTCATACAGAGCCCTTCCTAGGATGGTTGTAGATATTACATAAGACACTGTAGGCAAAGCACTCGACACTTTAAAAAAGAAGTTTAAGCAAGGCTATTTCTCCACTACTGGTAATTGCTAGCATTCTCACACCGTGGTCCCATCCGTTGCTGGAATAAGGCTCCTGAAGAAAATACTTCTCTTTGTTTATGGACAAGTCTGATTTCTGGTTTTGCTCCTACTTAGAATTAGATCCCTTAGGAAACACAAAGCCGAGGGAACAGCTCGAAATCTGGGATTAGACTAACAGCACAGGCAGATCCACCATGGAGCTATGCACACAGTAAATCCCTCAGCTTCGCTAAACTGTGCACAACTAACATATCTCCCCAGTGCAGATCTCTCTCTCTCTCTCTGTCTCTCTCTCTGTCTCTCTCTCTGTCTCTCTCTCTCTCTCTCTCACTCTCTCTCTCTCTCTCTCTGTCTCTCTCTCTCTCTCTCTCTCTCTCTCTCTCTCTCTCTCTCTCTCTCTCTCTCTCTCTCCCCACCCCCACTGGCTGTTTGTAGCATGTTAGGAGCAGACTTAATTAAATCCCTAAACAAGGAAATGGCAGACTCCAAAGGAGATAGAGGAATGCCTGCGTCCAAACCAAACAAAGGAGAAACCATAAATACCAAGGCTTTGAGACATCAACACTGATACTGGAAAGGTTCTTCCTGCCCCTAAACCTGGCTCTTTAATCCCTTGGTGATTTGCCTTTGGCTGTTCCCCGCTGAGTTGAGATTCCAGGCTGAATGTGAGCACTGGTTCACATACCTGCTTCTAAAGAGGTCCAAAAGGCTGAATGTGAAATGTCCTGCTCCACACTCTGAACTGAGCACAGTTCTAGGACCTGGGGCAAAAGTACACACACACACACACACACACACACACACACACACACACACACACACTATGCTCACCTTACTAGAGCTCTCAGTCCAAAGAGGGAGACAGACATTAATCAAATTAACGGGCACAATACTATGAAGCAAAGCCCCAGGGTGTTCTGAGATTGCATTGTGAGTCGCCTGCCTAGAAGGACAGGGACCACTTCTAATGGAGTCAATAAAGCTAATGGTGACAGGAGAAAGCACAGCCTTGTCACAATCCTGTGACAAGAAGGAACAAGGAGCATCATGGGAAATGAAAGAAGTTCTGAGCAAATAGTATAATACAGCTCTGACCTTCCATAATGACAGTTGACAGCTACAAGGAGATGTCTGTCAGGTTTTAAGGTGTAGGCCCTGGTAATGGGCCCACACTCTGATGGAAGGACACACATCCAAGAATATATAGATGGCACAAATTGCATTAGGTAGGTCTAAAAAAGTAAAGAGAGAGATGACAAGGCCAGTAGGGAAGAGGGGGTAGGTATGGAAGGGGTTGGGGGAAAGAGATGAATAAGATCAAAATGCATTGTTTGAGATTATCAAAGATCTAATAAAATAAAAGAGAAAAGGAACATTAACGTAATGAAACTCATTTCTTTGCCAACCAAAAAGTTTAATTTTAAACTGTAAAAACCCTAAAAACCTTTATGGTACTCATTAATAATTTTTGCTACAATGATGGCCCAAAGTGACAGAATAAATATATAGTTATGCATGAAAAAGATAAAATGGAGAAGAAGGTGGTTAGACCATGGTGACATGAAGCAGCCATATTACAGACTGTCTTTATGTACCAGCAAAGAGAAACACAGGAACACAGAGGTGATGCAGCTTGCATTTGAGAAAGGCCAGAAGAGACTAGACTGTCGAGAGAACATGAAAAGCCAGTGGAGGCTATCTGGCAAGATGTGGGGCTGGGATGTTCCAGTGTGATCAGCTGTGAAAGTGACCACACCCTGCTGAGGATCCTTTGTAGATCCCAGACAAGGGAGCAAACTCTTGATCTGGACCCTGAAAATGCAAAACTCTGTTCTTCTGAAATAGGAGTTGACAGAGCTCCAAAGAGAAATCAAGCTGTACGGGATGACGGGGCAACACTAATAATGTTTACATATCTGTGCGGTCACGTTTTGAACCTGGCTCAGCAAGGATTTGTGATAGCACTTGGCACTTTTCACTAGCATCTAGAGCAGAAGCGAGACAGTGGCCACCGGTAATTCCAGCACTAAGGAACCAGAGACAAGGGCTCCCTGGGGCAAGCTGAAGCTAATCTAACTGCAGTCAATGAGTACCCCCAAGAGATCAGGCCTCAATAAACAAAGCGAAAGTAACCAAAAAAAACCCCAGCTCTTGATAACTTCAGGCCTCCACATGCATATACATGCAAAACACTTACACATACAAGCACCATCCCGCATCATATCACACATACCATATATACACATGCACACTACACACATGCATATATAGAGAGAAGCACATCACACACTGTACACACTACACACATGTTCACAAGAAGATGAGAGGGTTCAAATCTCATTCTAACCAACTTCCCAGAAAGTGGCTATCAACGATGACATCAAGGGCGACCCATATTCTTCACATGGATGTGGAGGGGAGCCAATTGCCTTATAGGAGTAGCTATCAGTTTAGAAGACAGTAGGGGTAGTTTAAATGGGAATTGTGCCTATAAATTGCCTAGAATTAAGAGGATGCATGTGTTAGCTCTTATCTTCATTACCAAAATATTCTGCAATTATTCCTTCTCTGTAGGAAAAGACAGGAGGAAAGAGAAAGGTATTTTGTGATGAGAAAATTGCACTGTAGTTCCTGTTTCCAGCATTAGAAAAGATCATTGTCAGGAGGGTGTGGTGAATTTAGACTAGGGAGTAGCAACCTCCCAGGAATCAGAAAACAGAGCAATGCATTTTCAACTTTTGGATTGCAGCTTCACAGAGAGATAATCTTTATGGTGTGAAACAGTAATATATATCTTATTTTACATTCTACTTGATTAAGCTTTATGCTAAAACATATTTCTGGTCATGATTCATAAAAATGATTCCCTGACCCCAAAGATTATAACCTACAGTTTGAAAAACACAAGGTTCAATAGTTCTCATGCGAGTCCTTGGGGGAGCCTGGGAGCACCCTCATGTCTGGAGGCTGTTCCCACACTTCGGTTTCCCTGGCTCCTGATGAGTTCACACCCTGCCTCGCTCCTCCCCTTTCCTCCTTAGACACACTTACTGGTGCTGCTGTCTTCCTTCTCAGTGTCCAAGCTTCACTTTGTTTGCTTCACTTTCTAGGGACCTGATTTAAGAAGCAAATATATTTTTATATTTGCTATGGCATGGGGGTAGAGGCAGGTGGAGATGAAAATTAGCATCTATCTAAATTAATGAATGTTAGTTGAGTGTCAGTTTTGTGCCTTGAACTCCACAAAGCTCGAAGTAAAGAGACCATTTGCAGACTCTCAAAGCCATGGAGGCTTAGCAGAAGATCAGAGTGTATGGGCATTGCACCTGTTCCTCAGGTGGAGTCTCCACACATCTGAATTGTGACTTAACCGGACCCGGCCTTTGTCCTCATCAAACGAAACTTTCTTAGCGATAGAATGAGACCATTTACCCAAAGATGGGCAGAAGCAGCTCTCCTCACTCACCTCTCTGAAGCAGCATACCTGACTCAAAGTATACTCCGGCATATGACATGTGTGTGTATAGATCTCAGGGGCAACGTGGGGACTTAATTCTGGCAGACCCTAACCTGCAGATATCTATCCTGTTTCTGCTAGGCTGTTTGGGGTCCCCAGGGGGTACTGAGGACTGCAATAGCAGAGAAACCAACCCACTGTTTGAGGGCTCAGTGAGGCAGCTTGTTAGAGCCATACTCAGATGAGACCCTATTGCTGTGTAGCTGATGGACTATGAAGTTGTCTCTTCATTGCTCTGAGCTTTTCTTCCTATACTAGAAAAGGGAATTATTAATGCCTACAGACCAGGACTTCCTGACAGTATGAATGAAAGAACACCCAGTATAGTCCCAGGAACATTATAAGCTGTTAAATAAATATGAGCTAAGGTTATTATTTTTAACATTCAATGCACATAGTTGGGAGGTGGGGTGGGGAGGCAGATAACTAAAACAGCTTTTTCCACCAACAAGCTAAAGAATGGCTTCTAGATGGGAAAAAAAGTTAGATAATTAGGGCCTGACAACTCTAGACCAGTCCCAGATTTTTATCCCCTGAGCTTTGTATTATGCTAATGAATAGACACTCTTTAGCTGGGGGGTGGGGTCACCTACTAGCTCTGCAAACTTTGTAAGCTGTATTCTGGCTTTGAAGAGCAAGATCTCTTACATCAGCAGTCAACCCCATAGGGACCTTCCAGCCCTTTTTATTTTCTCTTAGTCCCAAAGGTTGGCAACAGAGGCATTAGGAATTCACACACCTTTCCTCTATCTAAGGCATTGTTTTTATCAACTGGCAGGTCTCATATCAAGTATTTACATTACAATTGATAATAATAGCAAAATTCTAGTTCTGAAGTAGCGATGAAGTAATGTTATGGTTGGGGTCACCACGACATGGAGACTGTATTAAAGGTCACAGCATCAGGAATGTTGAGAAGCACTGCTTAAGGGTTTCCCATGTCAGCTCCAACCTGCTCAATGGGAAAGCAGCTCCTCCCAGACCACCAAGAATTCCAGCTGTACCCTGCTCTCAAGGCTCTGTGGCACTCAGCGACATTGACCCTCAGGCCCTGCATCAGCTTCTCCCTAAAGGTCTTACAGTGAAATACTGACTTCTGTAACAGTGCAATAATGTCACAGGATTAAAAGTGACTAGAACTCATTGGACATCTCTGAGTGATCTGACTAAGGAAGGAAAAGTGATCAGTGGCTCGCTCTGACTTTTAAAATCGTATTTCAACTCGCGTTTTAAAATCTAGCGTGGATTTTATCTTAAGAGCAAATCTCAATTTTGCCTTGCCATGTTGTGTAAGGTCAAAGGTCACAGAGCTAGAGTATCAGTGGCCTTAGTATACACACAGACCTATACACACAGACCCATACACAGATATAGACACACATACATACATACATACACACACACACATACACACATATGCATCCATAGGGTTATACACAAAAGTATATATATATACATATACATATACATATATATGTGTGTGTGTGTGTGTGTGTGTTTAAATTGGGTATATCAAAGTAATATTTTGTTATTGGAATATATTTTAGGTACAATGGATTACATAAAGTATCTTATCTCTACTAGATGTTTTTTGATGGACAGGGACCATGTCCTGATTCTTTTACTAGAAAGCAAAGGCCTCTACTCACAGCTGGAGTTGCTGCCAGAGCAACAAGCAAATACATAGAGGGATAAAAAGAAAAGTCTCCAGGAACCTTCCCTTTCTCCTCTCTCCAAAGCCCACTTGCTCAGCCCAGACAACAGATGCTCTTCCTGCTGCATTTTTGGTTGCCTGACTGAACACCATTGTGCTTGCCACTGTCTGGGATTATAGCTTCTAGACGACAATGTGAAAAGAAGAAAAAGAACGCATATCACATCCCACTATTGTCTCTGTCTCTTAGAGCTCCCTCCTTCCCATAGCTTGGACTGGAGAAATATCTGTTGGGCTGGCTGCCTCTGTGCTCCATGCACTAGTTAGGACTCATGTTGCTGCTGAATCCAGATTAGTAGACCCATGGAAACTCCACATCTAGATCATACATGGCATACTGCTTTCTTCTGCCTGCTACCTATCTTCTGTCTGGGGTTTTCAGTTACATTCAGTGGGAAAAACCAAGTCTCACTTGTGGTGTGTATATGTGTGTGTGTGTGTTTGTGTAGTACATGTGTGTGCATGTGTATGTGCAGGTGTGTGCAACCCTAACTTCTGTATGTCCATGTTGGTGTGTGCATATAGTATGTGTACATAATGTATTTTTGCATGTAAGTATATTTATTCACATAATAGACTTGGTTGTGTATGTGTTTAATTAGGTAGTGTACATTGTCTATATTTTCCAATTACATGAAAGAACTGAATAGATACAGAGAGCTCTATACGGAGATACATTGTTGAGTTCTTAAATGAACAAATTTTAAGGACCAATGAGGAAGCTCAGCCAATAAAAGCATTTGCTGTGGAATTTCATGGCCACATTGTCCCCAAAGCCCTAATAGTAGGAGAGAACTGACTCTTGAGAGTTGTCCCATAACAACGTATCATGTCCCATACACAGGTATCATGGCACGTTTGCATGCACTATAACATACACACATCGTACATAGACACACACACACACACACACACACACACACACACACACACACACTCACACAGATGCACACAGAGTAATAACAATAAATGTAAAAAGAAAAAACCCGAAGATTTTTAGTTTTTTAAAATTTACTTATTTTAATGTTTTCACTTATTCTTTGAGAATTTCATGCAAATAATTTTTATCATATTCATTCCTCTCCCCCAACTACTTCACAAATCTCTTATACTTTTCTACTTACCTAACATCGTGTGTTCTCTGCGTGTAAAGTAAAAACAAAACAAAACAAAGTAAAACAAGACAAAACATGGAGTCCATTTTGAGCCATGAGTCTCCCTCTCCCCAGTCTACTTTTCCTGAGTTTTGTTCTGGAATGTCATTGATACTATGTCACTCCATTCTGGCAGCTATCAATTCTCAATGGCTCCTTTATTAGAGGTAGGAGTTTCTGCTGACCTCCCCTCCTCCAGGCTGGGGTTTTGTCTGGCTTGCACATATACAGGTCTTGTGCATGCTGTCACAAGTGCTGTGAGTTATTATGTGCATCTGCCCTGTGTATGTAAAATGCTGTGTCTTGGAAATCTACTACCTCAGACTCACAATTTTTCTGCCTGAGCCTTGAATAGAGGGGTATGTCATTGACACCCCATTTAGGATTGAGCATTCCAAAGTCTCTCATTCTCTGCACATTGACCAGATGTGAATTTTTGTGTTAATTACTGTTTACTTCAAGAAGCGTCTCTGATGGGGGTTGATTGGTACACTGATCTATAGGAATAGCAGTATGTCATTAGGAGTTGTTTTATTGCTATGTTCATATACTAGAACACTAGTAGTAAATTTTCCCCTAGGGCTTCTGACCTATCTATCTATCTATCTATCTATCTATCTATCTATCTATCTATCTATCTATCTATCGACATCATTGACAGTGTCAGCACTGGTTTCTATATCATGGGATGGGCGTTAAATAAGATTTTCAAAAAGTGACTGGTTGCTGTCATACATGAATGCTTATTGCCCTATCTTGCAGGAAGATTGCCATTGTAGTTCAAAGGGTTCATAGCTGGATGGCCTAATGATTACTTTTCTCCTTTGGTAGCATTCATACTACCATCCAGCACTATGAGCCAGTAAGAGTGAACCTCCCAGTTGAGTGCCAATTATGTTTCTCCATGTACTCTGCCACAAACATGTGGTGTCTTTAGCAATAAGATCTTCTTGTCAAGTTTGGAAAGGTAACCAATAGCACTGGCAACAGCCTGTGATACTTGGTGGCAGGGGCTCTTTGGAATCCCAATGGTCAACAAGTTAAAAAGATGTAAGCCATTCCTGGAACTGAGAATTTTAATGGTAGCATATAGTATTTAGTTGGGGTGTTGTATTCTCATTATGTATTCTATTTAAACTTCTTTTGTATATGTATGGATTTTAAGGCGTTTCTACAACAGTAGCTTTTCCTATGTCTTTTTAAGAAGGCTTTCAGTGTTCATTTTTCCTCCCCACATTCTATTCCTGCCGTGCCCGCCCCATCCCATTCTCGTGTTCTAATTTATCTTTTCTCTTTAGAACACTAGATTCTATTTCCTCTTCCTGAGGAGATCCCTCCTCCCCCCTGGCTCTTCATTAGCTAAATACTATGAATATTCTAAATGAAACATAAAAAAGCATAAAACCTAGCATCCACACATGAAACAATTGCAGCATTTGTCTTTTTGAGTCTGGATTACTTCACTCAGGATGATTGATTCCAGCTCCATCCATTTATATGAAAATTCCATAATTTCATTTTTCTTAACAGTTGAATAGTAGTCTATCATCTAAATGTACCACATTTTCATTATCCTTCATCAGTTAATGAAAATCTATTCTATTTCCAATTTATGCCTATTACAAATCGATCAGCAGTGAACATGGAAGAGCAGATATATCGTAGTAAGATGTAAATTCTTTGTGTTGGGGTACCTTCCCAGGAATACTATAGATGAAACATGGATGGACAGATGAATGGTATAGATAAACCTATTTTCAGTCTTTTTTTTTTTTTTTTGGTTTTATAAACAACTTGACAAGGCATTTGAAGTCAGTTTTTACATAGAAACTCTTATGATCACACAATGTCCCAATTTCCTTTTATGACACACAAATGCTTTTAAATTAAGTAATGAAGAGTGTACCACAGAGAAATATGGCTATTCCCAGTGGGTAAGCTAATTTCCTAATTAAGTTCCTATTGTCCACTTTACCAAAAAGGAAGTGATATACACTTCTAAATTATAGTGCCAGTCATGATGTAGGGAACAGTATGCTCACAATCATAGAGCTGACAGTGTCCTGATAAGGATGGAGTAAATTCCCAAAACAGTTGTGCGGTAATTTAATGGCTAAAAAAACATCTAAATGCGAGATTTGCTGGCACTGGTAAAGTGGACATTTGCCTTGTAGGATGTGCTGCCCTGAAGGATTTCGGCGAGCTGATTGTTGGTTTTTATAGCCATGACTTGCAAGTGACTGTGTGTGAGCATTTTGCTAGATACCCACATGTTAGGAATATGTAAATCACTCAGATCATCCAAAGTTGGGAGCTATTTGTACAGCTATGTAACACAAGGCTATCTGCTTGACACAGAAAATGAATAACTTCTAACTGATTGATAAGTATACCAAATGCATGAGTTGGTTCTCTTACCTATTATCTTTAAGAGGAATGGTCAGGCTACAGAAAGTTATTAGGAACAAGCCAGTGTTAGATATTTGAAATTTGGCTTTTCATGACTCTTATAACCTCAATGAAATAATTGTAACACTCTTACTATGGTCAATTATTCTCATGTATTTTGCATAGTTGTATCTTTATGTAGTGGTTTCTGTCTGCTACATCTCTTTGAAGCTGCACTATACTTATACCCTCTAGATATAAATATTTAGAATAGAATTATGTTATAGTTTCTTTCCTTCCTTCCTTCCTTCCTTCCTTCCTTCCTTCCTTCCTTCCTTCCTTTCTTTCTCTTTTTCTTTCTTCTGCCCCTCCTCCTCCTCCTCTTCCTCCTCCTCCTCCTCCTCCTCCTCCTTCTTCTTCTTCTTCTTCTTCTTCTCCTTCTCCTTTTTAAGACAGCGTTTCTCTGTGTAGCCCTGGCTGTCCTGGAACTCACTCTGTAGACCAGGCTAGCCTCGAACTCAGAAATCCGCCTGCCTCTGCCTCCCAAGTGCTGGGATTAAAGGTGTGCACCACCACATAGTTTCTTAGAAAGAGGTAGTAGTGGTTCTCCTCCAGGGTTCACATCCTCACCAGCCAAGGGTAGTGGCTAGATTTATAGTGCTAGATAGGGATTCCATCCTACTGAGCAGTCATTAAACTATGCTCTCCGAGGAAGATATAAGTGACACTATTACACCTTTTGGGGTATCTTGTCATCCTGGTCATTAGGTTTGGTGGAAGTCACAGCTGAGTAAGACTTTTCTCCTTTGGCAGCTTATGTGGCTCCTTCTGCTTCTATGTGTGCTAATCCTTAGTGGAGCAAACCCAGGTCACTTCCATCTTCAAGTTCTCCTTCCAATGTGTGTGGTGTCTTCAGCAATAGTGTCTTCCATTTCTGGGACGCAGCTGAGGACCATGACAGAAGAGGGAGCTGTGGTTTTGATGAGATAAAAGTTGAGCCCTTTCCTGAATTTCAAATAGGGTTGAGTCTTTGATTCAAGTAAGCAGAAAATAAAGTGGCAACATCATGATTTCAAAGTGGTTTAGGAAGCCCCAGATCACCATAGCAATGATTAATTAATATCATTTGTTAAGCCCCTTGTGAGAGCCAAGGCCATTAGCAAGTATTTGCATGAAATTCATACAATAGTCATCTCTGTGTCACCTTGGTGACCAATGAGGTTCAGAAATACTTAGTAACTTATACAAAGCAAAGGCAGCAAGGGACAAGCATGATGACGCACTCCTGGATCTCCAGTTAATCAGAAGGCTGATGCAGGAGAATTTTCTTGAGCCCTATGAGTTCAAGTTGTGTATGGATGACATATCTGGGCCTACTTAGCTCTACTTAGCTGGCTCAATCAAGGAAATAAACAAGCAATCAAACAAATCTTGGATAGCTTTTCATATGATCCCTGTTGAAGTAAGTTCAAATGTAAACAAGGCCTGAAGACTGTTTGAGTAGACAAAGCATGTTACGTTCAAACTTGCTTGACTTTGTTGTTGGCTCTATTGTTGTTTTTGTTGGATTGATCCTAGAGCTTTGAACATTCTAAGCAGGAGCTCTACCATGGAGTTACACTCCTGGCAACAACCTTGCTTACTTGCGAAACAATAAGTAAAACTTAACTTGATCTATTTCTTACAAATGCTTAGAAGAAAAACAGAAACAAAACTTAGGCTCAACCAATCAGAAGTGACAAACTCAAAATTATATAAGTAGGGACTTCCCAAAGGGGTAGACCAATTACAACAGCTACATGACTGTAACCAAAGATTTTCTATTTTACTTCTGTGTCGTACAGAAGGCTCACTTGTTTTTCCCTTCTAGGCATTTCTGAGCCACTTCTGGTTTGGAGCTGTCCAATTCAAGAATCACTGCTCCAGTGAACTTCATTGCACCTTACTTTATCTCTTTACCATTCTTTGATTCACCCCATGAATATGAACTAGCATAGGGTGGAAATGCCCACTCCTCTTGGATGTCTTTCCTGTTTTCCCTTTCTTAATAGATATGAGCATGGTACTGGACCCTTTAAGTTTCCTGACTTTTATATCCAGCAGAAATTATTAAAGATCACAGCTCTCTTCTTAACAGAATGCCAAAGCAGCCAGTCTCAACATAATTAACAAAATATGTTTGACATGTTGTTTATGGCTCTATAAATGGCACATGGATAGCATATTTTAATTACTTGCCTCTGCTTTGGTTTTCAAGATATTTTGAGACTTCAATGAGAAGACCATGTATCATCTTAAGTTGAGCTTCCTGTGCATAGCACACTATACAACTGTGGTGGTTTGAATATGCTTGGACTAGGGAGTGGCACTATTAGGAGATATGGCCTTGTTGGAGTAAGTGTTGCCTTATTGTATCACTGTGGGGGTGGGCTTGGAGACCCCCTCCTTTCTGCCTAGCAGCTAGTCTTTTCTTGTCTCTGTCTACCTTTAGATGAAGATGTAGAAGTCTCAGCTCCTTCAATGCTATGTCTGCCAAGATGCTGCCACACTCCCTTCTTGATGATAATGGACTGAACCTCTGAACCTGTAAGTCACTCCCAATTAAATGTTGTCCCTTATAAGAGTTGCCTTGGTCATGGTGTCTGTTCACAGAGATAAAACCCTAACTAAGACACCAACACAATGAGCATCAGTGAGAAGTTTTGTTGAGTTGAACAAAACTATGTATTTTCATTTAAAACCCAAATGAAACACAGGTTATTGCTTGGTAATAAAAATAGGTAATATTTACTGAGAACTAACTGTGTGATGTACTAAGCTAGGCAGTTTGCTTATGATGATTTAGCCAAAATAATAAATTCCATGAGATAAAGATATTCCCAATTTACAGTGGTGATGCTGAAACTCTGGGGCAGCTCAAATTATGTGTACAAGGTCACAGGACCCAACCCAACTATTCTGACCCACAAAACTACACTTGGAACCACTACAATGGTTGTTCATAAAAATGCTTATAAGAGGCTGGCAAAATAACTCAGTGAGTAAAAGAGCCTTGAAGCCAAGCAATTTTTCTCCCAGGAGAAAATGTAGTCCAAGCTTTCCCCTGACTTCCACGTTCATGGACACATACATGTGCTCATAATAATGAATAAATAGAAAATATGAATGAATATTAATGAATAAATAGAAAAAATTAAAGAAGATTCATAAAATATACTTGTAATTTCATACTACACCTATATTAATATTACTATACCACTTCCCAAAAGTGAGTTTTAAGAATTATGCCAGGTGATGTTTGAATTTTACTTTAAAACATTCTCAGGTAATTATTAACTGTATCTCATTGTTCTTCTTTGAGAACATGACACACACACATACACACATACATATATACACCCATACACACAAGCTCACAAATGAATGAGAACATTAGTGTCTTAGACAAGTCTCATTCATTTTCCAATTTATTTTCCACTGCAGCTGATTCAGGCACTATCCAGTGTAACAGTTCAGAGATGATTAACACTAACGGAGTATTCACAGTCTAGTGAATGACAGCTACATGATCACATGATCACAATGGGACGTTCATGTAGAGAATCAAATGACATCCTGCCTATGTGAATGAGATTTGCCTGAGACAATATTGAATAGGGAAAGAGAATCCCCTGGAAAGAAATGAAGAAGGTGGTGTCTTGAGAGGAGCACAGGAAAGATGATTCTTTTGAGTAAAAACTGGGTCTAAGAGACATGATCTCTGATGTTAAAGTCCTCAGCAGGCACCTTCCATCTCCCTCTCCTTTCTCGAGACTGCCTCTTTCAAATAGAATATCAGCAAGTCTGGGAATATCAGCACTCCAGGCTGAGCCAGAGCACTGTGCTGTCCATTGTAAATATGCTTCTACACCAACACATGGAAATAGTCTTCTATTTATTTATTGTTTTAATGCAGTGATTGATCATGGCTGTTGTAGGGAATCATGAGGTTTCTAAGGATTTCAGCACACCTTTTAGATACCCTGAGGGTCCACCCTCTGAAATCAAAGAAATGCCTCATGAGCGTATTCTTTCAGAAATAAGACCTTCAAAACCAGGCACATAACCCCCTCCAATTTCCTATGGAAGGCATTATTCAAATATCCTGGAGTGACGGATGGTCTAATAATTTGCAAAAACGTGCTCCTTACACTCTGAGGTCAGCCCTGTTTTACTTAAAAATTTATACTCACACAAGTACCATCTGGAGCCCACATCCTCTGTCTTAAGCTTCAAATAAATCCTGATTTACCTCGGAAATGTTTGCCAAAAGTCTGCCTGCTAGAGAAGTGGCTAATTTCTCCTCTCTGAACATGCCTTTGCAGTATATGAAACATAGTAGACGTGTAATAAATGACCGTCCCCTGAGATGCTCTAGGATGCTCCAAAAAGGACCTATTGGGAAACAAAGGCTGGGCAACCTCAGTTGTCTGAGAAGAGCAGGAGGACTGAATCTGGCAAGAGGCAGGTTTGTTTTGTTTTCCTTTTGCTTTCTTCTTTCTGACTGGAGCCTAATCCACATAAAAGCGCCCCGTGCAGCATCAGCACTATGACTCAATGCCACAGCAGTTTCTTCACCAAACACCCTCCAGCTCATGGAATGTATCAGTCTGGGACACATTGTGATCTGATGAAATATCTGTAGAGTAAAAAACAAACAGAACAAAACAAACAAACAAACAAACAAAAACATCAAAGAGAGAAATGGGTAGGGGTCACGATACTGCTCGGTGGATACAGCACTTGCTAGGCGAACATAAGGAACTGAATTCAGGTCCCTAGAATGCATGTAAAGCTGGACACATCCACACATGACTGCAATCCCAGAATACTTATGATGAGCTGGGAGGCTAAAACAGGAGAATCCGCAGAAACCCGTGGACCAGCTAGGCCAGCCTAGACTATGGCAATGATGCTCTATCTCAAACAAGGTGGGAGGTGAGGACCCACATCTGAGGTTCTACGATTTCCCTGAGCCATGTTTTTGGTACCCCACAGCCAGTCATTTGTTTATGGCTACCGCCTTGCAAAATGCCTTCTCTCTGGGTCAAAAACCAATGTACATAAATGATTTCCCTGATAATTCTAAAGTGTTACCTAAGTCCAGCTCTGATTCTAATGTATATAGAAAAATGCCTTAAGCCTTTGAGTCTAAGAAATGAAACTTGTGTACCTGCTGCTGCTGGTGTGTGTGTGTGCGCGTGTGTGCACATGCATGCTCTGAGGCTGTGTGTGGCTGCTCTCTTGTACACATACACACACTCTGAGCAGTGAGGAGCTTGCCAGGACCGGACGTGGACCACTCCTAAACTTCATATTGAGTTCCCTTAAAAGCAGGAAGTACCCCTTCCTTTTTAAAGGGGAGTGTCAACACTGGCAGGACTCTTTTCTTGAGTTTGATTCATAGTCTTTTAAGTCAATTCCTGGTAGGACGTGAGTCCTACGTACACACATGGTTTTCTTTTCCAGAACCAGGGAAATGAGTAACTCCTAAGTATTGGGCCAGGAAGAACACCTAGAGCTTTAGCAGGTTTTTACCTTTGTGGGTAATAGTTAAAAATATGACGTTAAGTCACCTAGAATTTTGTTATGTAGCAATAACAGTTTTACCACTTTTATGTAAAAAAAAAAAAAACCCTACCTATTAAAAAAATAAAATCATCATAATGATAAGTAAAATTCTATAGAATGCATTTTTTACTAAAAAATATTGTAACCACTTTTCTTACATGTGTAATTCTGGATATTTTCAAAAATCATTATATACAGAGACCACTTAAAAATTCACTGAATCCATATGAGAGACTAAAGATCTAAATAACTTTAAAAGTCCCACAGTCTTTACATACTCTTAAAATTTCAATCTCTTTAAAATATCCATCTCTTTTAAAATCCAAAGTCTTTTTACAATTAAAAGTCTCTTAACTGTGGGCTCCACTAAACCAGTGTCTTCCTTCAAGAGGGAAAATATCAGGGCACAGTCACAATCAAAAGCAAAAGTCAATCTCCAACTGTCCAATGTCTGGGATCCAACTCATGATCTTCTGGGCTCCTCCAAGGGCTTGGGTCTCTTCTCCAGCCATGCCCTTTGTAGCACACGCATCATCCTCTAGGCTCCAGATGCCTGTACTCCACTGCTGCTGCTCTTGGTAAGGTCAACCTGGATCATACATCAGCACTGTTAATAACAAAGGACCCACCAGAAAGACCCAACTTGGTTTTCCCCTGAATAAAGTGAACTGGCTCCTGAGCAAAATTGAAGTGCCAACATTTACCAAGAACCTGCTTCATATCAAGATATTTGTGAAGTACTTTACAGATGCTAATTTTGAGTATTACCAAGAACCTGCTTCATATCAAGATATTTGTGAAGTACTTTACAGATGCTAATTTTGAGTAATCTTTACGAACACCATGCAGCTGCTCCTACTCCTTCCCCTTTTATAGACCAGGATCAATCTGGGAGCTGAGTCCACAAAGAAAGTATATGACCTTGATGTGGTGGCTCAAACCCATCCTCACCACTGCATGCTTCCTTTCTCCAGACATTTAAAACTGGTCCCCCAAAGTCTTGTTTCTTCCTACACTCAGGCTTGGGGCTTCCTACAGACAGTCACCCCTCCTCACCTTCCACATCTCCATGAAACAGCCCTGCTTCATGGCTAGTGCCCCTGATGCGCATTCTCTTGACAAAGTACACTTTTGTTTCTTGCTTCTCAGAGTGGAGATTGATGACTTTTGCAGTTCACTTCTACATTTACCTCTCTGTCTTTGGCTAAGACTCCATGAGTCCCTGCATCTATCCATCTCACAATCCATAGTGTAAAGGGTTGGCTGGCGAGTGCCACACCATTCTCAGTGTTTTAAACAGCCATATGCCAGCTGCTATCAGCTCATTTCTAATCCTGTGGTGTTAAGTTCTGCAAAGATAAAGAACAAAGGTTGAGAACAGCCGTTCAACAGACTTGTTTAGAAAAGAGGTGGACTCTGGAAGATTCTTCCATCTTAAGTTACTTCTGGACCAAAAGCTTTAGCCTACCCAAGTTCACTTTTGCCAAGAGAATATGCAGACTGCTTCTGCATTCCAATTGCAACACCATGAATCTTCAAGCTCAGAGGGCTGACACCAAATAAAGGAGGTAGGAATGGGATAAGAGGTTGGTTTTATTATTATTTTTATTGTTGTTATCATTATTTTATTATAATGCTATCTCATTATTAGTTCAAGCTGGCCTTGAGTTCAAGGCAACAGCCTCCTAAGTTCTAAGATTCCAGCTATGTAATTCTGAATTTCCTTGGCTAGGATTAGTAATTGCTAAATGTCTTGTTCTAAGGTACACCAATTACACATACTTCCTTTAGAAAGCGTAATATCCCTTCAGATTCCACAGTTAAAGGAAATGCTTCCCCAAGCCCTGCCTTGGAATTTCACAATGCATATTAGCCCATCTGAGAAGCTGAAGGTTGGAGAAGGGAGGGTCTGAGGGGATGGGCTCAGCACATCTATCTAAGTTTATTTTGCATGTTTAGCTGTAGAGTGCTGTCTTAGAGTAGATTTCACCAAAAGCAGATCTGGAGATAGGATTCAATGCAAATACTTTTATTTAGAAGGTGAATGTATAAGAAGTATTAGCAGGGGAGACGGGGAAACTAGGCTGGAAATAGAAACCAACTCAACTTGCATTAAGGAACTAATTTAAATTTTTTGGACGACCAGTCCTCTGGACAGCTTTGAAGAATGTGCTTCACAGATGTCTTAAGGATCGAGGAGTTGCTTACTTAAAATGTTCAACAGCCATAGTAAATGGAATTCCTTTTTCTGGGGAAAGGAACACACTCTATATACAGTATTTCCAACTTACCTAGCACAGCACAGAGAGAGAACATGACCTTAGTGATGATGGTGACAGCAGGTGCTTGCCATGGTGCCCTTGAGTCATTGTGTAGTACAGGCAATGTTGATTGACAGGCCTGTGATATAACGATGTGGGAAGCATGCTCTCCCTTCTGTCTTTTTCTATTTCAAGCAGGAATCACAGGAAGGCCTAATAGCAGTAGTATTTGAGAAACAGAAATAGGAAAACAGAATGCTCAATGCAGTCGAGCAGTCCAGTGAATTCTAAAAAGCTCTGATTTAGCTTGACACACAGAGACAGCATTATTCTATAGCTGGTAAAACTCCAAAAGGAATTCCCAAAAATGCCACCAAATACCAAGTACATAAATTTCAGGCTCAGCAGAAATAGCCTTGGAAAATCATAATGGGTAGGGTGCTGCCACACACAAGAGCTTCAAAATTCCAAACATCATCAGGTTCTAACTTTATCTGTCTATAAAACAGCAAAGTTATCTTTCCTCAGCAATGGGCAGAGGATGGCATCCTACCTGGATGCTGGAGATGATGATCACAGGCTGTTACTTAGAAAGGAAGATAGATGTAGGCATAAAGGCTATGAGGGCCCTTTCTTAATGAGACTACATCTGCTAAAGTCAGATCATATCATCCTGGTAAAGAAAAACAACTGAACATCGTGGTAAATATCACAAAGACAATAGAAAGGATAATGAGGAGAGAGAAACTGGGGGAGAACAAAATGAGGCTGAGTGATCCAGAATGACATCTCGGAGGAAGGAAAATATTAGCCGACTCGGCTGTGATAGGATGGAACACAAGAAATGGCATGTTGGGAGCAGGAGACTGAGTGTGCAAATACCCCATGATGAGAACACAACTGGAGTAGTTCAGGAACACAAGAGAGGTAGCAAATATCATAAAAGGCAGGCTGTGATTAGAAAAGCTAGGCAAGAAAGGCTGCCATCGGAATTCTCTGTGTGTGTGTGTGTTGCATGTACACATATATGTAGATGCATGTGCATATGTATGTGCATGTGCACATGTGTGCAGGTGCATGTACGTGTAGAAGCCAAAGTCAGATGTCATTCCTCAGGTACCATTCACGGTCTATTTCAGGCAGAGTCTCTTTAGGGATCCCTAGGGGGTGGATGATGGGGCTCCATCACCATGATCTGCTTCTTTAATAGAAGTGTAAATTTAACATAACCTTTTCACTTCTCTTTTGTTCTAAGGAAGCAGCTTCCCAAACCAGCAAATCACACATGCTGAGAAACTTATGCTGTTCCATGCACTGTCGAGCAACCTCCAGAAGGAAATTCCCTCAAGTGTTTCTGGGAGACCAGGCCAGGAAGGCTTATCCTGTTCTTTGACTTTTCTTCCCAAGATCTAGAGCCATCTCACAAATTGAAATCAGTTCTTAAAAACCACATGTCAACCTTCTCTTCAAAGACTCTCTAGTCCTAGGTTCAGAAGGCAATAGCTTCAGGAAACAGAACACATCCTTAATATGACCTTTTTCAGTTGAAAGGAGCTGGGCTCAGAGTCTCTACAGAGACACTTACTGATGTACAGTCTCAATCCTGGCAAGGCAAACACTCCATGTACTGTCAGTGCCTGGAGCCAGGATTCCCATGATACAGCTACAAAATTTCACTTTGTGCCATAAGAAGGGCTATGGTGGATCAACTTTAAGGATGCATTATCCGTGAGTGTCAAAAAGTGTTGATTATATAGTGTCTAGCAAGGTCAGGTTCAGGAGCAGAAAAGGAAGAGCCCCACACTTGGGCTGAAATCATGGCAGAGGTATCTATTCTCCATGGAAGCGTTACTCAGGGGCAGGAATCAATCTCAATTCTCTGTCGATGGCTATTGCACACCTGATCTATGCTCCTTAGGAAGGAATAATTCACAGACCCCAGGTGCCAGTTATACTGACTTCTTAAAGGGGAAAGACATATTTGACCACATAATAATTCCAGGCACAATGAAATCAGTGTCAGAAGATACATTCATGTCGAGAACTTCAGGAGCATGGAAAGAGAGGTAAATCGTGCTCACAGCCTCCTTTGACTTGACGGCACCTAACTGGCTATGCAGATGCATATAGTGCATATAGTTCTCTGCTTCCTTGGTCTCACAAATTAATAGACCCACACATGTTTCTCACAGGAAGTATGTGAGGGACTTGGAGCATAGCATGGCAAAGTTGGCAAAGGACCGTCTGTTTCCTCATCTGCACAAGTGAGTGTCAATTGGGCCTGTCTGAGCTATTTTTACTTTAAGAGTAGTTATCTATGGCAACACCAAATGTAGCCAGAGTAGCCACTGTTGATGTCATGAGCTGCCAGCCTTCTACTTAGAAGGCAGATTGTAGACATTCAAGTGTAGGACCCTGAAGGTACGAGACTCTTCCCTACTTCAAAATATCTTTCAAAATAAAACCTTAAGATCTTAACACAAAATAATACAGGATGGTTACAAGTTATTCTGAAAAATAAGTCTAGAAAAAAGGAAGGTTAAAAATTCAGTCTAGAGTATATGGTTTTGCTTGGATTACATCCCTTACTTGAGAATGCCAGGTCTCTAGACTGTTTTGTAATCCCACTCGATCTACTTGGACTGGATAGAGCTGACTCTAACTTAGGGTGGGGCAGTGAATCTGAAAACCCTGGGGAACAAATCGTTTGCATGGGACGGGGCTTCTGTTGAAGTTACTGAAAGATGCTCTCCTTTCCTGGGCTCCAGAGGGCAGGCTTAGTAAGTGTGGAGAACAGAGAAGGGAGCAAATGCCAATTTTCTAGGAGTAGGGTAGGATGTGAGCAGGCCCGGAGGCACTTTAAAGCCCCGATGCTTGCCCCATCTGGGGTTATTAACAGTCCCTTCTGTACATAATCCAGTGGGACCCTTCTAGTTTTCACTTACACTGAGTTCAGCTGAGATTCTGTGCTTACAAGTGGGATCATTTTGACTAGCCACTTAAAAAGAAGCATTGCAATTTGTGTATTCTATCCTGTCAGTATTCGTCCTCTTTTTCTCCTCCTCCCGCTCCTCCTCCTCCTTCTCTCCTTCTTCCTCTTCTTCCTCTTCTTCCTCTTCTTCTTCTCCTCCCTCCCTCCCTTCCTTAATCTTTCCTTCTCCTGCTCCTTCCTCCTTTTCCTCTTCTTCCTTTTCCTCTTCCTCCTCCTCTTCTTCCTCTTCTTCTTTTCCTTCTTCTTCCTCCTCCCTCATTCCGTCCTTTCTTTTCCTCTTTCTCCTTCTTCCTCCTCGTTTTATCCTCCTCTCCCCTCTTTTGTCACTCTCTTTCATTATTTTTTGAATGAATAATTGTATTGATCTACGCATGTAAACGCTTTCTTTCCTTGCTGATCTTATATGTCCTGTGGGTGCTGAGCCTCTAGTGCTTCTGCAGAGGCATGAGGTTGCTGCCTCTCACTAATCCCCCTGCCTCCAGGCTTCTTCCTCAGTAGCAGGTACTCAGAAGGATGGAAATTCTCATGACACCCACCCATTGTCAGTTTCTCCCACACTGTCCTGTACCAGTGGGCTGGAGACCATCAGCTTTCATAAAGACTTTGGCCTGAGGTCAGCTTGGATGCCTGCCTGGTCTTTCAAAGCACTTTCCGTCTACTGTCTCCAAAAGCAGCATTTTCCATAAACATCTCTTGTTTCTTTTGTCTTTCTTTCTTTTTCTTTTTTTTTAAGTAGAAAGATAGTCAAAGATGGGCAGATGGTCTACTAGTGATAATCCAGAGACACACAGCACAAGGATTCAATTGGCTTCCAAATGACCATTTGGAGTGCGACTGAAGTTTTAAATTATTGTAACAGCATGAAGGCAATGGTAGCTCTGAGTCTTAAAGACTTCCGAGGTGCAATGGCCTTTGCATTACTGTTAGCATGGTGAAATAGAACAGGCTACAGAACATTTGCTACCAATTATGGCACTAGCTCACTGTACTTATAGTGAAAAAATAACAATGAGACTTGTTTTTCTGATCTCTCCCCAGGATTTGTAGACTATTTGTTTTAATTATCTTATAGATAAATATGGATGAAAAAATTCAACATAGATGGGATTTTCTATAACAAAGAACACCCCAGTTGTCTTTGGATGTGAATGCTGATCTTAATTTAATAAAAGCTAAATCAGGCCATGCTGGAAGTTCTAATGCAAGGATATATTTACAAGGAAGGAAGTGCCACGGGTCAGAAGATAAACATGGGCTTTAACCATGGAACCAAGCTTGTGGGTCATACCCACTCCTCTTTGTTGTGCAAGGTGACTTGGACTAAGTGGCCTCATCTTCCTGGATCCTAAATTCCTCCCTCTGCCAAGGATACAAAGATGCCAGCCCTGCCCCCTCAGAAGCTGAGGAGAAGAATGAAGGAGATCATATGTTTGGAAATATTTGGGTGTTCTTATCAATATAATGAACTTCAGGTAATGGTCCCCTACTTTATAGACTACTATAAACTATAACTATATATATATAACTACTATAAACTATAACTATAACTACTCTAAACTATAAACGGGTCTATTAGAGACCCGTTAAGTGTCGTGTTTTAACCACTTCTCCCACTCAATAGTGTCTCAGGTCTCAGGTACTCATGGTTAGTCTATCTTGAGTTGTTATTTTAAAAGAACTGGGTCCAGGTGATGTCTAAGAATGGCGGTTTATAATGGTTCAGCTTCCTGGAGCTTGGGAAACTAGGCATGGTTCTGGCATCTTCTCAGCGTCTACTGGGGGCTATTTGCTCCATCAGAAAATCACGTAAGGTGTCCCCTGCTGAGACAGAGGAAGCAGGCCAGCTCTGGTCTCTCTCTCTTCTTTAATTTGTCTTTTGGAGAAGGGTGTGTCATACGAGTGCAGGAAGGTCACAAGGCAACTTGAAGGGGTTGGTTCTTCCCTTCTAGGACATGGGTGCCAGGGATTAAACTCAGATTACACACCAGGCTTCAACACAGACTATCTTACCCATCTCTCTCTCTCTTGAGAACTCTTCCTCTTCCTATAAAACAATTAATGTCACCATTCTTGACTTGATTGTATTCTAATTACTTCCCAAATGCCTCATCTCCAAATATCATTAATAGATGAATTTGGGACAGAGTATCCAACACTAGGACTTCTGGGGCCACACTTAAACCACAGAAATAAGGCTTGATTTTCAGAAAAATTACAAAAATAAAAACTTACTATAAAACTCTTTCACTAATTATCTGAAACTGAAAATTAAACTGAACCAAGCCTCCCACATTTTATATGATAGCCTTTTCTTTGGTGGTTAAATAGGAATAACTAGAGCTGCTGTTCTCAACCTGTGGCTCTCAACCTCTCAGAGGGCAAATGACCCTTTCACAGAGGTCATGTAAGACCACCAGAAAACACAGATATTTATGTTATGATTCATAAGGATAGCAGAATTACTGTTATGAAGTGCAACGAAAATGATTTTAGGGTTGGAGGGCTCACCACAACATAGAAAACAGTATCAAAGGGTCACAGATTAGGAAGGTTAAGAATCACTGAGTCACACTAGTAAGTCTCTCTCACTGACAGACACTTAAGCTGTGAGGTATGGTACTATGGCCATTGAATGTCCTTTTTGTAAATGTTTGTTAATCACTTGAGAATTTCATAATTATATTTTGATCATATTTACCCCCTGTTTTCCCATCAAGTCCAATTTGTGCTGTCTGTATATGTCTTAGGCATGTAGTCAACCTACCAGAGGCCATGCTACTAAAGAAAACTAACTCCCCCCCCCCACCCCACCCCCGGCAGCAGCTCCCCAGCTAGGTCAGGACTCCATATCCACATTCACATTCATGCTGGGCTTGTTTCTTCTTCTGGAGGCTGCCTCTTCACTCACATATTGCTGTACTTTGTCAAATAGAGGCTTTTTTAGTTTCATGAGGTCCCATTCATTGTTGGTCTTAATGCCTGTGTATCAGGGTCCTGTTCCAAAAGTCCTTTCCTGTGCCCGTGGTTGAAGTATATTTCCTCCATTCTCCTCTGCTAGCTTCAGAGTATCAGGTCTTATGTTGAGGTCCTTGAATGTGGAGTTGGGCTTTGTGCAGAATGAGCGATAAAGACCTGACTTCTCCTCTCATGGTGCTCTCCAGTTTAAACAGCACTGTTTGTTGCAGATGACGTCTGCTCTACACTGTGTGTTGTCGGTTTATTTGTCAAAAATCAGGTTGCTTTAGAAGCGTGGCCTTCTATGTGTGTCCTCAGTTATATTCCACTGCTCAGGAAGTATGTTTTTATCCCAGTACCATGCTGATTTTACTACTATATCTCTGAACTACAGTTGGAAATCTAAGGTAATGATCCCTCCAACAATTTATTTGCTAAGGACAGTTTTGGATACCTGTTTGGTTTCAGACCCTGAGACTAGGGGCTGAGTTGCATATTTTACATATCAAAGTAGACCTGGCCTCCAGGTTTTCCCAGCATCTCTCAGTCCCTACCTGGCATACCCTGCCCTAACCCAGTACTTTTCAGACCAGGGCTTGGCTTCCCTCAGAGCCTCTTCCAGATATAATCCAGACATTCTGCTTTCTTCTCTCTTTCCTGCTCCCCTTTCCTCTCTCCTTCTCTTCTTTCTCTGCACACACTTTTCCCTCTTTCCCCTCCCCTTTCTCTCCCTTCCCATGGCTACATCCCTGGCTACAGTCCTTGGGGCCAGTCTCCCGCATCCCTCTCCCTATGGTGACTTTCCTGGAATCTGTCCTTGAGGCCAGTGAACTCATTGGAGAGCAAATTTCTAATCAACCCACATTTAATATAATATAATCTGGCTTGGATTGGCCCATTTCATCCACAGAGAAATAGCTTATTACTACCCTTGGTATTTTGTGTTTCCATTTGAAATTTATGATAAGTTTTTCAATTTCTGTGAAGATATGCATTTAAATTTTGATGAGAATTGCATTAAATCTATAAACCTTTTGGAGTAAGATGATCATTTTCACAATAGTCTATAAATCCAGACGTCTTTCTATCATTTGGTCTCTTAAGTTTTCTTTTTATTCACTGTCTAAAAGCTTTTATTATATGTTTTCCACTTACTTGATAAAATTTACTTCCATATACATGTAGGAATATATATTTGTATATACTACTTTTATATGTTTTTATATATTGATTTTTATACATTACATAAACATGTATGTTTATTATTTATTTTATTTATATATTTATTATATTTTATAATATATAATATTATATACCATCATAATACGTATATTTATATTTTTTCATTCAATTCTAGGAATTTTTAAACTTCCTTCTTGATTTCTTTCTTTACTCTATTAGCATTTGGTGTATGTTGCTTAGTTTCCATGAGTTTGTGTACTCTCTGCAGCTGCTATTGTTGTAGATGTCTAGCTTTATGCCATTGTTCAGACAGAATGCAGGATATGATTTCAATTTTCCTATATTTGTTTAGACTCACTTTATATCCTAATAAGTGGTTAATTTTGGAAAAAGTTCCAGGGGCTCCTGCCGAGAATATCCTGTATTCTTTAGTGCTTGGCTGGAAATTTCTGTAGATATCTGTTAGATCTATTTGATTTATGGTATAATTTAACTCCAGAGTTTCTCTGCTTAGTTTTTTTCCAGATGACCTTTTCATTGGTAAGAATAAAGTAGTGAGGTCACTCACTATCACCGTGTTGTGTTTAACTTTCAGTTTTAGATATAATAGCATTTCTTTTATAAATCTGGGTGCATTTGTGTTTGGAGCATACATGCTTAGGATTGAAACATACTGTTGGTAGATTTCTCTTTACTGAGCCTCTATATCTCTTTTAACTAGTTGTTATTTGAAATATATTTTGTTGGATGTTGGAATAGCTGTGCCTGCTTTTTTTTCTTAGTTTCATGCACCAACTTTCTCTCTCTTTTTAATCGTGAGGCAATATCAGTTTTTGATGGTGAGATGTGTTTGTCGGAGGCAACAAAAAGATGGGTACTGGTTTCTAATCAATCTGTTAGTCGGTTTCTCTTTATTGGGGAAATGATACAGTTGACATTAGAGAATTATTATTGAATAATGTTATTAAATCTTGTTATTTTGTTGTGATGAGTTTTTAGATCTCATTTTATAATGAATTTGTTGTGGAAATCTTTTTAAAAATATTTATTTTCGTTTATTTTATGTATCTCTTTACCCCAGTTCTGGGATGGGTAGAGTGGAGACAGGGAGATCCCTGGAGCTTCCTACCTAGACAGTCTAGTGGGACTCCAATTTTAGTTCAGCACTGTTTCAAAAACTAGGGAGGAGAGCAATTGAAGAAGAAGACACTGGTGTGCTGGATAGTTTGATATCAACTTGACACAAGCTAAAGTCATCCAAGAGGAGGGAAGTCTGATTAATAAAATACCTCCACATGATCCACTTGTAGGCAAGCCTTTAAGGAATTCTTATCAGTGGTTGATGGAGGACCCAGCCCATTGTGGATGATATAAATGCCTAGTAGTCCCAGGTTCTATAACAAAACAGGCTGAACAGGTCAGGATGAACAACCCAGGAAGTGGCAGTCCTCCATGGGCCTCTGCATCCGTTCCTCCCTCCAGGTTCTTTCCTTGTGTGCCTTCCTATCCTCATTGCTTTTGATAATGAACTGTTATAAGGAACTGTGTGATTCTCTCTCTCTTCTTCTTCTTCTTCTTCTTCTTCTTCTTCTTCTTCTTCTTCTTCTTCTTCTTCTCCTTCTCCTTCTCCTTCTCCTTCTCCTTCTCCTTCTCCTTCTCCTTCTCCTTCTCCTTCTCCTTCTCCTTCTCCTTCTCCTTCTCCTTCTCCTTCTCCTTCTCCTTCTCCTTCTCCTTCTCCTTCTCCTTCTCCTTCTTCTTCTTCTTCTTCTTCTTCTTCTTCTTCTGTGTGCGTGTGTGTATGTGTGTGAGAGAGAGAGATGTGCCTACCTGGTGTCCTTGAAATTCAGTAGAGGGCATCAGAACCAGGGAACGGGAGTTATAGACATTTGTAGGCTACTATGTAGGTGCTAGAAACTATTAACCTCTTCATAGTGAAGTATTTTTTCCAGTAGCCACTGTAGACTTCGCTTAGTGATCATAAATTCCTCAAATCTGTTTTTATGGGGGAAAGATTTCCTTTTTCTTTCTTTTATGACATAGTTTTGCATAGGGAAGTGTAGGCTGGCATTTATGGTCTTTTGTAACTTGTAGAACATCAGTGTAAGCTCTCTGGCTTTCTAGTCTCTATTGAAAAATCAGTTGTTATTCTGATGGACCTTTATACGTGACTCACTCTTTCTTGAAGCTTTCAATATCCTTTCTTTGTTCTATATATTTAGGGTTTAGGCTTTTGTATGATGAGAGGATTTTCACTTTTTGATCCTATTTGTTGTTCTATATGCCTCATGCACATGTTTATTTAATGAAAGAGAAAACTGAACCTCATAGCCATTAAATTATTTTCCCAAAGACAGAACAAAAACAACCAAGCAGAGTATCCCACTTTAGCCTCTAGTAATATAACAGCCATATTATTGCAAATGAAGGTTTTGGTGTGTGTGTGTGTAGTATGTGCATATGCTCATGTGTGCATGTGTACATGTGTAAGTGTGCACCTGTGTGTGTGTGTGTGTGTGTGTGTGTGTGTGTGTGTGTGTACCTTCTATCTTAGATTTTGACAGAAGGCTTCTCTCTGATCTTGCAGTTCATCAATTGCATTAATCTAATCTCAGTAGTCAATGAGCTCCAGGACCCGTCTCTACCTTACCCATCTCCAACACTAGAGCTACACTATTATGTCTGGCTTTTGTAATTCAGGTTTTAAAAATAAGGAAACAATGCTGGAGGGATTGTGCAGGAGATCAAAACACGTGTTGCTCTTCCAGAGGGCCTGGGTTTGATTCCTGGAACCCACACAACAGCTCGCAGCTGCTTATAATTGCAGTCCTAGGGAATCTGATGCCCTCCTTGGGCCACTGAAAGCAACAGGCATGCATGTGGAGCACAGGCACATTTTCAGGCAAAAACTCATACACATAAAGTATTATCTTAAAATTAGTAAAATTAAGATAGTATAGAACCTAATAACAAGACAGCCATACACTAGAGCTTATGACACTCACATAGAACCATAGCCGAGTCAGCATGAAAAGAAAAGGCAGAAGGAGAAATGGACTTCAAAGTCAATAAGATATTTAAAATATTAAAAATCATACATATCTGCCTTATTCTTGGTTCGGGTCATATTTCTCTAGTAATAGTTTTCACTCATTTGCCTGGACAGTTTAAACTTGCAATTTTTATTTTTTATTTTAGATATCTTCGTAAGAATCCATCATTGCAAAAAAAAATAGTCAAAGAGAAAGTGTGGAAAAACTGAGACTATAGAAGTAAGTCAGTTATATAAGGTTCTCATTTCAGCTAACAAGGAACAGAGCTGAGCCCAGTCTTAAAAGGAATCCCTAACTTGGCCTTATGACACTTACTGCAACATGTTTCAGACATCAACAAGTCAAACTTAGAAGTGTTTCCCTTTGGCTCTGGGAATAACTGTAGAGAGCCAGTAGTAGCCTATTGTCGCTCGCCTTCTGAATCATGTCTATTTTCTCCTCCAGTGTCAACTCCTCCTGCTTAGTAAGCCTGTTTTAACGTCTTCTATAACAACACTGCATAGTTACCATAACAACACTGCATGGTTACCTGTGCACGATGTGTGATTAATGTTACTTTATGAAGACTGCTTGGTAAGTTCCAGATAAAGAGTTCATCAGAGACTTGGCGCTTCACAAGCTTCAGAGAAATCTGTTCTGTAAAAACTCCTAGAGTTCTCTGCCACCAAGCCAGTTGAGAAGCCACCAATTCCTCAAATCGTGATGGTCTTTTCATCCCAGAAAAGGAAAACTGTATACTACTCCATACCAAGAACAAAGCAAGAAGCCTACCTTCTATCTGAGGGCTTAGGTCTCAGAAAAAGTGCTTTTCCCTGCATAATTACTGTGTCACATGTGGGAGTGGACTGGGTTCTGACACAGTGTAGATTTAGAGACTCATGCTGGCTTCCTAGTTTGTAAACCAAGAGCAGTAGCCTCAACTCTTTATGCTCCTAAGTTTCCTCCCATCCCCCTTCCTAATTCCAGGACACAGAGCAAGTAGGTTCTCTTCTTTCTCAAGAACAAAACTTAAAGCCATGGGATACAAGTCCAAAGCATTGCTGGGAACATTCATCAGAGACCATGAATGAACTGAGACACACATGAGTAGTGTAAATCAGAGTAAGAAAGAAAAAGAAGGAACCATTGCCCTTCAGGTGTTTTTATTTCTAAGAGATATAAGGTCCAGCAAAATTTATAAATAAGACTTCCATACTGTATAAAGTCCTCAGCACTACTACCTTCTGACCATTTAAGAGTTCAAAACATACCTTGAGAGAAAGGACTCAAAGGCCATAATATAGCAAAACCGTAACCAGCAAAGGTATGTGGTTGGACTGTGCTCAGCAGAATACCCATTAGATCAACAGTGCCGACTTACCTGAACCTCTGGGAGCCCCAGGAGCCTAACCCACCGACAAAAGAGCATGCACTGGCTGGTCTAAGGCCCCCTGCACATATCTAGTAGAGGACTGACTGCCTTGACTGGCTCCAGTAGGAGAGTATGTGCCTGTAAAAATTTGCTGCCCCAGAGAAGGGCGATGCCTGGGGGGAGGCACCCTCTTAGAGGGAAAGGGTCGGGAACTCTGGGAGGGGAGACTGGAAGGGAGGGCAACATTTGGGATGTAAATATGTAAAATAATTAATTTTTAAAAAGAATACCCATTTTAGGGCAGAAAAGTATGAGTGTAGCAAAAGTCAGAGGGAATTGGGAATGGCTCCAAAGAGACCCAGTTCTGGAGAGTGAGAAGGATGGCAGATGAGTTCTGCTGTACAGCTTCTGAAGACTGAAACCCAACTCAACTTGTACTACTTATATGGCACCAGACCAGACACTTAACTTCTCCAAGACCCCACCATTATCTTTAAAGCAGACACACTAACAGCAGTCTTCACATAGTACTGTTTCTAAGAATTAGAAGATAATCTTGCATTTGAATATCTCAGTAAATAGAAGTTACTGCTGTTAAGTAAATATCTTTATATTACTGAGATCTTTTAAGTTACAGGATGCTTTTAAATGATCTTGTTTATACAAACAAAATTTTTCTTATGAGTATATGTTTACTTATACAAAGAAAACACAAACATAAAAACTTTGAAAGATATAGAGACAAAACTGTTCATCACAGAAGTGACTTTTATCTGCCTTATATACTTGTGTATCATTTGAGATTTATTATCTTTATAATGATATTTTATTTTTAATAAAGGAAATGGAAAAGTATAAAAAGAACAAATCAAACCACTCCGGCCTTGAAGTGTAGGGTATAATGTGCAGTCTAACCCAGGCTTGTGACTGCAAAGGATCAGACGACCTCAACCAAAGTCAACCTAAATGAAACAAACAAACAACAACAACAAAAATCAACAGCACAAAACAACTTGTCAAAATAGAAAATGGAAACCAAAAGAGGGACAAGTGCTCTGTGACAGGAGATGAGGTCGTGAGAAGCAGCAACACACACACACACACACACACACACACACACACACATGTTCTTTATGCCAAGAGCAGGTAAGAAGAAGGAGAGAAGACTAATACTAAGTATGTTGAAATAACCCGCATGGAGAACAAAAATTTCATAAGCTTCATAATACACATTACAATTTAATTGAAGTTCTCCAATACAGAGGGATAATGCTCCCAGAAACCATTGCTTATAAAGCAAAAAGCCGAGTTGCAGGTGTGGGATACAAAGGCACCATTGACTGAAATATTCTGGGAACTAGGAATTAATTATGAAAAATATAAAGACCAGCTTGCTGGTGAGATTGAGGTTACTGAGACTATTGTTTGACCCCCAAAATTGATTTTAATTGAAAAGAATTCATTGCATTAGTTAAGTTGTGAAGAGCATTCAAAGTTTGAGTTTTCAATCAATATTACACAAATGAAAATAAACTTCTATCTTTGTTAGCATTATTATTGTTCATACCACCCAAGGGCTGGGGTAGACTCCAAAGCCTCGAACCTGCTGGGTAATCATTCGCCCACTGAGCTAATTTCTCAGTTCCCACAAAATGCCTCCCCATTTTTCCTGCTCCTGAGTATGGGACTCAAGGCCTTAAACTTGCTAGCCAAGTGCTGTCCCATTAAGGCACATTTCCATATTTGTTTCCGGAAGTTTTCTGAAGAGGCTATTGACTTAACATATTGACATATTGAAAATTATATCTAGTATAATATTTTGATTTCTTCCTGAAACCATGAGCTCGAGGCTTTGAGGCTACTGTTAGGGGCTGGAGGAACCTGTCCCTGCCTAGTAGTGAAGGCCTCAGCTTCTCTCTACATGGAACTCTCCATACAACCAGTTCATCTGTGCTGTCAGCTTGAAAGGCTCTAGAATCATCTAGAAGAGTGTTTCTCCACCTAGGGTCACGATTCCTAGTCCCATTGGAAGACATGGATATTTACATTACTATTCCCAAGAGTAGTAAAATTATTGTTATGAAGTAGCAACAAAAATAACTTCATGGTCAGAGGTCACCAAAACATGAGGAACTATATTAAAGGGTCATGGTATTAGGAAGGTTGAGAACCACTGATCTAGGAGATAAAGTACTAGGCAAGCCTGTGGTGGATTGTTTAAATTAGGTTATACAAGGTAGGAAGCCTCTCTCACTCCGGATGACACCATTCCATGGACTGGGATGATGGACTAAGTAAAAGGGTGAAGGAAACTAAGCAGTCATCACTTTTTGCTTCCTAACAGTGTAACACAGTGTGACCAGCTGCCTCAGGCTCAGGCTACAATGACCTCATGGTAAAAGAGGACAGTACCCTCCAACTGAGAGTAAAAAAAAAACCTCTTTATTGAGTTGTTTGGTTGGGTAGGTTGTCATAGCAGCGAGATAAAAGGACAGCTCCAATACCTCCTATATTTTCGAACATGACAGCCGGATTTGGCTAAAACATATTCTCAAAATGGAACTTCTTAAACATTTCTGCTTATCACCCCTTTATACATGAGAACTTTCTATATTATCCTTTGTGTGTGTGTGTGTGTGTGTGTGTGTATGATCTTCAAACTAAACATTTGATGATTATAACTATACATTTACTTAAAGACAATTGTTTTATATACATATAATTTCCATGAATGTTTGGTAGTATAAGGTGTAGAGCCTCAGCAGTTTTCAGAGTTGAACAATGTTGATTTGGGGATTATTTACACTGAGCAGGTTTCTTAAAACTATGATGTACAAAATAGCAGAGGCATATTTAAGACCACTTCAGAAATTGTTGAAAATTCTATCTTAATCCCAAGACAAAATTCATTGAATGTTTTTGTTTGTTTGTTTTGAATGATACTCAAGTCAGCAACTTGACCAGTGTTATTCAAAAGCAAAAATTCTAATTTAACTTAATCCAAGGATAGATTCATTTGCTACTTACATGCTGGGAATGACAGTGAGAACAGGTTAAAAAAATCTTTGTTTTCCATAAGGGCAGTTCAGAGTAACTTAAGAAAGAAAAGATTCATTTTGTCCCACAGTTTTAGAGGTTTCATATGAAGAGGCAGAGAGAGAGAGAGAGAGAGAGAGACAGAGAGAGACAGAGACAGAGAGAGAGAGACAGAGAGAGAGAGGCAAACAGAGACAGACACAGTGAGAGAGACAGACAGACAGACACATACCCATAGAGAGAGAAAAGAGAAACAGACAGACTGACAGAGGGACAGGACAGAGACAGAGACAAACAGCGATAAACAGAGACAGAGTCACAGGAGAGAGACAGAGATAGAGACAAAGATTGAATGATTATATGCTTGCATGATTTGGATGTCTCTGTCTCTCTGTCTCGTTGTCTCTCTCTGTCTCTCTCTGTCTCTCTCTGTCTCTCTTTGTCTCTCTCTGTCTCTCTGTCTCTCTCTGTCTCTCTCTGTCTCTCTGTCTCTCTCTGTCTCTCTGTCTCTCTCTCTCTCTCTCTCTCTTCTGTGTTTAGTTTTTAATATCCCTAAATGTTGCAATGGAACTACTCACAAAACTACAATTCCCCACATTCATGGCAAATAGTTTTCCCTTAATTTTCTCTGGACGCTCTCAGACACCCCCCAGAAACACACTTCACTAATCTCCAAGGCATCCATGAATCTGATCCGATTGATAATCAAGATTAACCAATGAAATTGCCTAATCTTGAAACCAAATAGAAATCTAGGAAGTGAGCAGAGATCATTCTTAACTCAGCACTCATGGTGGGAGGCAACACACAGAGAGCGACTCAGAGGAGGGTCATGGGGCCATCACGAACACCTATGTATAATGACAGTTTCCTGAGTCTGTATTAGAAGCAGTGTTGAAGCAGCAAGATATACTTACAGAGGTTATCAACATGCATAATGGGAGGGAAGCTTGACCGTTCAGTGATAGCCCTGGTCTGGAGACAGAGGTTGTACTCTTTAACTTCTAAGGTTTATGGAGGTTCTAAGTGGGAATTATCTTCCACTTCTGACCTGCACCAAGGTGAAACAGAATATCAGTTACGTGAGTTCATTCATATCAACAGAGTCTTTGCAAAGTGTGAGCTCGTGACGCTGTAGCCACACTTACTCCACAGTAACTGCCCCAACACAGATCAGATCTAATGAATTACAATGTTTTTGTAAGAAAAATGAGAGTATGTCATGAGAACTAAACAGACCAGGCAGTATCTAGGACGTGATAGTAAACTGAGAAGTGATGAGGGGCATCATCAGAGGAAGGGAGTGGGCAAGGAGGTGTCGGCCGTGGAACAGCGTGTCCAAAGGCTGGGAGGTAGTAAAGGCAGAGGACTCTGAATCCTGAATTCCTTGCCCAATATTTTGGAATTTACTAATAATCTGGTCTACTTGGCTTGGTGCTTAATTATGGAGATAAAAGTATTAGTCATTTAATGCTGAATTATTTCCTTTCACCTCAGGATAAAAACCAAATTACTTGATTGCTGGATACTCAAATCACCAAGGCAACATTGTGGGACACATGGTAGAAAAGTACTCATATATCACAGAATAAGAAAAATACCAGAGTTACAACAGAAAAAAAATAACTAAGGGTTTTACCACTAAAAGCTCTAGGTGATTTTAATGCCTAAAATTAAAGAGTTGGATATTCTGATCTCATAGCTACTGATGTTTTGCCTAGGCAAATAATTACAAGCCCACATAGGTTACCTGTATGAATAATTAACTTGATTTTTTTCTTTACTCTGAATAACTTCAAGCATAAAAATCATAAACGCATACAAACAAAACTATGGAATGTCCCTTTAAAACAAACCTGGCAATGTTTTAGCTAGAAGTTACTGACTGTTCCAAAAAGTATACTCTGTGCTCTGCGAAGGAGAAGAAGCCCTCCCTGGGTGTTTTCTTCCCTCCCTCGGCTACAACAATGAATCACCATTACCTGCAAAGCTAGACATGTAGGTTGGTGTCTGGGCCAGAAAGACAAGGCCCCAGTTGGCTGGGATTTAAATAAGAAGGAGAAAAAAAATGTTGAATTCACAGATTTAATTAAACATGAAAGCTTTCAGGAAGGAAAATATGTTTCCCCAACTACCACTCATCCTTTGAGGAACATCTCTATAGATCTCTCTCCATTCCCAAGACACTGCATATATTAGAGAAGTAACTTCCAGTGATTTGTAGAAAGTATCAGTGTGACCCACATCAGGAAAACTTCATCCTGTATCATGAGGATTAATGTAAAGAGAAGTCCCAAGTTTTCTCAGATATTAGCCACACTACTGAAGAAGAGCCTCAGCATACTGATGCGACGCCAGCTTCCTCTGCCTGCCCACCTGGCTGCAACTTCCCTGGAGCACCGTGAGGGAGAGGTACTGGAAATGTCAGCTCAAGGGTGTCCTGGAACATGATAACTGGGTGCAGTACACACTAGTCATGTAAGCAACCCTTCTTCCCTGCCCTTTTCTCCACATGAGAGCTTCCCAGGCAACACACTGTCTCTTATTTTCCTGGTGCTTCAGACATGTAGAGCAAAGCCCCACTGCTTCTGCCCCTGTGGCTTACACAGGACTCCAGTATCCTGGGTGAAAAGTCTCATCTCTTTGTGCTGATGGAACTGGGTATCCAGAAAGAAAACAAGATAGTAAAAGCCCATGATTTATCTATCTTTCCTGAAATAAAGGATGGTCACACACATGATTCAAAACATTCCTTTATAGAGTGAATACAAATACATACATGAATTTCAACGTGTGCACTGGGCTTCCAGGGCACAGGTGGGATTATCCATCACACCAAGATCTATTCAGGCTCTGCAGTTTCACCTGCTCCTGAAGCCCAATATTCTCCATCCTAATGAACTGTGTCCAAAATGGCTCTTGTGGGAAAGAGTCTATGTGTTCATGGATGCTGGCGGTAGTGGCAGGAAGGTGAAGGAGACAGCTTTAAAGCATGAGGCTGGAAATGGGAATTCAACGCCAAACGAAGAGGAAACATAATTTCTGTGTAGGAACAGAAATATTTCTCTTCTCTTCTCTTCTCTTCTCTTCTCTTCTCTTTCCTTTCATCCTTTCTTCTTTGAGTGAGGGGGGAGAAAGAAAGTTAGCAGTGGGGAGGAATTTTGACAGTGAGTGGGAAAGCTCTCCATTTCTCTGTAGGGCATGTTCAGATAATATTAGCAAGATATGGCTGTTTGTCTGGTAGACCAGAACTGTTTTTAATTCTATGTTCTGCATTGTTAGGACTCAATAAATTGTTAGCAGTGATATTCCAGAGGTTGACATCATTATAACTTGGATACAAATTTTCCCAACAGTCTCATGTTGTGAGGTATTGTGAGGTACTACTAGACAGTAGTGCCGTTTTGGGAGGCTCTGGAACCCTCAGGAGTTGGGGCCTGGCTGTCAGGAGAGGATCAGGGAGGTGTGTTTGTTCAGGTTGTTGTCCAGCCTCTAGTTCTAGCCACACTCTGTTTCCTGCTCTATTGTGTGACAAGCCTCTGCCACACATCCTACAGCCATGCCTTTCCCATCACAGTGACCTGAGACCCTCTGAAGTAGTCACTGAGAGCAACCTCTTCCCCTGCCACGTTGTTTTTGTCTGGCATTTGAGTGATGGCTATGCAAAAGGAAGTGGTGCAGAGGTCAATCACAATCGATGTTGAAACATCTGCATGTGCAGGTTGCTCTCCTGAACAGACATAATGGATAAAAACAGTGTGTTTAATTAAAGCTGTGGTTCTCAATGTTGACCTTTAATACAGTTTCTCATGTTGTGATGATCCCCAATCAAAAAATTAATTTTTTGCTACTTCATAACTGTAATTTTGTTTCTGTTATGAATTATAATGTCTTTGCTTTATGATGGTCTTAGTCGACCCCTGTGAAAGGGTTGTTTGACCCCCACCCCCCTCCAAGGGATCACAACCCACAAGTTGAGAACTGCTGTTTAAAAGAAAGTTTTATGTCTGAGGTTCATTTACTCTCATACAACACACATACACACACCAAAAAACAACACCAAAGTTTTCCTGCTGGTTAGAAGCATTAATGCCAGTGTCACAGTCTTTACTTTCATCCAAGATGCCCATAATTTTTCTGTTCCCCTGGGGGAAAGAAAGTAAGCAGCATGAACCTGCCTCTCTGTCTGCTAAGCATTTCTCCTTTAATTCAAAACTAGTCCCTTTGCTTTGGAAGTGCCTGTTCCCTGCCTTTAATTATTTGTTTTAATGTGGGTTCATAATTGATTTAACTAACCTTTTGTTTACATGATTGAGCACAGAACACCACCTCGATCAATCACTATATCCCACCTGTGACTGGTACCAGGAATCCCACATCATCAACACAAGCCAATGAGTAAGAGTGCTGTTTGGAGTTCATACTTAAGACATCTCTGTAATCTGCCTTCAAACTTACCTCTAGCTATGTTCACAGGAGGAAAGGGATAAGAAAAAGTAGAACCAACACTCACATAGAGGAAGAACTGAGAGAGGAAGGGTAAGACTTTGGAGCCTCATCTCTGACATTCATTCAGCCCTCCCTTCAAGTGTATGAATGATATCACAATTCTTCCAAGTACCCAGACGTTTTTATGGGGTAGCTTGTGTTAGGATTCTGGTCCTTCCTAATTTACTTAGGTTGTATATCTGCAGTAAGAAGCGTCTTGCATAGTGGTTTGTGTAGAGTAGCTACCTAATGAATGTGGAAAGTTAAAAGGAAAGTAGTTCCATTTTTTAAAGAAATGAACTTTTGAAACCAGTAGAAGAGATTCTAAATTATTGGTTCCAGTAGTATCCAAAGAGACACTACGTCAAGTCTACTGGCATTTCACTTCTTACTAGTACAGTGATGAAAGGGACAGTTTAGCACTGCCCCCGGGAAATACAACTGAAATCTTCTAATAGCTATAGGTTTTAGAGGAAGAAGCTGCCAAAATTAATTACAATATTCTACTTTATTTAATCTAATGCATGGAATTATCATTATACTGCAATCAATGGAAAGAACATTAGTGGCACAGTTTAACAACCTCATCCTCATTGTCACACAGGTGGACCATGCTTAATGAAAACTTGGAAATCTGAAATCTTCCAACACCAAAAAATTTTGAGGATCAGGTTAGTTCTGAGGATGTTCAGATGTTCAGATTAAGTGTGCTTAATTGGTAAAGTCTGTGCAAATGTACCTGAACCCGAAAAACCTGGAAATCTGAGCACTACTGGTCCTGAGCATTTCGTGCGAGGGATACCCAACTGGGATTAAGCCTTTCAACTCTAGTATGTATTTTGTAGTTATAGAATATTTCAATTTGACTAACCATAGTTCAAGTGCTCAGTAGCAATGCATGACTAACATACTGGAGAGCATAGCTATATTTTAAAAATTCCAGTCCTGATGCCTCTACTAACTAGTGCTTTGATCCTGAATGTAGACACAATCATGTTGTATTAAGAAGAAAATTTAACAGGTTACTGAAGAGCAGTAAGTAATAATTATTAGGAGGCTGGGGAGGAGTGGCCATATGGCTTATCAGGAGGGGCCTCTTTGAGGAGGTGATGAGCTATTTACCCAGGAGCTAAAAAACAAGGTGGTAAAACCACATTACAACCTGAGGCTAGAAGAGCCCTGTTGTTTTCCAGAATGAGAACAAAGAAGCCAGGAATCTGGTGATAGGAGACCCTGGTACGCAACCCATCACATCATCTTCTGAGATCAATGCTGGGAAGAACCGCAACAGCTGTTCAGTAAACTGCATATTTTCTCAAATAGTCCCTGCATCTGTTTCTTCTGCCTTGAGAGAAGTCAAGGAGAGAAAACAAACTTTATTGAGAGAAGGTGACAACTTTAAAAAAAAAAAAAAAAAAAAGGCAAGGTGATTTCAGGCAGCTCTGGCCTTAGAATATGTAGGTACAGGTAACCCAACTGATCTTGCTCATGAATGTACAGGTAGGTGGGGGTTGAGGACAGTATTGAGCTTGTGAGGTCCTTTAGAGACACACGCTGAGCAGTGTGCATTTTGCTGCTGCCAAATTTTCCAGACTTAAGGCTGGGCCCACTGCTGGCTGCCTCCCTGCACTCCCTTGCCTGTTTCTCTTTGAAAGCAAATTGCTCTGCAGGCTATTTATGGCATGTCTCAGGCAGCTGCTGCCTTGGCAGCTTCTAGAAGAGTGTAGGGTTTGCCTGGCAGGTAAGAAACCACAAAGGTTAGCTCCTTTATTGCTTTAGAGGAAGAAGTTCTGGCCATTTGGGAGTTTGTGCTCAACCCAACCTCTTCAAACCAGTTCCACAGAACAGTTGATACATATCCTTGAGCCCACGCAGCACTGAAGCAGCACTGCCTTCTCCCTTGATAGTTCTGTTCTGAGCTGAATGGGAACAGTTTAGTCTAGAGAGCATGACCAGTGACAACCCACGAACCTCTGACAGGCAGCAAACTCAAGCAAGGGCAAGAATTTGACTACAGCGGTGAAGACCCTGACTTCACACTCCTATATGGATTTTCTACACCATTTCCAAGTCTGCTCAAGGAACGACAGATAATAATGAAGAAAAAAGACAAGAGTTTATAGAGTGCACCAGTGGGTTCAGAATGCAGAGACCGGGAAAGAAGAGTTTGGAGGGGCCCCTGCAGAGCCAGCTGCTAAATTCATTAATAAACGTATTTAGGAGAGCATTTAGAAATGCTGAATCATAAAATCCAAACAAGAATTTGAGCACAACACAGAAGGCAAACCCAGATCCTATTGTTAATCCTCAAAAAGTCACATTTCGGCCTGAAGCGGTAACTGGGGGTTAACTTCAAGAGCATCTCATGAGGAGTACAGGTAGCCCACAGGGGCCCTGACACCCTTTCTTCCCCAACCCCTCCCAGCATGTGCCCATGATTTCTTTGTGAATCACAGCACCAGCTAACTTATCAAGCTTTCTCCTGTATTACCATCCTTGGCTATTTATGCTCTCCTGGTCATATATGTGAGTACTCGCCATTCACTCCTTCTCTTGGTGTCTGACATCCTATGAGAATATCTTGACTGTAAGTGTTGTGTAACACACTAGTCACTTATGATCTTAGCAGCTTAAAATAAAACAATTTCTGGCCTAACATTTCCCAAGGGTCAGGAAGCCAGGCACAGCTTACCTGAGTCGTTTGTACTGGGATGTCAATCAAGCTACGAGGAGGCTCTGCCTCTAGCTGTGATTCTTCCAGCTAAGGCTGAGGCAGTTTCTTGAGGGTGGTTGGATGGCTCAGTTCCTTATCCTGAGGACCTCTCTACAGGGAGCGACATTAGAGTGAGCATGGAGAAGTAGGGGGTGTTAGCACGTTGAGGACAGGGAAGCAGCGTCTGCAGGATTGTCATTTCAGTCTTCTGTAGCACAGTCAAGGAAGACTCATCACTTTAGCCATATTCTTTTTGTGAAAAGGAAGTATTCAGTACAGCCCACTTTCACAAGGAGAGGGTTATTCAAGGGTATGGACACCAGGATGTGAAGTCCATTGACCACAGTCTTGGAAATTACTCCCCATATAAATTATGTGTGGTGTCTAGTGAGCACCATTTCTACTACCTCTAAATGCCTCAGCAAGGACTGGCCATGCTGAACTTCATATTTTCCTGTACTCTCACCTCTTACACTCACTCAAAGAAGGAACACTTATTACAACAGCTGATAGAAGAAACTGACAGTCTCTCGTATAATCTGTATCCTCACATTTTTTTTTCACAGCAAAGCAGCCAGGGTGGGTCCTGAAAATCAGACCTGATCATGACACCCGATTTTCTTGTGGCTCATGCTGTGTTTCACCTGTCTTATCCCGGTACGGAAGTCGTGTGTACCAGCCTAGCTTCCCCTGTCAAGTCTCATTGTTTTCACATTGCTTATTGTTGACTATGAGTCGTTGGCCATGTGTATGCTCTGGGTGTTCTTCAAGCAAGCCATTTTCTCTCCCATCTTCCTCTCAAATACTGTCTATCCTCTTCAAGCCTCATCACGCCCAGAAAAATGGACACTCCTCTCATCTACAGAGCTCATGGGGAATAGAAAATGCTAACAGTTTATCACTGTTCCAGTTAGGGTTATCCTTGTTGTGATGAAACACCAGGACAAAAGCAAGATTGGGAGAAAAGGGTTTATTTGGCTTAATCTTTCACATCACTGTTCATCACTGAAAGAAATTGGGACAGGAACTTAAGTAGGGCAGGAATCTGGAGGCAGGAGTTGATGCAGAGGCCATGGTGGGATGCTGCTTACTGGCTCACTCCCTCTGGCTTTGCTTAGCCTGCTTTCTTATAGAATCCAGGACCACTAGCCTAGGGATGGCACTACCTACAATGGACTGGTCCCTTTCCCCATCAATCACTAATTAAAAAATATCTTAGAGGCCTGCTTACAGTCCGATATTATGGAGGCATTTTCCCTTCCTTCCTTCCTTCCTTCCTTCCTTCCTTCCTTCCTTCCTTCCTTCCTTCCTTCCTCCTTCCCTCCCTCCCTCCCTCCCTCCCTCTCCCTCTCCCTCTTCCTCTCCTTCCCCCTCCCTCCCTTCATCTCCCTCTCCCCCTCCCTCTCCCTCCCCCTCCCCCTCTCTCTTTCTTTCTTTCTTTCTTCCTTTTTTTTTTTTTTTTTTTTTGAGACAAAGTTTCTCTGTATAACCTCGGTTATCCTGGAACTTAATCTGTAGACAAACTCAGAGAGATCCATCAGCCTCTGCCTCCCCAGTGCTGGTAATAAAGGCAATCACCACTACTACTCGGCTTTGGAGGCATTTTCTTAAGGTTCCTTCCTCTTAGGTGACTATAACTTCTCTCAGGTTGACATAAAATCACCAATACACTCATTCTGCCCTGTGTTACTTGCACTGGGTCAGCCAACGTGATGGTTGATAATAGCATTTTGGGAAATGTTCTCTAGGCAAAAGGGCCTAGAACTCACGAGGTAACACATATGCTTTCTAGCACTTGGCTCTTGGCCTCTTCCTCACCTAAGAGATGCCCTCCCTGAGAACAGAAAGTGGTGACATCACACCTTTGGGTCATTTTGTTTCCAGGGCTCCAAAATGGATTGAGATGTACTTATACAAAGGAATGGATGGTGTGGTTTTTGAATGAAGGAGCTTTGTAAAAAAGATAGCGCATCATTTCTGCAAAGAACGTGTCAGCACTGATAAACATGCAGGATGCTCAGTGTTTTACATGGAACCAACAGTCATGACACATTGACAACATTGTGAATACATAGAATTATTCCTTTTTCACAGATGAGGGGATATAAACTAAGGGAGGCACTGGTACTTAGTCACAAGAAGACTCATGATGAATAAACCTAATTGGAAAAAACTAAAGATAAAAAAAATGCTACAACTTCTTAAGCTTTTAGTATGTACCAAACTCTTGACCTTGGTTTTCTCCTTTCACCTTCCTAATAACCATCAAATCAGATACAATTATCTTTGAATCAGAATGAAAAAAAAAATCCACAAACTGATATGTAAGGAATCGAAGACTATTGCCCTGCATTATGTAACTAGAAAGAGGCAAGCATTCATATTCTCTTCCAGTACATATCTTCATGTGGTGACATTTTAATAAAGAATTCAATTTTCAAGTATGAACTATTTTTAGGATATATGTTAGAACCCCAGACCAATAATAGTGGTGAAGGCTAACCTTTTCTTTTTTATTATTTTCCTAAATAATGACACTGGCATAAATATTTAGAAGGCTTGAAATCATCACATTAAGGCAAGCAATGAAACATCTTACCGAGAACTTTAACTCTACTTGACAGAGAAATCAGGGCTAATTTAAAGTCAGCCATGAAAATGTTACTCATGTGCATGCTAGTCCACGAAGGGAAAGATGCCAATCTACAAGAACTTGGGAGCAGTTTTATTTCCTGTTGTCTTGAAGGCAATTTCTAAACCATAGCTGGGGACTTTATTTCTCCTGCCTGACTTTTCACTGGCATTATATAGCTGATGTCAGCAACAATAAATATTTTGTATATCATGGCCTTCTTGGGTGGACACACGACCCCCATACTCCATAACTTTCCTCTCCCATCTATTTTATCTCCCTCCTTCATTCCACATGGTGATCTGAACCCAGACCTAGTTAGTATACATGTCTGTGCAGTGTCATTACCCAAGGCCTCTCACAGTCCTCTATTTTCCAATGCAAGCTACTGTATTGAACAGGAAGCATGGCAAAATAAATAAATAAATAAATAAATTGACATTCAAAGGCCAGAGTGTTTGAAAGTTGTGTACTTGCACAAGGGAAGACCACAGCAAATAATAACCAAAAATGATACTTCCCCAAAAATCCAACCAAGAATAATAACCAGAAGTAATACTCCCTCCAAACCCAACCAAGAATAATAACCAAAAATGCGCCAAAAGATAATTCTACTAGGTCCTCTGAGTCATTGAGGGAAAAATGAATAGAAAGACTTTCCACATCTTCATCAGTCCAGACGTTGGTAGGTTTTGTTTATTTCTTTATTTAGTTTGTTTTATTTTTTGTTTGTTTGTTTTTTAAGGGTTTTCATTTTTGTTTTTGTTTTTGTTTGAGTTTTTTGTTTTTGTTTTGTTTTGTTTTGTTTTGTTTTGTTTTGTTTTGTTTGACAGGCTCTTACACTGCAGCCCTAGATAATCTTGAACTTACTCTGTGGACTAGCCTTGAACTCATAGAGGCTCACATGCTTCTGCCTCTGTCCTTGCCTCTGCTTCCAAAGTACTGGGGTTTAAGGGTTGTGCTGCCGTGCCCAGTCCAGTCCAGTGGCCTCAAAAGCAGGCTGATGGTGAGAATCAGTTGGAAGTTCCCAAATGCCTGTGTTTCCTAGGAATCATCACAGACACGTGGGTTCAGGCACTTCAAGGCCAGAGCTTAGAAAGCGGTGTGAACAAGCCCCTGAAGGATTACGATGGCAAGGTAGGCAGAAGACACCAGCTCCTCTGGCTCTACCAACCATCTGCTGTAAAGCAGGAACTAGCCCCATGAAGTCTCATGCCCAAAATGATACTCCATGTCTGGTAGCTGATAGCAGGATTGGCCCAAAGAATGGCAACAAGCTTTTCCATTTCTCTCAAGAGGTTTATCATTTACCTAGCCTCTTGCATGCCTAAACCTACTATTTCACTTGATTCAACCAAAACCCTTCTATGAACTGCCTTTCCAAGTATTAAATTCACGACGACGACAACGCAGCGATGACGGTGTTGATGATACAAGGGGCAGAAGTGATGGTATCTATAGCTCTTTTTGGGACATATAGCATTTGTATTATCTCTAAGCTTGGCAACTCTGTAAGATATGTCTCCATTTCTCACATGTGAAAACGGAGTCATAGCTTGAGGTGTCAGCAGGAGCAAGATGCAAATCCGGATCCTAGAACCCCCTCCCCAAGTTCTTCATTCCCCACTAGCTGAGGCTTTGAACAAGTTGCTGAGCCTCTTTGGGCCTTTACTTCTGCAAAGGGGATGGGGGTGCGGTAAAAACCAATTCACAAGGCTATTGTTTAAACTGATTTATGTTTGAAACCAAAACATAGGGCTATGAAGTATCATAGTCATTTTATAAGTCAGCTTCCCAAAATATATCTTGGAAAATGTTTGACCACTCTCAATAAACAGGTTGCAAGCAATTTGAGGATTAGTGATTCTTGGTGTTCATTAGCATAGTAAAGACTGCCAGTCAGCCTACAGTTAAGCACTGCTCCCCTCTACCCGGAGCTAGAGGATGGTATTAGCTAGAATTATTTTTTAAATCACTTAGTTTTTACTTTGCATCCAGCCAAGAAGGAGAAGGGGCCTTTCCGCCTGATTTGGGGTGGAATTACTTGGGCAATCACCCTCCACCCCTTGTGCTTGGAAAGGGCTCCTACTGCAAGAATATACCATTAAGGTCTTGCTTTGATTCTGGCTGCTAATCCCATGGCCCAGCTTGACATTGTCTCTTAGCAACCTCCTGTCCTTTTCCCCCCTTTCATTCCAGTGTCTCTAACAACACTTCCTCTCCCTGGTTTTTCTTCAGCTGGCCTGCGGCTTTCAAGGCCCCTTAAGCCTAGTGTACACAGAAAGCAGGAGCTGAAGGCCCGTGCACATATTTATGTTAATAATGCTGAGGGGAGGAACACACTGTTCTGGTGCCTTCCAACTGTCACATAAATCAGTCAGGGGAAAGAGGGGGGTTACTATTTTCACAAAGACACTGCTGAGTAGAGCAGTAGGTCTTGGCAATGCGTCAGCCCCCAGCCCCAGTCATCCCCCGCCCCTCCCCCGAAGCTGAGTTTTCTGTAATGTCCCTTGCATCCTCCACTGTCTCATAATGTCTCCAGGCCACAAGGGTTAGCTGATTTCATAGATGCAGAAGATTTTCAAGTCAGAAGGGACCTTTGAGATCATCTACCATTCAGTCAAATGGAAACTTCCAGTAAGTGCCGATTCCTGGGCCCTTTCTCTGGAGATTCAAGGTCAGTTGTCCAGACTGGAGATATAAGCGTCATTTAATCAGGGTTGACAAATGCCAATGTAGTCCTAGCTTCACAGAGACCCCAAGGGCCACAACGCCGAGGCTGCTAGTGACAGGGAGAGCTTTGATTTACGGTAGTATTAGTTTCCACCATGAAGTGCTCTAACTGATTCCTGGAGCAGAGACATCAGAAAGATCCAGAACATGTTCTCATCAGCACTGTGCATCCAATCACTTGAGGAGCCCACACAAATGTGCCCTCCCTTTCCTTAGTCCACTGGACCAGCTGAACCAGAACCTCTTCAGAAGCCCAGCACACATTTCATAGACTTAGAGAAAATCTTTTGAGCAACACCAACATATATTTTTTCTTAGAATATAAATACATCAAATACAGCAGGCCAGAAAGAATACCAGGTCTAGAGTTAGAACTGGAGCCGTAAAATCTGGATCTCATGAAGTACAGTATGTTAGGCTTCAGAAATCATTTGTTCCCTTAGAGTTTAACGTCCCCCCAAGTGGAAAGTGTTGCAACATTTAAGAGAAGGAGGCATGAGAGGTGGTTAGATTATGGGGGCTCAGTTCTTTTTGGTGAGTGTCAGTGTGTGTGAGTGTGTGTGTGTTCATGTATATGTATAATTTTCTGTATGTGTGCCCATGCACACATGCATGTGGGTGTGTTAATGATGGTAAGAGGTCAACGTTGGCTATTTTTTTCTACTGACATCTCTCTACCTTATCTTTTGGGATAAGGTCTCTAACTGGCCCTGGATATCACTAATTTAGCTATACCAGGTGACCAGAAAGACTCAGGGATGCTCTGGTCTGTGTCCCCAGTGCTAGGGTTATATGCATAGCTTTTTATGTCAATGTTGGGGATAAGGACTAGGCTCTCGTGTTTGTGAGTCAGTGATTTGCCAGCTGAGCCTTCTCCCCAGGCGTAGGTCCATTCCTGAAGGCATGGGTGTTCATTTGTAGTAAGGCTAAGTACCAAGGAACTGGGCTGGCTTCTACAAACACACCAGGCTCCTGAGATTGCCCAGCTGCTTCCTTTCTTGTCATGCTTCCCTCTTTCCTCCATGAGTGTCACTCAGCTCTTTTATTTGCTCTCCCATGTGATGCCATATGCCATCGAATGACAACGTACGGTACCCTCATCAGACATGTCCCCGATCTTGAACTTTCCTACTTCTAGAACTGCAATCTGTTCTATGCAAAGCATGCAGTGGTGGGTTAATTTTGGCTTGTTTGCTTGCTTGCTTTTGTTGCTGTTGCTGTTTTGTTTCAAACCTCAACTCTTTAAATAAGTCATACAACTGTTCCGAGTTCCTATTTCTTCATCTGCAAAGGAAGACTACACATATAAACTTCACCTAACTTTAAATATCATAATTCAAATGTTATTTCTGCTTAGAAGTCTTTGCTAAGTTTTCAGAGTAGGACATTACTTACCTACGTGAGAACAGAGAAATACCCTGTATACCTGCTTTATACTATTGATCACAATTCATCAATCAAGCAACTGAGGGTTACCAAGTCCTTATGAATGAACTGACAACTAATTATGACTTGATTCTATAGATTCAAAGCAAATGATTGCATCTTTACCTCCATCATCAATACTGAAGTTTCATGATATACGATACACAGATGTCCTGGTTAACATTGAATCCACAGTGCCTGGCATAAGGTTGGCACTCGACCAATGCAGGTTAAACAAGCACATGGCCGAGTAAATGACTAATATAGAAAGTGCCTGACGCACACACAAATGTGAGTTCTAATTACTCTCAGAAAGGTGAAGCTTCTCTCCCAAAGACTTGAGGTGGCTTCAGGCTTCATTTTTATCTTTTTTTTAATATTTATTTATTTTAAATTTCATGTGCATTAGTGTTTTGCCTGACTGCATGTCTGCATAAGGATGTTGGCTTCCCCAGAACTGGAGTTACAGACAGTTGTGAACTGCCATGTGGGTGGTGAGAATTGAACCCAGATTCTCTGGAAGAGCATCTGGCGCTCTTAACTGCTGAGTCATCTCTCCACATCTCCAGACTTCATTTTTAATGCATCCTAATAATGTATCTTAAAGTTTTCATATGAGTGGAAGGAACAGAGAAATGTGACAGCTGCCTTCTTCATTAGCCAGAAACTCATATCGTTCTTGCACACCCCCAGCCTCAGGGATACAATAGTGCACACACACACACACACACACACACACACACATATACAGATGATGATGCCTACTGGCAAGAAAAGCCTTGGTCTATATTTCAGAAACTGTGAGATTATCAGATTCTAAGCCAGTGACAATGATTCTCATTTCCATCACAAGGCAGACTCATAGGAACATGACATGTCTGTGGCCAGTCACACTGACACAATCCTGGCACCACTTAAACTGTCGGCCAAACCTATGACAGCCTCTGGACTTCTCACTGGCCACCAAATGACAGGCTAGAGAAGTCCGGAAGGCATATTTGTACATATTCTAGCTTAGAAATCAAGAAACTGTTCAACATGTGTTTTAATTGTTCTGGTTAGTAGTTATCATGCCCCAGAGATCTGGCCCAGTGTTCTACAGGGATTATCTCCCATCACTCTCTGATTGGTGGGAATCATCGCCATCACTATATATATATGTTGCTATATAGTTTTCTTTGAGTGGAAAAATAACTTGCCCACCATTCAGTCTCAGACCTCATGGAGCTGCTTTTTGGTAATAACCCTGAGATACTGAAGGGCACAGCCCTGCTCAGGGCCCTGCGCTAGGCCATGGTAATGATGTTGCTCATCTTTAGATCCCTGAAGCAGGGGAAAGGTACACAGGCACATTCTAATGTCGCCTCCTGAAGCAGTTGTCCCTGTGGATACAGTGGAGATGATCTTGAAAACTGGCAATGCCCCTGCCTCTTCATATTGGTTACCATACCAGACTGAAGACATTTGCAGGAATATTTCTTGTCAATATATGTGTCTTCACTGTCTCTCTGGGGATCATGAAGCCTACACTTATGTTCCTGTGGCATGGATGGCGATTCTTCTAGATGTTTTCTCCCCAATCCTTTTCTTATTTACAAAGACAGGAAGCTGCCATTGGTAAGCATGCTTGGTCAGTGGTGCTCTATGTATAGCCTGGGAAAAAAGGGCATAATTAATAACTTATGGAGGAGAAAGCAGGCTGATGGGGATTTCCCAAATATTACATTCATAGTGTCAGGAAACACCAGCCTTGGACCCATACTTAACTGCTTGCTTCAGTCTTCTTTAGTTCAACCAATAGATATTGATTAGCACCTGCTATGAGTAATGTTTCCAAGTAATGTGTTACAGGCGATAGTCCATGTTACAATGAGACAGAATGGACATAAGAATCTAAGACAACTGTGTGACCCACTAGACATAAAGGTCCCATGGGATAGAAGCAAAGTAGCATACGAGGGAGGAGAGTGACTTACAGTCTGAATAGGGCAATTGGGACAATAGTCAATGATAAAGTCCCCTTTGAGGAAAGAAGAAATTTTAAGAGATCTAAACTATCCAGTGGTCACAATGGCTTCTCAAATGGATGAATGAAAAACAAACCAAAAAACCCTATTGCAGATTAAGTACCTACTATATGTCAGGAGCTATGGTGAGTACTTTCTCAATAATTTGACTTACAATTATTATTACAGTAGCTCTAGAACAATATCATCCATTTCTCAGATGAGCAAGTTGGGTCTCAACAAGGATAACCGACTGTTCAAGATTACAGTTACTAAGTGATATATATCTGGGTTGTATACTCCGATCCAACTCAGCTCTGTTCTTCAGACTTCCACCATTCTGCCTTTCCTTCCAGCAATCTGCCTTTCCTCACATCTGGCTGCCTGTTTACCAAGCTGACCTTCTACCTCACTGCTTTGTTCATCCTTCTTTTTTTTTCTTTTTTAATATTTTTATTAGGTATTTTCCTCATTTACATTTCCAATGCTATCCCAAAAGTCCCTCATACCCTCCCCACCACTCCCCTACCCACCCACTCCCACTTTTTGGCCCTGGAGTTCCCCTGTACTGGGGCATATAAAGTTTGCATGACCAATGGGCCTCTCTTTCCAGTGATGGCCCACTAGGCCATCTTTTGATACATATGCAGCTAGAGACACGAGCTCTGGGGGTACTGACTAGTTCATATTGTTGTTCCACCTATAGGGTTGAAGTTCCCTTTAGCTCCTTGGGTACTTTCTCTAGATCCTCCATTGAGGGCCCTGTGATCCATCCAATAGCTGACTGTGAGCATCCACTTATGTGTTTGCTAGGCCACGGCCTAGTCTCACAAGAGACAGCTATATCAGGGTCCTTTCAGCAAAATCTTGCTAGTGTATGCAATGGTGTCAGCATTTGGAGGCTGATTATGGGATGGATCCCTGGATATGGCAGTCTCTAGATGGTCCATCCTTTCGTCTCAGCTCCAAACTTTGTCTCTGTAACTCCTTCCATGGGTGTTTTGTTCCCAATTCTAAGAAGGAGCAAAGTGTCCACACTTTGGTCTTCATTCTTCTTGAGTTTCATGTGTTTCACAAATTGTATCTTATATCTTGGGTTGTTCATCCTTCTTTCTAGGATTGATGAGGTCCGTAAAGTGAAGAACTGTGGGGCAATCATCCCTGACTCAAGTAAGAGTCACCTTCTCACTCCCTGAGAGACCGGATGATCCAAATCAGGATGCTTACCTCTTTCTCTGCTCTTGGTCATCCTCTCTTAAAACATGGTGGTTGATAATGGTTTGATCTTGAGCAGGGCAGATAACAGATCTCGAGAAACCATTCCCAAGGGCAATAACTGAGAGAACACTAAAAAGGAGGAAATATATTTTGGCTTATAGTTTCAGGTGTTACAGCCTACATTCAGCTGGCTCCGTTATTTATGGGCTGTGGTAAGATGGAAGGTCACAATGGAAGAGCATTTGAGGGCACAGCTGTTCACCTCCTGGGTGCCCAAAGCACTCATCAACACAGCAAAACCACCAAGGAAACACTCCAGTGACTTGCTTCCTTCAAGATGACCCCACCTTCTAAGTTTCCAGCATTCCCAATGATATCACATTACAAATCCATAAATAGATGGACCCATTGATGAATGTGGAGTTTCTGTGGTTCAATCAACTCTCAGTAGCACCAGACGCTAGAGAGGGAAAGTTTTACAACAAGCCTTTCGGAGGGTGAGGAGGAAGGGGGGTCACCTGAAATCTAAAGTGGAACAGTTCCTAAAAGTTCATTGCTCTCCATTTCCCAAGAGAAATTCTTTCCTGATAATGAACCGTAGAATAAGATAATCCAGCACAGAAGATAAGAAGTTTGTCATCCTTCTAGGTACTCAAGAAGAACTAACTGTTCCCAAACGTGATGGAGTATTGCTTTTGATTTGGCAAATACGGTTTTCATCAATGGGCGCCCCTAAGTCTGACCTCCTCTACTCATGCTGCAATCCATTTCCTCCATGGGCTTTCAGAGCAACATGGTCTAGGAAAACTTTGCTTGCCAAGTGTAAGTATACTCAGACAACAAGGATGTTCTATACCCCTATAGTCTCATGAGGACATTATGAACACAGGCCAAAGAACATGCATTATGACTCCTGCAAGATTGAATATGGTCACTAGATAGCATAGATACACAGGAACATGTGAGGGGGGATGGGGAGAGGGAAAGGGGAGAGAGAGAGAGAGAGAGAGAGAGAGAGAGAGAGAGAGAGAGAAACCAGCACAGATGGGAAATGACTGATGTGAGCAAGCCTGGAGACATTAGGAACACCACAGACACACACTGGAGATGGTAGGAAACAAATTGCAGAGGAAAACCTGCACATTCCCTCTCTCTGGGTACCAGAGAGTTCCACAGCCTTGTTTGCCTTTCAACTCAAGCAAGTTCAAGGCAGAAAGTCCTTTCCATGCACTGGACACACGTTCATTTACATGAGGAGCTTTGAAGAGGCGTGTTTCAAAGCATTCCTACACACTGAAAGCACGGCTGCTGGGCATTAACTTGCTTATCTTATTCCAGTGCTGAAACAGCCCAGTCTTTGGAGTACAAATGAAGACACAGAGGCAGCATGTCCAAAGCCAGAGTTTGTGTGTGCTGGGAGCATGATGTGTGACTCATGTCCAGGTGTCTGGAGTCAAGCTTTATGTATGTTTTCTCTCAGACAAGGAAGAATGTCTGCCAATAGGATTACTTGAAAGTTCAGCGCTCTCTCGCTCTCTCTCTCTCTCCCCCTCCCTCTCCCTCTCTCCCCCTCCCTCTCCCTCTCTCTCTCTCTCCCTTTCTCCCTCTCTCCCTCTCCCCCTCCCTCTCCCTCTCTCCCTCTCTCCCTCTCCCCCTCCCTCTCCCTCTCTCTCTCTCTCCCTTTCTCCCTCTCCCTCTCCCTCTCCCTCTCTCCCCCTCCCTCTCCCTCTCCCTCTCCCTCTCCCTTTCTCCCTCTCTCCCTCTCCCCCTCCCTCTCCCTCTCTCCCCTCCCTCTCCCTCTCCCTCTCCCTCTCCCTCTCCCTCTCCCTCTCCCTCTCCCTCTCCCTCTCCCTCTCCCTCTCCCTCCCTCCCTCTCTCTCTCTCTCTCTCTCTCCCACACACACACATCTCTATTGTTGATTCTCCGCTATTCTTGTCTCTCTCTGCCTGCCTGTTCCCCTTCCTCTATATTCTTGTCTTAATTTGGATTTAAGTTTACCCGAAGGTATAATGTGAGCCTCATTAGAAGGTGGCCACCTTAGGACCTGTTACTACAGCTGGGAGACATAATAATGAGACCTTACTGTGCTCCAGTGTCTGCCAGTATGTACTATCCTCATTAGGAGAAGTGCACCGGAAAGTATCTGATGAGATGACCCGGGTTCCCAGTCCTTTGGAACCTTTCTTGGTAAGATTCTACACTTATCATACTTAGATATCTGCCAGCATAGTGTCTGTGTCCTAGCAAATGGGGCTCTGTAGGGAAGGGACTATGAGTACCCTCTTAAAAGCTGTCCACTTGGTCCAGTGCCCAGTGCCAGGCTTTAGATAAGGCCTACAAATGGGAAGGTAAACTGCAGGAAGGTTAAAGTAATGATGCTATAGCAATAACTTAAATGCCATCTGTGACAGTCAATAATGCCAATTTGACAGGATCTGGAATCAGAGGAGATCGACTTCTGGGCATGCCTATTAGGAAGCTTCTAGATTAGGTTAGAGTGTGGGGAGACCCAACCATATGAAAAGGGAACATGAGTGCGAAGCAGCATCCATTACTCTCTTCTTCCTGGCTGAGGATGCCTCAGGCTCCTGCCACGATACCTTCCACACCACGTGATCTTGCTGCATCCTCAAACTGTAAGCCAAAATAATGCCATCCTCCCTTTAAGCTGTTTCTCGGGTATCTTATCACACCAACTAGAAAAATAATGCACCATCCTCATGACGGTTACTTGTGGTTTGAAAGGAGATTCCTGTAAGGGCCACATTGAAACGTCATCAGTATTTCCACGGAAGGGACAGCCTACTTTGGAGTCAGGAGTGATGAGAAGAATTCATCTGTCCAGTATTTCTCAAGTGACATCTAGGCAGAGCTCTTGGCAGGAATACAGCCCCATTGCCACAATCAAGAGTGTCTAGTCTTGACCTCAAGAACAAGGACTGTGGGAAAGGTGAAAGGAACAGCAATCAGGGAGGGGCTTTCTGGGAATCTCCAGTTATTCCATCCCAAATGTGACCCGGGCAAAGAGCAGACACCAGCGCTTATAAAGTGAGGCTTTTAGGAGGCAATAAAAATATGAACCAAATGGTAATTCTGCTCAGTTTTTCTTTAATCTTAGACGTAAATGAGAGAGGGACATAGCGAAGGCCTGTCCTGTCTGTAGTGTGTGTACTACCTCTTGCCTGTTCACATTCCATTCCAGCGGTGAGGAAAAACAAAGGGGAATCCTGGAGACATTTGTCAATAGATTGTGTAGAAGATTTCCAAGCTATATGTGTTCCACCACCCCCTTTAGAGGTATTTGTTATAAATTAAACAGAATCAATGCACATGCACAATTCTGTCTTTGGGGAAAATGCCTGTAGCTAATTCTTTCCCAGAGTACTTATGGGATAAATGAGGCTCTGCCAAACGCTGCACTTGCCAAGCATCCTCTTGACATGCCAATCTTAACAGCCTGTGATTGGAGAAGCAACAGTGCTGGACACTGGGCCATTCCTGGTAGGAAGGAGGTAACCGCGGCCTGTGCTCACAGCCAACAGCGGCTGTTTGAATAGGCACTTCCTCTCTGAGGGGAGTTGGTTCGTAATTTTCCTTTTGCCGCTACTGGAAGTCCTTGAATGGCAATATCACAGCTTGTACCCATTCAGAACAGGAAAGTTTGAAATCTGCACACGATCTCAACACGAGCGGAAGACAAGTACAGTCCTGTATGTCAGCTTCTATATAAGAACCAGGAAAACATTTCTATGATGTAGCTCATGATGTAATCATTGTACTAGAGATTGGTCTTTAGCCAGGGAGCCTTTCCCTTGTTATTTTTGAGCTTCACTGACATTTTCAAGGCAAGGACCCCAAGGGAAAGCAAGACTTTAAGTCCCTGTAGAGACATGCTGTTTTAACTTCATTTAAACCCTAAGAAATGGCTTTGTAGAAAGTATGACAGCTTCCTGCAAGGAAGCCTGATGTAGGGGTGCAATCCTGACTGCTTGGGAGATCTTGGTCCCCTGTGAGGGACTGATCAATTTCACAGGAAGGCTCCTTTAGCAACTGAGAATAGACAGGCACAAATTCTGATAGGGTCTCAGATCATAGGCCCAAGTTCTCTTCAATTGATCCTCAGGACCAGTTCTGTTGTTGAATTTCCCTTAGCTTGGATTGTTCCTTCTGAACTTTTCATTAGCTTTTTTTTTTTTTTTAAATCTGTAAAAGTAAATGGCTAAAGGGGGAGTAGGGAGACAGCAGAATGTGAGCTCCTATTTTGTTTGTTATGATTAGGTCAAGTGCTCTCTAATTTCTGGATTCTTTCCCTCAGTCTAGGTGTTGGTTAAACAGATAAGGTTTGTAGGAATGTATTGAGCTGCAACTAATGTTTGCATGTCCCTAGGTAATCCAGTGGCAGTCTGGAGAAGCGTTCAGTGGCAACGGTCTCACTCTCACATAAACAAACGTTTTGAAGTATAAAGAGAATGAAAGCAATGACCAAAATAGAGCAGAGGATGGATATTGTAATGACAGAGAGCAAGATGAAAGAGTAGATCAGGAGGAAGAGAAAGAGCCTCAGAAATCTATATTTCACTGAGAAAGCAATTGTATGTATGTGTGTAATATTATGTCAATTAGTAAGAATGGATAATAATGATACTCATTAAGGGTAATAAGTAATTAAACTGATTAATTATTGTACAAAATGGGACACAGGAAGCTTTGTTCATTGTACCCAAGGGATCTACAAGCCTATAATATACCAGACATAAAGGTTCTCATATAGGTCAACCTGGGTACAGTGGGCAAATAAAGTATCATCCCTCCCACTACACCTCCCTACACACATACACCAACACACACAAACATACACCAACACACACACACACACATACACCAACACACATACACACACATACATCAACATACACACACATACACCAACACACACACATACACACACATACATCAATACACACACACATACACCAACACACACACACATACACCAACACACACATACACCAACATACACACATACACACTCCCACACACCTTCATACACACACATATATACCCACCCATACATACACACATACACTCACTCACGCATACATACACATGTACACACCCTCCCACACATACACACACACACACACACACACACACACACACACACACACACACGTCCTCCAAACTGCAGATTAGAAAACAAACTTTTATAAAAATCTATTTTTCTTTTTCACTAAGTAGTAAAGCTCATACCCGTAAGACATCACAGTTAATGATTCTTGAAAGCAAATCTGGAATTAAATTTGACAATTACAGACTAAATTAGACAATTACACTAAAACATTAGGGAAGTTGTGAAATGCTTTCTTTAAAGCTATAGGATTCAGTTCTCAGCAAAGGGAGCCAAACATTCCCTTATTAATTTAGTGTTTTGGAAAGGAGACAAATTGTTGGGTAGGTAAGACAAAAGACTGGAAATCTACAGGCATTTCAGTTTCCAGTCCAAGACAGCTGTTGGGTGATATCACCCAGTGTGCAAATAGCTGTGCATGGAGGGAATTAGCAGATGAAAAGGTAGAACACTTGATACGGGTGTGTAAACGTGCTTTCTCTGTCTCTTTGCATTCTCCTTATAGATCGGCACACCTAAAAGTAAAGTTACGTAGGATGGCATTTATAAATTGTAAAGACACAGGAAAGGGTTCAAGACAGCGAGGCTGGTAGGGGAAGATAAACATTTCAAGATTCAGATCGTGTTGATGCCCAAATTCAGTCAGTAAGGAAACAGCTAGAAGGGCTATTCAACTCTCAGCTTCCTTCCAAGGAATAAAGATCTGGCTATGGGCAAAGGAAATGCCAAGAAAATGCCAATTTGTGTCATACTAACATCTCTCTCAAGGCTGAGTCTGGACTTGGAGAATGTGAACCACTGGCTATGGGGAACAGTTGGCTCTGAGGCTTTGTGATTTGGGTTTTTAGAATAGCTGAGGGAAATCTGAGCAGAGAGCAACAGAGACGCCCACTCATTAGACAATGTACTAACATCAGAGAATCAGCTGCAGTGAGCGGCAGAGTCAACCTTTGCGTGGCTCCCAAGGTGAACTCAGAGAAATGGAACACCTAAAGACATGTTTGGAAATGATTTTGTTAGAGACAGACAGCAACTGCTAGGGGGAAGGAAGAAAGGAAATGCAAGAAGCACTTTAAAGTGAGATGCTGTAAGTGAGAAGTCCTGGTGTGTGTGTGTGTGGGGGGGGACGGACGGAGAGGTGGGGGGGCACGAATGAAGGAGGGATGTTCTGTAACATAGTAGCTGTCCTCTTTCAGACCAAATAACCGTCAGAGGCTACCTTCCTCCCAGGTGGCAGGGCAGCGTGGTTTAGGATAACCACTAATGTCTCCTACAGCCTTCATATGCTCCTTTCTGCATTTATAATTTTCATAGAGGCAGCTTCCTCCAAAGTAAGTAATGAGTGTAAGACGATGCTCTTTGGGGAGTTGTAAAGACAGTCTAAGAACAAGTCATCTCAGAGTAACAAACTTCCCAGCCAGAGATCATTTCCATTGCATAATGGACGTAGCCTGGAGCTTTCTCTCTTTTTCTCCCCCACATCTACCCAGTTGTGTCATTCTTTTACTTACCTCATCGGGGAAATCATTGTTTAAAAACTGAATATAAATGATGAAATATTCCTTGATTTTATCTCTTGCAGAAAAATATCTTTCGTCCTTCACTTCCCGTCATAGAAGAGTTTGGCCCAAATGGGCGATGAATTGCTCTGAGTCTTCTGACAGTCCCAGAGGGAGGACTGAGAGTAAAAATAACTAGCTGATTACCAATAGGGAGCAAATTGGCCACTTGAGACCTCAGTGGCTGGAATGACAAATGAGAAGAAAGGAAAATCCTCATCAGGGGACCAGACTTTCTGATTAGTCCAAAGCCTTACATTTACGACTGCTTCCCTGGCCTATCTCTCTCCCTGCTGTGGGATGATTTACATCTGATTGGACATCATTTTGTATTGGGGCAGTCATTTCTAAAAGGGTGTGTGAAAGACTTTGAAGTACTTAATTACAACCAGGAGGCATTTAGGGCTGAGCAGCTAGATGGAAGATACTCTGTGTCTTAGGCTCCTGGAATGTGCATTTACACAAAGAGCCTGGTTGGTTTGGTCTGAGTACTACACTCCTATCTCTCTGAAAGGCACTTGTCTAATGTTTTCTCTACAGTGGAAGAAAAGGCAGACTCCATGTTTTCAGCACGTGTGGGGGCTTACTGTTAATAGTCAATTACTAAAACATCCAATAATTTGGGCTCTTTTGAAGAATGGTATTTTCTTTTCTTTTTCTCTTTCTCTCTTTTTTTTTTGTTCTGTTTAACCAGTCTTCATTTAAACTGGCTCACCCAGAGGTGGGACAGAGTCAATAACACACCAGGAACCTGTTTGGAAGTACTAAGTGGTGGTTGCATGAAAAGGGAAGGAGGATCAACCACTAACACCTACATGGACAGAGCCCCACCAACTTTAAGAATCAGGAAGAAACTGGGTGTGGTGGCACACGCCTTTAATCCCAGCACTCAGGAGGCAGAGGCAGAGGCAGGCGGATTTCTGAGTTCGAGGCCAGCCTGTTCTACAAAGTGAGTTCCAGGACAGCCAGGGCTATACAGAGAAACCCTGTCTTGAAAAACCAAAAAAAAAAAAAAAAAAAAAAAAAAAGAATCAGGAAGGAAGAAAAGTGGATGGGGAGTTTAATGTAAGCAATCAAAAGAGAATCCAGGGAGAAGCGATCTCTGCTTCGAAAAATGGATAAAACTATGGTAATTTCTGAAGGGAAACCACTTGATTGAGCAACGGTACTAAGAGTTTTTAGTTTTATAGTGGGGGGAGGGGCACACTGGTGCACAGGATGCTATATATGTGCAGAGGGTGGAGTAGGCTATTACTCCCTATCTTACTACTTCAAGACAGGGTCTCTCATCAAACCCGGAGCTAGGCTGATGGCTACCAAACCCCAGAGATCCTCTTGTCGTGGCTTCCCCCAGGCCTGGGGTTGCACTCATAGGTAGCTATATCCTAACTTTTATGTGAAGTCCAGAGATTTGGCCTCAGGTTCTCATTTTCATAAAAAGAATCGTTATTACCCATTGGTCCATCTTACCCTCCCAATAGAACTGACATAAAGACAATAAATAGTGTGGAGTAGAAATATCTGTCTTGAGGAAAGCCATGCGGAGATCACAACGGTCAAGATGAAAATGGATTTAAATGTTGTGTGTATACATGAGCTTTCAGTACTGAGAAGGGAAATGGGCTTGATCATAAAAATGCCAGAGAAATATTGTGTATTCTGGGTATGGCTAGGACCACTTGAAAGCTAGCCACTTCACAGAAGGCACCAGCAAAACAATATTTCGTGAGACTTTCCCAATGGTAAAACCAATGGGGAAGATTTCTTCTGGGTGAGGAAAGATGAACCAACCACAGCAGAACCTGAATGTGATTTCTTCAGGTAGCTGTGGGACACCTACCACTTCTTGTAAAAGGCAGCAGTGAAGAATTTGAAGATCAACCAAGATCAGAGTTACAGGAATATGGGCAGGCAACTTCATGGTCTTGGGTCTGTTCCCACTCACCTGAACAGGCAAAAGTAGGTTTATGGACAGGAATACTTAATGGAAGTCTTTTATTTTTGTGTATTTTTCAGGGACGAGAAACTACAGCATTACTTCTGCAGATTCACAAAGGAGTCCACGTTCCAAGATGAGAGAAATACCAGTGAGTCATGTTCCTTTCCGTTTAGAAGAGATAATATTGAGATTCCAAGGATGCTTTTCAAACCAGGAATGATGACCGGAATATTTGATGCTATTGAGCTATTTACTAATGTTGCTGCCTTACAGGAAGCCGATGGCTATTCTACTTGACTGAATGAAAAGAAAAGGAAGGCACTTCCTGTCAATCCTGCTTTGGATTCCTAGACAGTTTAAGAAGCACCATTGATCTGATCATTGGCACTGAGGAGGAAATGCCCATCCGCAGAAGACATGCAGGGCTCAACCCAGCTTGACATGGGCAGTGAGTGGTTTCTGATGTAACCCTTTCTGTAAACTACCCCCTCACACACATGTAAACCCCTGCTTCCTCCTTTAAGTAGCCACATTGGTGGTGCCTCTGTTGTAAGGTTACAGGGGAGAATGACTAGACAGTAGTGAGGAAAGCATTTGGGAAGGTGATTCGTTTCTGTTTTTCTGGTACTCTCCCAAAACAGGAGATACTCTTGTTGCATAGATGCAGTCAGTGGTTTCTTGCAGTCAGTGGTTTCTTGGATTTGGGGAGTTAAAAGTCATGTGACACAGGCCTATTGACACATCGATGTGAGGAGTTTAAGGTAATGCTGCTGTGATTGAGAAGAATCGCCCCAGTAAAGCTTTAGCATGAAGCCAAGCAGCTTATAATGACACAGGATTCTCAATGAATGAAGTTTTAAGGGATAAAATCTTTACAATGAAATAAAAACAATCTTAAGAAAACGATTAGGCTCTAGTAAAAATAAGCTGTGTTTTAAGAGTGGTTTCTATATTCAGCGTTATTATCCTTCACTTATACTCAGATAAATATGTTATGCTCAAGCTGGCTCATAGTCTTCAGAAATAAGAATGGACATTATACTTTGATGTAATATCAACATGTTGCATATACAAAGTAAACACTTTTGGTGATAAAAAATATTGACTATAAATGTCAACAAACTTATTTTGTCTTTCAGTTTAAAAAAAATTAATTGTATTTTGTGTACATGGGTATTTGCCTCAATGTGTGTGTGTGTGAGAGGGTGTCAGAAGACCTGGCGTTATAGACAGTTGTGAGTTGCCATTGGGGACTGTGAGTTGAAACCAGGTCTTCTGGAAGAGCAACCAAGTGTCCTTAGCCACTGAGCCATCTATCGAGCTCAAATTTTCTCTTTCTTAATAGCACCATCTATGTTTAATTAAAAAACTAAAGATGTTTTTGAACTATGTAAAGATATGATGAATTATAACAGTGAGAGTTTAGAGTTTCCCCTTCCCTCTAGTCTCCCTCCACCTTTATAATTGCTTCTGAGAAGTCATAATGCTCCTTGCTTTCCATATCATAAACACCAAACTCATAGAGGATAACAGGGATGGGGAATGCTTAGTTGGCAAAGTATTTGTAGCATAAGCATGAGGCCCTGAGTTCGATTCCCAGAACCTACCTAAAAAATGTCAAGAATGGTGGTGGCATGTATTTGTAATCCCAGTGTTGAATTGGGACAGACAGCTGGCTCTTAGGGCTTTGCTGGCCATCCAGTCTCATTTATTAGGTGCATCAATGGTCCAAGAGTCATGTCTCAAATCAAGGTGGTTGGGTTCTGAAGAGTTATACCTGTGGATGATCTCTGGCTTCCACACATGTACAGGTAGCTATACATTCATGTGCACCCACATAAACATACATGTGTGGGAGCATAGACTCACTCAGTGTGCTTTAATAGTCTAATTTAGTTCATTTAACGTCCTACAAAGAGCATTGTTGATAGTGACTCAGTCCTTTTCATGAGCACCAAACTATATGAACGCTCTCTATATCAAATCAGCAGAATAGCAGGGCATATCATCTATAATCTTTCTTCTATTGACAGTTAAAAAAAAGAATAGCCAACAATCCTCAGGGTTACCTTCAGCTGAACATCAGAATTCTTACTGTGCCCTAATACTAAGAACTGAAAATGAAAATGAGACATGTGACATGAAACTCGAGGTCAGTTCAACAGCATAACATGTTGGAGTTTACATATAACAAAATGTGTAGCTCACCCTCCCATACTTGCATGACTGTGCATAAATCTCCTTACACTGTCCCATGTTCCATTCACTCTTCATTTGCAAATTGCATGAGACACTCTACGCTAACCCATGGCAGGCTTTCCAAGCTGTCTAATCTTTTTTCTTATCATTGCTTATGTTCCAAGAAGATCTGGCTCTGGTTGTATTTACTGAGATAATGATTTACTATTCTAAACAATTACTTTTTACCATTACTAGAGACAATTCTGTATATAAGAGCCTTTTTATTCCCTCCTCCTCCTCTTCCTCCTCCTTAAATAAAGGAATTTGCCTCTACTGTGGTAGACTAGCACTGGGGTCAGATTCTTACTGCAGATAATGCCCGTGAGGAAGCACGGAAACCATTATGAAGGATATAAACCATAAACTCAGCTTATCTCTATTGAATTCTCATGGACCTCTGAGAATGAAAGGATCTGTTTGTTAATGGCTTTTCCAAATAAAAGCCACCCAAGGGCACTGATGTCATGCATCAACAGCAGCACTTGGAATGTCCAGGCAGTCAGGAATCATTGGCATTTCCATAGCAAGAGAGTGCCTGTGCATTTGCTTTCCCACAAACATTAGTGGGGCCTAACATCTGAAGTTACTATTAGGTTTAGAGTGGGTCTTCTTTAGCATCTAACACACAATGTACTAGAGGCTTTGTACTCTCCCTAATTGCTTCTCTCTACCTATGGAGCAAGTTCTTACTGAAGGGGCATTACTTTTAAAAAGTCTTTAGGATCTCCTTGGGGCTTTAAGTCCCTGATAGACTGGATGTGGTCTTCAATACAATGTATAAACTCCTGAAAGTAGGGTGCTTTTCTCATTCATTCCTTAGAAGTTACATCTCCCCTAAGAGTGTGACTTCTCTTTGAAAGATAAGGAAATTAAAATCCAGGAAAGCTAGCCAGTCATCCACAAAGGAATAGATAAATGAAGAACATCTGGAATTCTTCCACTGATTCAGAATCTTAATGTTCCACCAGGGTCTCAGGCAGCTTGTGCCTCTACAGTCTCAAGGTCTCGAAAATAGTGGTATGTACTGTGATAGCTATTCTTGTTTGTCAACTTGACTACAACTGGAATTAACTCAGACTTCCAAGTGGGGAACACCTGTTTTTGAAGTGGGAAGATCCACTTCTAATCTTGATCTTTGAGGTGGGAAGAATTACCTTTAATCCAGATCTTTCGAGGTGGGAAGATCCACCTCTAACCACATGGAAGAAAGAAGCTTTTGCGCTTTGCCTGCTTGCTCTTGCCTCAGTAGCAAGTTCATTCCTTCATAGGCATTAGAGTCTGCTTCTTCAGGATTCCAGCATACACGGAAGAGCAGCTGAAGCATTCAGCCTCGTGCACTGAGAGCAACTCCTGGATTCTTAGACCATTCCTTCAAGGCAGCCCTTGTTGGACTCGCTGGAGCACAGCCTGGAAGCTGGTCTAAGAAATCCCATTTCTATACATAGTGAGATTCATTCAGTAAGTTGTTATTCTTAGAGAACCTTGATCAATACAAAGACCTATAAGCATGATGGGAAATAGGAGGAGAGGTAGGAACAGGGGACAGAGGGGAGTGGAGAGTTGGTGGGGGGGAGGTGGAGGGGAAGACTAGACAGAAAGAGGCAGAGAAAGAAAGAAGAAGGGTTTAGATTCACCTCTGCTCTATTATTCCTCTGGCTTGGGAAGTCACTGTTACTGTCTATCATTTCGTCATTTGTCCAACACAGCACGGTCAGTAAGGAGCAGATGGTTCACTGCCTGCACTCTTGTGTCTTGGTCTAAAGGGTTCTAATGTGTGCATTTTCTACCATGGCCTCGAAAAATGCTCTAGTATGGTTTGGTTTTGCTTTTTTTTTTTTTTTTTTTCTTCCAAAAACCTTTCTTTCCTCTCTGTCCTACGTAACATGAGAATTTCCAGAGTCTCACCCCACACTTTCTGCTCCTTGATACCCCAGTCTTCTTCCTGGGTGGTCTTCCCCTTCTCCTGCTCCTATTTCAAAGTCCCTTTTGTCTGATATTAATGCAGCCTCTTAGGGTTGCTGTTTGCGTGGCTCCTCTTTTCCCTTCTTCCTGCTTTCAGCCTACAAGAATCTTTGTCTCTAAAGTGTGTTTTCTTTATGCAGCATATAGTTGGGTCTTGTTTCATGTTTTAATACAGTCTGATAATTCCTGCCATTTGACTAGATCAGGTAATTATTCATAATTAAGGTTCAATTTACTTCTGCCTCTTTGCTTTTGACTTTCCATGCCTCAAATGTTGTTCATGGATTTTTATCCTTCTTTTGCTGCCTCCCTTTATAAGAACTAGATATTTTATAGTATAGCATTTTCATTTCTTTGATTTTAAAAGTATATTTTTATGACTTCTTTGAGTATGTTATACATAAATACAATATTTTTAAAATCATATTTACTCCTACTTCTTCCTCTAACTCTTCCTGAATCTATTCTCACTCTCCATCCCCTCACAACTTTAAGTCTTTCTTTTTTAAAATACCAGAGAGTCCAGTTTATACTGTGTAGAGTCCTGCATTAATGCATGGTTGATATAGTTGGGGCCACACCCTTATAGAATATGGACTCCTCCTTCCCCAGAAGCCACCAACTGTCAATAGCTGCTCATGGAGGGGTGGGAACTTATGACACCCTTCCTCTCATGCTGGAATGTTGACTGGCTTGATCTTGTGCTGGTCTTGTGCAGACAACCACAGCTTCTGAGAGATTGTGAGTGCACTGGTCTTGTCATATCCAGAAGACATTGCTTCCCTCCAGTCCTCCCCAACCTCTTGCCCTTACAATCCATCTGCTCCCTCTTTCAAAATGCTCCCGAGCTTTGGAGGAATGGGTGTGATACGGTGTCCCACGTAATGACTGAACATGCCACGGATTCTTGTTCTCTGCACTTTTACTGATTGTGAGTTTCTGTATTAATTGATATTTAGTGCATAAAGAAACTCCTCCTATGGAATGTAGTAGCTGCACTAATCTAGGGGTATAGAAATATCAGTTCACTACAGAGTCCATCTAGAAAAATATTAAGTTCACCCATGGAGCTTGTGAGATCCTCAAACATAGGTTCTGGTCAGATGTGTAATATCAGACATGAATTTCCTCTTTTAAGGAAGTCCTTAAATCCAATCAGAAAGCAGCTGGTTGATGCCATGATATTTGTGTCACTATTGTACCCATCAACATAGCTTGTCACACTGCTGTTACTATAGTAGTTTACAGTTGAGTAAGACTATTGTCCCAGCAGCCTGCAGTGCATAGCTCCTTCCAGGAGAGATCTCCACAGCAGAGAGAAAGCTTCCTGGTTAATACCAACTTCATTTCTTCATGTCCTGTGACCAAATAACATTGTTTCTTCAGCAATAGGGTCTTAATATCAAGTTCCAGTAGGCAACAAAGAGGAATGCCAATGACCTATTATGTTTGGGGATTTCCCCCAAGACACCCCTGACATCACCTGGCACTCTCTCCATATTTTGTAATCTTAAACCTTTATATATTGCCATTTATATGTTACAAACCTCATATGAATTCTAGTTATTACTTTACATATTGTACATATTATATAGGATCTAGACTCACATAAGTTCATGTTTACAAGGTATTAGATTGACCTTCCCATTCACCGAGTGTGATTTGCTCCAGTCTCTCCTGAAGATTTCACTTGCTGTCTGGTATCTTTACTTAACCTGAGAGTTGCGCCATTTTTATTCGTGTTCTTTATGCTCCTCTTTTCAAATGTATGACATTTAAGCATCCTGTAAACCCAATAGCGTGTGTACATATGCATTGTTTTATTATGCTGTTCTTATCAGGAGTACATACCCAATACTGTTGTCTTTATCATGTTTTAACTGAGGTGAAATGCGTATAATGCTAGACTTATTAAAGTGGAGAATTCCATGGCTTTTATTGTACTCATCATGTTGTACAACCCTCACATTCTTTAGTTTCTTTGGTTTGAATTTCTTATGGCCTCAGGGATATTCCACACACCCTCTTCCTCTTCCCTTTGCAAACACAGTCTTTCAGCCTCAATGATGTATCTATTCTAGATGAGTTAAATAAAAAGTCATGCATTATGTGATTTGTGTCTGTTTTTCACTAGAGTATTTTCAAGTTTCATCCATAAGTACTCCATCCCTTTTTGTGGTTATATAATATTTCACTTTGTGTTCATAGCAAAATGTGCTTACCTGTTTACTTTTTGATAGATGCAAGCATTGGTCTTTTTGCCTCTGAGCTATGATTAGTAAATGATGTTATAAAAGTTCTTGTATAAATTTCTATGCAAGCAAATGCTTTCATTTCCCTTGGATGTAGAAATAGGGGAGAAAATGCTGGGTCATATTCTGTTTTTGATGTTTAAAATTTTTTTTTTATTCCTTGAAAGCTTCATATATTGATACAATGTATATAAACCACGTTCATCCACCACTACCTCCCTGCAACTATCCCCAGTCCTTTCCATCCTATTTCTCTCCCAACTTCATGTCCTTTTCAAACTTTTTTTTCTTTAATTAATAATCCCCTATGTCTAGTCAGTGTCTGTATGAATGTGTGTGTTTATTCACCAGGGCATAAACAACCTGCCAGCAGCAATATATTCAAAGAAGAGTGACACTCCTTCCTACAGTAGCTATAGAGTGCCAATACCTCCTCTGATATGGGTGGGGCCTCAGGAGCCCCTCCCCCAATCATGCTGGAAGTTGGACTGGCTTGATCATGTTTAGGTCTTATGCAAGCATTCACAGCTGCTTTGACTTGATGGTCATATCAAAAGAGAGCATTTAATAGTTCTATCTGCTTACTTCTCCCCTCCTCCTCCTCTTCCTCCTCCTCCTCTCCTTCCTCTGCCTCCTCCTCTCCCTCCTTCTCCTCCTTCTCCTTCTCCTTCTGTGAAGTTCCTAGAGCTTTGGGTGATTTGTGATCGATCCATTTGTAACTGAGTGCTTAGAGGTATTTATAACAACCATTTTGCCTAGTTATGAGTCTCTGTGTTAACCACTGCTCACTGCAAACAGAAGCTTTTACGATCAAAATTGAGAGCAGCACAAATCTACACATAGTAACACAAATACTTCGAAGGCAGTTTCGCGGCATGATCATTTAATAAAACAACATTGTGTTCCCTCCAGGGTCTATGATCTTCCCATTCATGGGCTTTTGACCATGTTTATAATGCTGGGTATGAAATCCCTCCTATGGAGTATGCCTCATAACCAAGACAAAGCAGATAGAAAAACCTTTACCCATCATGCCACCCTTACAGCAGCCGACACATCTTGCCAGCAGATTGATACTGTATGTATGTATGGAATGGTCAAGAGCTGTAAGTGGTAAGACCACTCATGACTTCTATCCTGGCAGCCTGCACTGCACCTTATGTATCGATGTACACTGGGAAGTAGGATGCATATTTTCTGGTTAATTTAAAATAGGTTTCCTTATGTCCTGCATCCAAAGTGAGTGGTGTCTTTAGCAATAGGCTCTTACCATCTAGTGTCATCTGCAGCCAGGAACAATGGCAAGATCCTGTATTGTTTGAGGTGCTTCTGGGGCCTTTCTGACCTATAGAGAGGCATCCTGTGTCTGGAACTAGGGTTTTCATTAATAATCCACGTCCTCTGGGAGCAGCACTGCCCACCGTGCTGGGTACTTCTATTCAAACTCTCCCTCAACAGCTCGCTCCCCCAGCTCTTTTTTCTTTCAAAATGAACACACACAAATTACTTCCTATGTACCAGTGACAAGCACACTGGAAAAACATATCAGGAAAACAATCTCATTTAAAGTAGCCACACCACCCATAAGACAAAGGAAAAGAACTCCGAGGAATAAACATAAATGAGGAAATGAACGACCTCTGCCATGAAAACATTAAGCCACCAAAGAAAGAAATTGAAGACACTAGAATGTGGCTCATTGATTAGAAAAATTAGTATTGTGGAAATGGCCATCCTATTAAAAACAATCTGAAGATTCATCATAATCCCAGTGAAAATTCTGGGGCCATTCTTCACAAACAAAGAAAAACAATCTTGAAGTTTATGTGATGGCACAAAAGCGAACGGCAGCCAAAGCAATCTCTAACAAAAAGAACACTGTGGAAGGAAAAACACAGTATGAAGAAGAACATAATACACACATACACAGTCACACCAAACAGAAAGACAAAGAAAAAGACAAAAATAGACACACAGATCAGTGGAATAGAATAGAGGACCCAGATATTAGTCCACACAAATGCAACTACTTGATTCTTGACAAAGATGCCAAAATACATGTTGAAGAAAAGATACCATATTCAACATTAATGCTCGGAATGCTGGATTTCAATATACAGAATATTTACACTGAATCCTTATCTCTCTCACCCTGCGGAACTTCTATTCAAAGATCTCAAAGTAAGACCTGGTGCCCTGAACCTGCCAGAGCATAAAATAGGGAGAGGCTTCAACTCACAGAGGCACACGTGGACTTTCTGAGCAGGACTCCCACAGCACAGGAAGTGAAGCCAAAGGTCCACAAATGGGGCTCTCATGAAGTTCAACAAGCTTCTGAGCATTCTCTCCAGGTCTTATCTCAACTGATGAAAAGTCTACTGGCCCAGATCATGTAGCCAAACACTTTTCACCTGAGTGCCCCTCCCCCACTCTCCCACAAGTCTCTCTGGCTCTGTATCTCCAACACACCCAGAAGCTGCTCTCTTTCCATTTCTGTGTTACTGAGTCTGAATTCTCTGTTCTCCTGCAGTGTAGTTCTCCAAGTTCATTCCTGCTTCTCCTTCAATGTGGGTCTCACCTAGCCTGAGAAGGGAATATTTAGACACATTTCTCTGGTGCACGCTTTCTCGAATTGCCTTCCTCCCCAGCAAAGTACTCCACACTGTTCCTGTCTTATGGCTGTGACATATTCGCAGTAAACACTGTTCCTCTGCTCAGGATTCTTTCCTACGCTCCCTCCTCTGCAATGCTAGCATCTCTCCTCCTCTTGTCTCAGTACAAATGCTACCTCTTTCAAGCTGTTTCTATAGCACTCTCTCATTCAGTCCATTCTTTTCCTCTACCTTTATTGGCATAGTTTGTCATGGCCAGTTTTTTTAAACATAGTTTTACCAAATGGCTCACACTGACCTAAAACTTATGTAGTCTAAGATTGTCTCAGATACATGGCTAGTCCTCTGTCTAAGCCTCCTGAGCACTACAATTCCAATCATGTTCTCCATGCATGCCTTAATATACAATTATCAATTTGCTTAATGATTGGGTTTATGCAGTTCTCCCTGGGTGATAAACAGGGCAGTAGGAGCCACTGTGGTTTTCAATATTACTCTGTAATAAACATCAACAAGTGATAAGACATTATGCCCTCAGTGAATCCATTCAGAAACTGTGCTAAGGCTCATATGAATATCTATGCATATACACACATGAATGCATAAAATATATTCACATGATTATATTCATAAACATGTAAATATGTAAACAGGCACATTAGACAAACACATCCATTTAATCTGTAACAACTCCCCAGACTGCATAAATTTCTCCTGATTTAAGAGCTGATAAGAGTAAATTCCAGAGTGGATAAGTGGCTTGCCCATGGTCATGCTGTGAGTGCCAGGACTGCTCTGCTGGGGAGCTTATGCTGTGAAACCCTCCTCTGTGCAGTGCCAAGAACAAAGACACTGGACAGTTAATGCTTCTAGAATCAAAAAACAAACAGAGGAGCAGTGCTGTCCCAGATATGTTCTGAGAACTCGGAAATGCTCTGCTTGTGCTGCTCTTCTGCACTGTCCCTGGTCCCCAGTGGCTACTAAGTACTTGACATGTGGCACTTAGTAGATCCCACAGACTTGATTTTTCATTTCATCTCATTTTACTTAATAAGTTTAAATAACATCTGGCTACTGACTGTCATAGTAGAACAGGGAAGTCCAAGCCATTTGAAATCCTATTGCTTTTGATTGCTTGATGGTCACATACAACTTCAATGAGCTCAGTGCCAAAGACAGAGCTACACATCTATTTCCATCACCCACACCCCACTTTTTATCTCATATTCTCTACCTCCAGTTTTCTAAACAGTCTTCCTCCTAGCACTTCACTGTAGCAGGTAAGATTACGTTTTCTCTCCTTTATATGGCTCCAGCAAAGCCAACCCTTTTACCCTTCAACAGTGCCCCAAATAGTCCTCTATAGGGGTTTACATGGTCAATGAACAGCCTATGTTTCTTTAGGAGAGAGTGCTTGTTAAGGTCCTTAGAGCAGAAGAGACACAAAGGCAGGTGATCAATATCCCTGTCTAATGAAGAAGTGAAATTGTTAGCATGTAACCTAACTCAAAGAAGGTCCTTGGTCAAGGGGTTGGTGTGATGGGAAGACAGAGGACCTGTGTCTGAAGCTGCGTGGCTTCAAACTAGGCTGCAGGAGGATCTGGTTAGCCAAATGCAATCTCACTTGCACCTAAACCGGAAGATAGACAAAAACAAGCCTTAGATAAATTGACATAAAGTTACATTGTCTAGATGAAGAACACTATTTCTTTATAGAAGAGCAATCACATCGTGCTGTGATGTGGCACAGGAGCTTAGGATGTGGCACAGTTGGTATAATGCTTGCCACCCAAGTATGAGAACCTGAGTTTCTGTCTTCCAAATGCTGGGCTTCTAAATGCTGTCTTCTAATGTCTTCTAAAATGCTGGGCTTGGTGGTTTGGGGCTGGGTTTGGAATCCCAGCTCTGAGGATGTGGAGTCAGACAGATGCCTGGGGCTTGCTGGCAGGCCAGTCTAGCCAATTGGTGAGCTCCAGATTCAATGAGATACTCTTAAAAAAAATAAAGCAGAGAAGCAATTGAAGAAGAAAATTGATGTTGATGTCTAGCCTCCACATGAACGTGCACCCACCCATTCACCCACACATGTACACACATAAAATAGAGCAATGAAGATATAGAAGATAAAAATCAGACAGGTGAGGAGCCTGAGTAGATGACTCAGTGCATAAAGCACTTGCTGAGCAAGCATGGGGACTGACATGTGCGTACTGTTAGCACCCACATAAGTGTTGGGTGGGTGTGGAACCCTGCTTAGAAGTTCAGCACTCAGAAGGAGATCCTTGGAGCAAGCTAGCTAGCAAGAGTAGCCTTATCATGAGCCTCAAGTTCAATTGAGAGACCCTGCCTCAGTGAATAAAGTGGAGAGCAATAAAGCTTCAGACCACTGAATGCGCACATCGGCATAGGCACCCCCACAAATGTGCACTCACACATATATGCATATCCACCATGTAGTGATGTAAATATGCTTGGTGTGGACATGGACTATTAGGAGGGGTAGCCTTGTTGGAGTAGGTGTGGCCTTGTTGGGGGAAGTGTGTCACTGTTGAGGTAGGCCTTGAGATGCTCTTCCTAGCTGTTGGAAAGGGTCTTCTCCTGGTTGCCTTTAGAACAAGATATAGTACTCTCAGCTGCCCTAGCACCATGCCTGAACACTGCCATGCTTCTCACCTTGATAATGGACTGAACCTCTGAACCTGTAATCCAGCCCCAATGAAATAAGAGTTGCCTTGGTCATGGGTGTTTCTTCACAGCAACAAAAAGCCTAGTTAAGACAGAAGTCGGTACCGGGGACTAGAGTATTGGCTGCTATGACAGGCCTGACAATGTTTTTGTTCGGAATATGTGGATTGTGGGTCTTTGGATTTGGGAATCAGTGGGATGCTTTAAGTGGGAATTAATGGGCTCTCCTAGTTGTAATATGGAAGAAATTGGTGCTGAGGTTGATTTGAATTGTGCAGACATAGCTCAAGCGGTTTCAATGGAGAAGAACTTCAGTATGTGGCCTAGACACTGTTTTCATAGTATTTTGGTGAGGAATGTGGCTGCTTTTTGCCCTTGTCTGAAGAGTCTACATGAGCCTAAGGTAAAGAGATTTATATTAATTGCATTGACAAAGGAAGTCTCAAAAAACAAAAAACAAACAATAAAACAAAAAAACAAAAAACAAAACACCCCAACAGAGACTTTGTTCTCTGGTTTAGTCTCACTATGAACATTTTGATCAAGCATAGTAAGCTTAGAAAGGAAAAATACAAAATGAATAGTTCAAAGAATAAAAGGGTACCAGGAAGTGCAATGGAGCTAAATCCTGTGTTTGAGAAGATAAACATATTAAGAGAATGAATGGGGACTTAGGGCAAGATCCCACCCAGCTAAGCTAATTGTTTATGCATTTGCCATTGAACAAGGAATAGTTATATCTAGTTATTATTATGACTTGGTTGTTGTTTTCTTTTCTTTTTTTTTTCTTTTTTTAGTCTGGAATGAACTACAATACAGAAATGGAGGGCACACTTGCGATCCAGGTCTTGAGACTAGAAGGCATAGTGTTTTGTTCTGGATTGTGAGGAATAGGAGCCATGAAAAAGTTAGGCCCAGGCATGGTGGTACACACCTTTAATCCCAGGAGCGTAAGGCCAGGCAGATTTCTGAGTTCAAGACCAGCCTGGGACAGAGCAAATTCTAGGTGAAGAAATACTTAAGTCTAGGCATGCTCAGAGATGCTTTTAATTCCAGCATTCAGGAGACAGAGCCATGTAGACCTCTGAGTTCAAGGTCAATCTACAGAGCAAGTTTTAGAACAGTCAAACATAGGCAGTGAAAGAGTTGGAAAATAGAAAGCTGGTGATAATCTAATAGAACAAGGGGACTATGATCCAACCCAGCTAGCAGAAGAACTCAGCAGCTTCAGCCATGTGGCCCTGGCTTTAAAGTCAAGAATAGAAGGAACTTCTGCGACAATTGATGCAGGAACAATTTTTTAGCTGGAGCTAAGAAAATTAGTGGTGATTAAGAAGAGACCAGCATCACTGAAGTGAAATCTTATGCAAAGAGTTTTCTGAATGCACAAAGAAGCTATGTTACAGAGACAGCCAAGGTTGTACCTTGTACTGCAGCTGAACTTGGTAATATGTAAGAATCACCCAGGTGGTACTGAGTTTGAAGGTATGAAGGGGTCAGGGAGAGCAGCTGAAGCTTGGCACCATAAAAGGCTATGGAAGGCCATTGGTGAAGGTACAGCCTCAGTTGTAGTTGATGGTCCAGGACTGAAGGGGCCATGCAAAAAGTTGAGGCTTGCTACAATGAAGGGAGCCTATGAGAGGCTATTAGTAAGGCTTAGTTGCAGTGGAAGACCCAAGCAAATTGGAGATGTCAGTACTATGGGATGACCATCAAGAACTTTAGCAGCAATGTAGTAGAATCAACCAGAGCCTAGAGTACTACAGAAGGCAGACCTGGAAAAGTGACCCAAGCCCTTTGGAGGAGTCCAGAAGATCATGTGGGAATCTCAGAAATTGTAGCAAGAAGCTTTAACATTGAAGTTGCTTTAGAGACTCTAAATTGTTTATTATGCCAGAGTCCTGGGATACCTGCTGAGTTAAGCTGCTAACAGCCAAAGAGAATTATGCTGCAGTCAACAAAGGAGAAAGGAATTGGACAACAGACATGGATATACAGAGTTTGGAGTTTGTCCCATTGAATTTTGGTCTTGTTTGGTCCAGTATTACCTTACTATGATGTTTCAGAATGGTCATATATATCTTTTGATGTTAGAGGTATGTGATCTGCTTTTCAATTTTGACTTTTAGGGGATTACAGTTAAGTGATTAGATGAATCTCATAAGAGACTTTGAACATTGGACTTTTAACATTGTTGGGACTGTTATAGACTTTTGAAGTTGGATTAATGTATTTTGTAGATATGGCCCCCATAAACTTACATATTTGAACAAGTCTATGAGGGCCAGGGAGTAGAATGTAGTGGTTTGAAGGTTTGAATATGCTTGGCCCAGGGAATGGCACAATTAGGAGGGGTGACCTTGTTGGAGTGGGTGTGGTCTTGGAAATAGTGTATCACTGTGAGTGTGGGTTTTGAGACCTTCTTCCTAGCTGCCTGGAAGATAGTCTTCTCCTGTTTGCCTTTGGAACTCTCAGGTCCTCTAATACAATTCCTGCCTGTCTACTACTATGCTTCTCATGATGATGATAATAAACTGAACCTCAGAACCTGCAAACTAGCGCCAATTAAATGTTTTCCTTTATAAGAGTTGCCTTGGTCATGGTGTCTATTCACAGCAATGAAAACCCTAAGACACCACATACAGCAAACACCAAGAAAAGCTCAGACTGAGGGGATGAGTGTTTGCCTAGCACAAGTACAGCCCTAGGTTCAACATCCCCACCCCAAGCAACATAGCAATAGCAGCAACAGCAGACACGGACTGAAGTCCAAATCCCAGAGGCCAGGAAGATGCAGCAATGGATGTGGATCAGTCCTTCTGAGTCCAGTGCTCGTATTGTGGACAGTGGCCACTGACTGGGGCAGTAAGAAAGCCTTTGTTTCCTCCCACCATTTGCATAGTTGGAATCTCACTTGCATTGTATGTAGGCTAGAGAAAAATGATGCTGTTTGTTTGGATTTTGCTTTTTCTGTGGAATATCTACTAGGAAGCAATGTGCTTTTGTGTGTCAAACATTAGAAAGGACCCACTTCCTCTTCTCCAGTGGATCTGGGCAGGAATCAACCACTCCATTGATTCCCAGCTGCTCTCCCTTCCCAGCTGGGTACGAAGTGTGTGAATGCTACAGAGAAGCAGTGTTTTCCTCACAAAGAACTTTCTTTCCCAGCGTGTGTCTTACAGCACCATGCCTCTAAATGTGAGGTTTCCCCTGGGTCATTCATATGACAGGAAGCCATCGAAGAGCACAGAAGCACCCAGCTGATGCCCAAGAGCCCAGTGATTCAACACATCACCATTACCTGTAAAGAGGTAGAATAACATTTTTCCCCCAAACTTCATCAAATTCACTCACAAATTTCAATATATCAGGTCATTAGAAACAAAATTAAATAAGATTTCATTGTGATAGCTAAGATGTTCCTTACAGATTAAATAATAAATCAGAAAGAAGGAAAGTATTCCAAACTAAAAAAAGAAAGAAAGAAAGAAAGAAAGAAAGAAAGAAAGGAAGGAAGGAAGGAAGGAAGGAAGAAAGAAAGAAAGAAAGACTAAACAAATGATCCCCATGCATCCTAGACAGATGGAAATCTCTCTTCAAGTAATTAACTCCCTGCGTGTGAGTTATCTTCTCTGCCTCCTAAAGCATATTCTAAGATTGCCAGTTCTGTGATGAGAGCCTTCAGCCTACTCGGCCAAACAACGTAGTTATTTTCATAAATATTTTTTTTTCTTCAGACAGGGCTCCTCATGATTCAAGCTTGTTTCCAGATAAGAAGTCACGGTGCAAGCAATTCTAAGATCAAAGCCTTCTCTCATGCACATTCATATCTTAGCAGATAAACCCAAAAGTGACAAGCTGGGAGAGCCCCACTCCGCGTCCAGAACCTTACCTAACCTCTCATAAAATGTTCACCTTGCCTACGACTGGCTCGGGGAGGGCAGCCGAGTACACAACTGCTTTCAAGAAGTATAGGAGCTTCATCTTAAACCTCAGGAGACATAAGGTGGCTGCGTTTTCCTAGTCACACAGTGTGTTCCTGGAAGGGAAAACAGGCATCATGAATCACTATGTTGTTTTACTATTTTTTTTTAAAAAAGGCATTTATAATTTCCCTTTTGCAAATTAACCAAGCCTACGTTAACCATTACAAGAGTGACATCAAAAACGTCTGAGAAAAGACATCAGAGGCCCTCTTGGCCACCATATGGTAGCTCTGAGGAGCCGATTCTACCTCCATCGATTCTCCACAGTAATCTCCCACCCTCCCACATCTAGGTTCCAGCAGCAAAACAAAAGCCCTCCATCAGTCTTGGAACCGGGCCATTGCACATGGCTGTGTGCTAGCCACAGAGCACTTCTCTCGCAGACTTGAAACCCTTGATCATCCCTATTGAGGAGCCCCACCGTTTACTTTTTCTGTGAGGTTCACCAACTGCAGTGAGATTTCAGTAGCTTGTAAGTCAAGTAAGATGAAGCTTTGAAAGTTAATTCAGGCCAACTGCTGACTAGTTTAAAGAAAACTCCTGGAAGTGAGCTGTAGAATATGTTATCCAGTCCCGTATTATAATTTTTTTAAATCACATCTTATTCTAACTCCTGTGGGAGTTAGATGTCAGCCCTCCAGATTTCAACCTATTAACATCCTTGGTTAGAGTTTCAAGCCTGAGTGATAAGCATGCAATGCTCGGTCTTCTACTTGTTTCCTGCTTCTACATGATTAACAACACAAAACTAGCTGGGTCCAGGGCATTGAGTAGGTGGTCCCTTGTTCTCTCACGGTTACATTAGTTATGTGGTTGAAGATTCTTCCAACATGTCACACTGCTATACTCGGTAGCAGAAACTAGCGGTTGGCTAAGCCAGCCATTGTGTCTCCCTGCTCAGCTCTCCCAGTGAAGTTAAGAAGAAGCTGGGCACTCGTTTCCTTCCCCTCCTTCTTTGAAGGTTTGCGTCATGGTGGGACAAGGTGATGTGAAGTCTTCTAGGAAACTTTGGATAAAATTGTTTCGTTCACTGATAGAAAGAGAGTACCGTCATAAGAAAGATTGTTTTTTTTTACCAGCATTCTGTTGCCTACTTTCTACCTTGACGTCATTTGGAGTAACAGCAGCCCATGTTGTGATAATGGAGACAATGAGTGCATGGGAAATTATCAACTAACAAACACAGTACACAGAAAGGAGCTCTGGAGACCAGGGAGCACCCAAGCCAATCCTGGAAACCGGATTGGGCAGTTTCTGTATCTGGTAGGTGACAATTGTCGAAAATTTGCAATTGAAGTTGCTCTCAAAGAAATAAATGGTCTTATAAATATCATATTCCTTCAGTGTAGCGCATGCCTTCCATAAGCAGCTGCTGGAAGATCCCTTTACTGGCTAGCATGAGTACATCTGACAACCCCATCTCCACGGTGGCTCCACCTTCCCTTGACTTCAGAAGTCCTGGCACTTCTTTACATGCATGTTGCCAGAGTATGCCAGAGTATGTGTATGCAATCACAATGAATGCCTGCCTGCATCTTACATCCAGCACAGACCTGCTGGGAACGACGTGGGATGGAGGAGAAACACAGCACTGCTACTGTCCTTGGCAACACACATCTTACTCCAGTTCTTTTCCCTTTTGCAGCTGAATTTTACTATGAAACACCATCGTGGGAAGTTTGAATAGGACTTAGAAAACAGAACTTCAAAATACTAAGCAAGGTGTGACGATCCACAAGTGTACATCTCGCTTGTCAGGAGGCAGAGGCAGGAGGAATAAAAGTCAGAGCCTAGGCTGGGGAAAGCAGGAAATAATATTGTTTGGTTACTAATCCCTGGTAGATTAGGAGCTAGAGAAGTGGCTCAGTTAGTTCTTATTTAATAAACATGAGGATCTGACCTCAGATCCCCACATACCACATGAAAAAGCATGGTAGGTGGCACACACTTGTAATGTCAGTGCCAGGGACGCAGAGGCAGAGGCAGAGGCAGAGGCAGAGGCAGGTGGATCTCTGTGAGTTCAAGGCCAGGCTGGTCTACAGAGTGAATCCAGGACTGCCAAGGCTTTAACAGAGAAACTCTGTCTTAAAAAAAAAAGCTTTCATTTTATTTATTACTATTTTTAATTGGACATCAGATCACATGGCACTGAAGTTACAGTTTTCTGAGCTGCCTGGGTGCTGGGACTTGAACTTGAGTCTCTTACAAGGGCAGAAAATGATCTTAATTTCTTAGTCATCTATTCAGCCTCCAAAGTTGTTTCTTTACAGCCAGCCCTCCAGGAGGGCTAATTCACTGTATGAAATAAACATGTACATTGTATTGAAGTGTCCCTGGTTTGTCTCCTAGACCTTTTCAAAATCGTCAGATCCTCAGGTAAATTTGGATAAATGGAGTTCTTCCTTTTGCCGCCCCATGAGCATGAATATTCTAAGGTATTTTATGTTTTAAATATTGCATACCATGTCAACCCTCACCAAATAAAGTAAATTGTCCCACATTAGGACAATGAGTCTCATTTGAAAATGCCTAAGTAATTAGTTCTCTAAATGCACTTTACAGATTGGCCATGGGTAGATCATTTTGGGAACTCTGGCTAAGATAAGCTGTACGCCCATTCTATTGCTGATGATGCTATGTAGATGACACACAGAGGCAGGCATCTCCATGTTTCCTAGGAAACCCCAGAAGCAGCACTGCCCGGCAGCCCACCGGCAAGCATCATCCTTCTTTCTCCAACTGTGAAGGGACTGCAGGAGTTTTCTGACAGACTTTCATGGGGACTAAGGGGACAAAAGGAAGCCCATGTGTTGAGAAGAAAATCTCCAGGAACATTCGCTCACATGGAGAAAGTCAGCAGCCAGAACACAGACCTCTCAGGGTTTCAAATCTCCAGACAGATAGCTGCCAGAGGCGTATCATCAGTGAGCAAGAGGCAGATCTCTTGAGGACAGATCACTGTGGAGTGGGAGGGAATTTTACCCTAGGAAAACAAGCCATAGAGAGGCAATGGGAAATTCTGACTCCCAGGGAAGAGGGAAGAGGAAACTTCCTGTTGCCCTTCCCAGTGACTATGCTGTCCTCTCTGGGTGTTATATTTTCTCTTTACTGTGTCAGAACACCCAACTCAAGCAACTTAAAGAGGAAGGAATTTATTTTGTCTCATGACCTCAGTGGGCTTAACTATTCAAGCAGTAAGGGGCAGTGGGGAGACTTGTAGCTTGGTTTATTTCTATCTTGGCAAATCAGGAAACAAAGATGGGACTGAAAGCAAGAAATGACCTCTAACTTTCAAAACTCGACCTTACTTGCCCATATTTGCCTCATACGCCCTAGGCTGTAGCATTTCGACAACTACCCAGGACAATGGCACCTGCTGGGAACAGGTCAAACGCTCGAGCCTGCAAGGTGTACTTCACCTTCAAATCATAACACATCCCAAGCTCAGCATCTCGGATGGTGGGAAGTGGGATGTGGCTTCCAGCTCACAAGGTTCTCACAGTTCTTTGACTGATGGAAAAGTACAAGGAATAATCCAGGCTGAGCCAGAGATTTTGATGAAATTGATTAATAAATGACTCCTTTCCTGTATGGAGGCTAAACTAGTAGGATATGCCAAGGTCTGCTGGGGACATTTCAAAGATGAGTCAACCCAAGAGAGTAAGACTAACACACTGTGCAGGAAGCAAGAAGGAAAGCAGAGGGGGCATAACCAGGTCATTGTTTGAGAATCTGCAAGCAGCCAGCATGCCATGAATCCTCAGGACTTTTCAGTTACAAATCTGGTAAATTCCCTTCTGTGTAAGCTGGTTTGAATCAGTTTCTATCACTTACAACTAAAAACCAAACCAAAACTCAACTCTGACTCATAACTGAGGAACGGAGGAAGTCATGCCAACGTATAGTATGCACTACTTTTGCCTGAGCACACCAAGACTCTTTAATGTGATATCTGTGTTGGTCTAAGCTCCTCATGCTTCCTCAAGGACTTCCCCACAAGCTCAACGTATCTGGTTAGACAAACAGAACTTTACTCCTGGTAGTAATGATCACACAAACTTGTCTACCCTAGAGAACTCTTGAAGCATGCCTTTCAAAGTCACATTCTTCCGTTTAGTAATCAGGCTAAAAATAACCTGCCTACAACGTCTGGCTGATGATTGAACACATTGCCCCAGAAACCCTTGTACCAATTATCTGCAGCACAGTCTAAGCTGGACTGCCAATATTTGGACCTTGCAGAAAGACACCCGTGGAGAATTCAGCTTACACTTCCTACTCTTTGCCACCCATTGATTGTCTCTATATGTAACCCATCCAGCAACTCTATTCCTTAGTATCTCAATAAACTTATGGTCTTACAGTGGTGACATCATATACCTTATAGAAAAGTTTAACTGGAAGCTGTGCAAAACCAAGTTTGTCCACTCTTTTCCTTTTACATAAACCCAGGACACAAGAGGTTCCAAGCTAATCCACTTGCAACTCTTAAAAGGGACTCCCAGTGTGGGCTGTACTCACAGACAATCGTTTGTCTCGAGTTTGCCATCCACAGGGCTTCTACGTCTCCTGGCATCTCATGTTTTGGTGTCTCAAATTCATTCATGAGAAAACTGAAACTCAAAGCTATTAAGCAAAATTATTAAGATTTTTGCCTGAATAAATGGGGAGTCAGTGCCAGATTCCAATTCATTTCCTCTACTATCCACAGGCCACCGTTGTTAATGCCTACTGTATTTCTACTCTTTGTGTGTGGGCGTGTATGCACATATGTTTGTGTGCATGTGTACATGTATGTACATATGTATGGAGAGGCCAGAGGACAAGATCAGATGTCAACTTTTTTCAGCCATCCACCTTTCTCACCAGCCTGGAATTTGTAAAGTTGAGTGGACTGATTAGCTAGCAAGCCCAGGGTCCATCTGTTTCCAACTTCCCGGTACTGGGATTACAAGCACACACTACCAGACTGAGCTTGAGTTACGAGTACCCTAAGGATCAAATGTAGATCCTTATGCTTGCAAGACAAGCCCTTCACCAAACTGAGCCATTCCCCAGCCCTTCTTAGGCTCCCAGAGAGTTCTGATACTTCTGGGCTATCTGTGTTCCTTTCTCTAGCTTGATAGTATTAATAAGTTTATGAATAATTGTTTAAGCACAAACTCAGCATACAGATGAAACAGTCCTGTTTCCCTAATACTTGACCAGTACCAGACATTGTGCTAGGCCATGGCAGTACAGCAGAAGGCCACAGGGACAGAGTCTCTAGTCCCAAACTCAGAAGCAGGGACAAGGAAGCCTGTGGTGTCCCAGGAGAAATTAGAGTGTGGCAAGTCAAGTGAGGGGAATTTGGCACAATTGTCCGTGCACTGGAACCTTAGCTATCTCACCAGGAGAAGGAAAGTTGGGCTTATTGTCAGCGTGTTCTTCAGCTGCCCTGGAGTTTTTTTGAATTGTCTTCCCGAGTTCTTTAAAAAAAACAAAACAAAACAAAACAAAAACATTGGGAATGTTGTGTTTTGTTTTATTTTGTTTTGTTTTTTAAGATTACAATATTAAATCATTTCCCCATTCCAGTTCTTCCCTCTGACACTCTCACTCCTTTTCAAACGTATGGCCTATTTTTCATTACTTCTTAGATACACATATGTATACATATTCCTAAATGCATATGCATAGTCGGTTCAGTCTATACAATGCTACTTGTATTTATGTTTTCAGGACTGACCATTGGAATTGGATAGTCAATTGGTATGCTTGTCCCTAGGGAATATTCTTTCTCCGATTCTCTGAATTCCTTGAGTACCTGTAGTTCTTGGCGTAGTGTTGAGGACTCCTGAGCTATCCCTCCCACCTCCACCTTCATACACGCTAACATGTTTAATAGTTGTTGTCCGTGTTTAGCTCCTGTGAGGCAGTCGTGTTAATGAGACTTGATGGTGTAGCTTCTGACATTCCTGGGAGACACGAACTCACAGCAGACTTGCTATTCTTCTGGTTCTTAACCACTCTTTCTAACCTCTCTTTCAAAATGATTCCTGAGCCTTAGGTGCAGGAATTGCTTTGTTGGTGGATCCACTGGGATTGGGCTTCATAACTTCAAATTTTTATTGATTGTTGTTTTCTGTAATGGTTTCTATCTGTTTCAAGAAGAAGCTTCCTTGATGGAGGGTGACGACTACACTGATCTGTGTTTATAAGGACAAAAATCAACTCTGTCCAAGAGACTCCCAAAACATGACAGACTTACTATTGCCCTTGCTCTTGCTTGGTCCCTAAAGGTAGAAGGTAAGTCCCTGTCTTAGTTACTTTCCTAGTGCTATGACAAAACACCATAACCAAAACACCATAAAAGAAAGCATTCAGTTTGGGGGCTCAGAGATCCAAAGCTTAGAGCCCATGGCCATCGTGGTAGGGAGGCATGGCAACAGGCAGACAGGCGTGGGGCTGGAACAGTTACTGAGAGTTTACTTATTTTCCACAAGAAGGAAGCAAAGAGGGCTAACTGAGAATGGCATGGACCTTTGCAACCTCGAAATCCATCCCCAGCCACACACCTCCTCCAATAAAGCCACACTTCCTCAAACTTCTCACACAGTTCCAGCACTGTGACCAAGAACTCAGATCCATGAGCCTACGGAGCCACATTCCACCACCTGACCCACATATGTCATGGCCACATCATAATGCAAAAATACATTTAGTCCAACTTCAAAAGTCCCAATAGTTTTTCACAGTCTCAACAGAGTGTAAAAGTTCAAAGTCTCTTCTGAGACTTCAAGACTCTTAATTGTAACCACCTGTAAAAAGCAAAAAGCAAATTACATACTTCCAACCTATAATGACACAAACTATACGTTACCATTTCATAAAGGAGGAAAGAGGGAATGGTGAGGAAATACTGGTCCAAAGCAAGAGTGGAGTCCAGCAGGAAAAACTCTAAATCCTGTAGCTCTGTGTTGGATGCTGAAGACTTGGATGTGTCTTTTCTTACAGCCTTGCTGACTGTGACACACTTCTCTCTCTTAGGCTGGTTCCACTCCGTGTCTGGAGCGATCCTCAGAGCCGCTATGGCATCTACAACATCAACACAATCTAGGCTTTACTTTGACAATCAAAGCTTCATGCAATAGTTCCTCTGGACCTATTTGCAGGGACTCCTCTGCCACAATGGCTTTCTTTGACCCCAGTGGAGGACTCCAAAGCTCCTTTTCTCACTGTCCTTCCTGACATTAAACCAGAGGCCAACGCTGTTAAGTTCCACGGCCTGTTTGGAACAGAACCTGGGCCCCTCCTTGGATTATATTTGCATAAGATTTGGTTTGTTGTTGCTTTAGTAAGAGATCTCCTTAGGCATTTTCTTTTGACAAGTTGGGAGTTCAGCTGGGTGGGGCATTGCCCTAAGGGTACCACTCCCTTTATTTGCACTTCTTGTCAAGCTTCTCGTTGCCTTCAGCACAAGCCTTCTTGCCAACACTGAATGTCCTGGTGCCCCGTTTTCCTCTTAAACTGTACATTTACATCTGCTCTTGCCCTGCTTGCTCTTTTTTGTTGTAGATCTTCATAAGAGTGATTACTAATAACCAAGTGACAAAGTTATTATTAGGATATCTTGAAATCTCCTCTGCCAGTGAGATTAATCCAAAACTCTCCAATTTAGCTTCAGGCAGATTCTTTAGATGAGGAAAAAAGCAGCCACATCTGTTGTCAAAGTATCACAATGGTCTCTAGCTCCCATTATTAATATCATTTCCTTCTAAAACCTCTTAGGCTGGACGTCCATAGCCCGTATTGCTCTTAGTACAATCATCTTCCAAGCTCCTACCATGACGACCAATTAAGCCGTGATTACAGAGTCAACTGCTTTCCCAGCCCCAAATCCCAAGGCCTTCCACATTCCTCCCAAATACCACAGTGTAAGGCCTGTCACAGGAATAGGCTACTCCTTGGTACAAACTTCTGTCTCAGTTACTTTTCTGCAGCTGTGACAAAGCACTGTGACCAAGGCAGTTGATAGAAGAAAGAGTTTATGGGGAATGTGTAGTCTCAGAGTTTGGGTTCATGACCACCATGGGTGGACAACCTGGCATTAGTAAGGCAGGCGAGGTGCTAGAGTAACAGCTGAAAGCTACATCTTGATCCGTAGGAAGAAGGCAGAAATGAAAGATAAATGGAAGTGACACGGGCCTTTGAAATCTCAAAGCAGCCACCCCCTAATTCCCATGATGGCCACAACCCAGTGGAGGTCAGGAAATGGAATGTGGTGGTCAGAATGAGAAGGTCTTTCATAGGTTCATGTGTTTAAATGCTTAGTCTCCAATTGGTAGAACTTTCTGGGAAGGATTAGGAGGTGTGGCCTTGGTGGAGGAGGTATGTCACTGGGAGTGGGCTTTGAGGTTTTAAAATGCAGAGTCATTCCCAGTTTGCTTTTTCCTCTTCCTCTTGGTTTATTGTCTCAATATTCGAGCCTAAATGGTGGCTGCCCTTGACAGACAGGGAGAAATGCAGATCTGGGAGCATATCTCAGATCCTCCCAAGGAAGATCAGCATGGCATCAAGGCTCCAGGTGATGCTTCTGCACACTGAAATGCCTTCAGAAGGGATCCAGTCCAGCGTCACAGGCAACGATGAGACCGAAAAAAAAAAAAAAAAAAAAAAAAAAAAGCAGACTCCTGCCGTGTCTGTCACTCATTAGCTCCAAGTTTCCTCTAACAGGTTTTCTTAGCTAGGCGAGATCTGTCACCACCCCGAAAATGGAGTATCCAGGATAATGCTTTCCAAAGCACTAGGCTTCAGTCCTCCAGGGCCTCCAGGGGATAGGGATTGTGTAAGGCTACCTGACAGAGCTGACCCTCCGGGCTACAAACCCACTTCAAACAGAGCTCCTATGCTTTGATCAGTTTTAGAAATTGGGATTACAGTTAGATTCCCTTCGAAGCGAAGATTTCTCTGCTATGCTTTTTCTTCTCAGCCAACCTCTGTTGTTCTGCATTGTCCATCAGCATTGTTAGTGTGGCCGTCAAAGCATTCAGATCATGAGCTTAAGGAAGGAACCTGCTTCTATTTTCTATACACCTCCCTTGGGGTACAGATGCGACCTTTAAAATGGCAAAACTTTCTGTTCCCAAGAGGACTGCTAAGTTACTTTCCTATCCTATTTTAACATGTAATATCCAAGAAAGACACTAATGTGGAAAATTCTGAATTTAGTTATATACTACCCCTGGTTTGCCTTCCAGTGAAAGCTCTGTGTCCTTTTCCCTTACAAAACAAAACAGTCCCACCAAGCAATGGGGATTTGATGCCTAAGATCAACATTAGCAGTCCAGTTATACACCTAGACTAAGAATTCGGGGGGTATCTTTAGTGATTAGCATTGCCTTGTTAGTCTGCTGTTATAGTCTCTTAGAATGTGCTTCATAAGGAAGTTACATGAGAATCAGGAAAAGATGCATCCGGTTTTAGGAACAGGCGGTGGGTGATGTCTCTGAACTGGGATGAACCGGAGTACATCAGCAAGTGAGCTGCTGGGGTGCTGTTGACTGGACACCTATGTACTACCCCATTTCCGGGAATTAGAGTTTTTCTAAAGTCATGACTTTATAGAGGCAACAGTAGGACAGTTTTTAAAAAAGCATTAGAGACAAATAGATGCTTTTAAAAATGGAAGTCATGTGTGACTGCTGTATGCAGACACAGCCGTTTTGAGAAGATGATAGCTCTCTTTTAGGTTCATTCTTGACTTTGAGCCAGAGGCATCTGGGAAGGTTTGTGGGAAGATCAAAAGCAAATGTTGGCCTGGAGAGATGGCTCATGGGGTAAGATGAACACTATGAAAAATACAAGGACTAGAGCTCATATCCCCAGCACCTATGTAAAAGCTGGGTAGGTGTGGTAGCCCACCTATAACCCAGAACTTAGGAGGCTGAGGGGGGAACCCCAGAGTAAGACAGATAGCTAGAATTGGTGAGCTCTGGGTTGAACTGAGGACAACTGTCTCAATATACAAGATGGATAATGAATGAAGAAGACATTGAACACCAGTGTCTGACCTTTGCAGAGTGTATGTGTGCATTGGTATAAATATACCACATACTTTGTACACATGAATATGCTTACATGAATACATCATCATTCTCTCTTTTTCTCTCTCTCCCCAAAAATAAAGAAGTAAGATGAAAGAAGGAGGGAGACTTGTGTATTCAAAACCTCAGGATAGCTAGAGAAAAGTGAAGTAGAGACATCATGGAAGCAAATGAGGCCCTGGCAAGAGTCAGGGACCATATTGGGTCAGTCTTTACAAGTCATGGAAAAAAGATATGGGAAGAGAAAACTTTTCAAATAAGCTTTACCCTGGGAAAACATTTGACAAAAGACCATGGCATTCCCATAATTAGTGGCCCATATTCGAAAACAGTGCTTTCCAATTTTATATCTCACTTGAGTTTTATAGAGAGAGGCAGAATTGAGTTTTCCTTGGGGACACATAAGAATTGCCTTGGGAAGGGATGGAGTTGTATGGGGTGTATCATTCACACTTACCTTCAGCTCTTATCTCAAGCATCTCTGTTCTATGAATATTAACACCTCAAGTACAATACAACCAAAATCCAGCTTGTCTATGTCCATAAACAAGTTAGATTCTTCTTGTGCATGCTCTATGTCAGCAGGTATCAATTGGCACCAAATTGGTATAGGCTACCTGTCCAGTCAGTAACCATTATACGTCAGAATAGACAGGTGATAAATGAATAAAGTTCTGGAACCAAATGAAAAGGGAAAGAAGAAAGTGGGTGAGGGTGGGAAGTTATATGCTAGGAAAACAGGATCAGCCCTTAAGCTCACCCATATATTGGAATCAGCTGGGGGTTGTACAAGAAAGTACGGAGTCCCCCAGCAATCCTGATATGATTTGTTGGGACACATTCCAGGTGTCCAGATTAGTTAAAGATTTCCCTGATTGTTTTAACCATCACAGTTGAAAGTGAATATTCAGGAGTGACTGAAACCAAAGCCATCATTTTCTGGACTTCGTGCAGTATCTTCAGGTGTGTGCATGTGTGCATTTGTATGTGTGTGTATGTGCATTGTGGCAGAACAAACTCTTGTATTATTTCTCAGATATTGTCCATGTTTTTAAGAAGTGGTCTCTCGCTGACCTGAAACTTGCCAATAAGGCTAGTCTGGCTTGTCAGAGAGTAGCAGAGATCCCCTTGTCTGAGCCTTATCTCCACACCCTCAATCCCTACATGCGGTAAAGTTCTTTATTCAATGAATCCAGTCAAATCCTAGAGCCACTAGCCAATGCTTGTCACAAAAGAAGTCCCCCAAATATCTGATCTAAAGAGAGCTGGTTGCTGATGCTTATCTTAAGTATCAAATTTCCACAGACTATGGAAAGATTAAAGTCTTCGGCAAAACATACAGGGAACACAGGAGACTAGTGTGGCCCAAGAACCTTCCCTCCTGCATCCTGAACCTCTGAATGGGCAAAGATCTTCCTTGCCCTCTCTGGACAAAATTTCAGATTAGACATGAATTAGTTTTGTTCAACCAACCAACTTCATTCCCCAGACACCCTGAAATCCATTTCTACTGTTTCTATTTATTAGGCTGAAAGAGTCCAATGATAACAGAACATAGGCATTTCGTTCCAAGAAAGAGAGATCAGCACATGTACACTGACCTGAGCACATGAGGTAGTGAAGTCTTGGAGGCAGCTTTCCACTCTGCTCTACTTTTCTACCTCAGACTTGAGCAAACATGTGACCTCTCTTTATTGATCTGTCAAATAAGCACAGTGGTAGTCTCTGCCTCCAAGAGATTTAGTCAAAGTTAAATAAAATGAAACCTTATTTTGCCTCCTGTTAAGTCTGCCTATAGTTGCTTAAGGAAGACCTTTATTAAGAGCTTGTTCAGTGATTGCGTGACCAGGAAGGATCATTGGTATTTGAGGCTTTCCCAGGACTTAGTCAGATTGCAGTAAAGTCCATCGGGGGGCTTCTCTATGAGAATGCCTGGTCTCTAGGCTGGGCTGGCTCATAGTGAATGGTGGTTAGTTAGGTCTTTCTATTCTTTGCAGCTAATGTGGGTTTTCCCAAAGCATGGGATGCTCTGAGTTGTTGAACTTCCCACTTAAAAGCTAGTCTCACCTTAAGAGAGAGTAAATAGAAATTTAAGTCTATTAAGGCCTGGACCTACAAATAGATTCAACATCACTTTCTGTTCATCTTTCTGTTCGAAGCAGGTCCAGTGCTCTGCTGACAAGAGTATCTTAGTTAGGGTTTCTATTGCTGCAATAAAACCATGACCAAAAACTAAGTTGGGGAGGAAAGGATTTATTTAGATTACACTTCCATATCACTGTTGACCATTGTGGTGGTTTGAACAGAAATGGCCCCCATAGGCTCCTATATTTAAATGCTTGGTCATTAAGAAGTGGCACTACTGACAGTGGCCTTGTTAGAGGAGGTGTGGCCTTGTTGTAAGAAACACATCTCTAGAGGTGGTCTTGATGTTACCTCTTCAGCACTATATCTGCCTGCACACCACCAAGCTTGCTGACATGTTAACAGTAAAACATGTAAGTAAGACCAAGTTAAATTCTTTCCTGTAGAAGAGTTCCTGTAGACATGGTATCTCTGCACAGCAAAAGAACACTCACTAAGATAATCATCAAAGAACATCAGGGCAGAAACTCAGAGTAGAATCCTAGAGGCAGGAATGGATGCAGAGGCTTTGGCGGAGTGGTGCTTACTAAATTGTTCCTCATGGCTTGCTCAGGCTGCTTTCTTATAGAATCCAGGACCACCAGCCCAGGGATGGCACCATCCACAAAGTGCCGGGCCCTCTCCCCAGTCAATCACTAATTTAAAAAAAAAAAAAAAACAAAACAAACAAACAAACAAATAAAACTACAGGCTTGCCTACAACCTGGTCTTCTGGAAGCATTTTTTTTTTAATTGAGATTCCCTCCTCTCAGATGACTTTATCTTGTGTCAAGTTGACATAAACCTGTCCAGTACAGAGTTAGTCACCTTGCAAATAGAGTAATGCTGCTCCAGCTTTGTGAGGGTCTAGTCCACCGTCACGTGCAAAGCACAGCGTTCAGCATATGTTAAATTATAACATCTTAAATAGCATCTATTGTGGCAATAACCAAACGGTATCCTGATCACCTCATGATGGCATTCTGATCTTCTCATGAAATTAATAGAAGTCATGGTCAGCAAATGACTGAGGGAAAGAAAAGAGAGAGACCACAGGACTCACTGAAAAGAAGCACCCCCCTTCCCTGTGGGAGGCACTGAGTCACTCTGTGCTTGTTGAGCCGCATAAGGAAGTTGCTGTCACCATCCTTCCAGTGAAGCTATTGTGATGTTGTATGGAAGAGGGGGCTTTCTGGAACATTCATTTCATTGGCAGTGATGGGTGTGATGAATGCTTTTGTGTGAAGGTGGCACCATCCACAAGGAACAGGATGACTCACGGAGTGAAATCATAGAGTCGACGGTACTGCCAGGCTGAGAGCACTGGCTCAATGGGACTGAAAGAAAGATCAAGGAATTCCAGCCTTCGGATGCACATCTGGTGGGGAGAGAATGTACCGCATCAACTACGAGCGTGTACGGGTGATACTGAATTCTTTTCAAGGCAAAAGTACCTCACCATTTTAAAAAATGGATTACAGAAGGAAAATTACAAATAAGCCAATAAAAAACGAGACTAACAAAGAATTCATTATGACGTGGGCATAACAAAGTTAGGAAAGTGCTAGCTGCTTATACATGAAGGTCTGTGTTTGATCCTCAGAAACTGTACAAAGATGTAGGCTGTGCAGTGCACACTTGTAGCTCCAGGGTTGGGGAGACAGAGACAGGCATTCCCCAGGGGCTCACTGAGCAACAGGCAATCTTGATGGTCTCTACATGCACGTGCATAACATGTGCACTCACACAAACACACCACCCATACAGATGGTAATTCCTCATGACAAAGTCGAGTTTATTGCAGTTATTGAAGGAACAGATGGACATTTGCGGATAAAACTGTTTATAATATATTTTCTATCAGCCACATTAATACATGATGATTCATGTATAAATGCTTCAAAGATAAAAATCCAGCATCATAATTTTTTTTACTTGACACCCTCTCTACTGACTCTGGGCTGGCCTACTGACTTACTTTAATTAAATGAATATGGTAAAATAGGTGTGCCCACTCCAATACCATTTCTAAAGTCCCAATCAGTGAAATAGTCAATGTGCAGGACAGTTTTGTCTACTTGATAAAACTAGAATAATCTTTGAAGAGAGAATCTCAATTGAGAATATATTTCCAACAGATTTCCTGTAGGCAAGTCTATGAGGATATTTTCTTATTAATTATTGATGTGGGAGTGGTTGCTAGGGACAGTACCACCCCTGAGAAGGTGTATACAAAAAACAAACTGAGCAAGACACCAAGCATAATTCTTCCACGGTCTCTGCTTCAGTTCCTACTTCCAAGTTCCTGCCCTGCGTGAGTTCCTACCTTGGTTTTCCTCAATGGTGGATTGTAATCTGGAAGAGGAAGCCAAATAACCCTTTCCTCCCCAAGTTGTTTGTATTCATGCTGTTTATCACAGTTATAGGAAGAAAGACAAGGAGTATCATGAATGAATAACCAAAAATAAAGGGCATAAACATTAGAAAGGGGAAAAAAGAATCTCCATTTTAAGATGATGACTTTATGTTCATAAATTTAAAATATTTCTATTTCATTTTGATTTTCCTACTTATATAAACTTGCTGGGTATAAAATCAGTCTATAAATCCAACTGTTCTATGATAAACTAGACATCAAAAATGAAAATTTAAGAAGATAGCATGAAAAATATGTAAGGATAAATCTAACATAAGAGATAAAGATGTATGAATAACTTACAAAAATCTGATTAACAGTTATTAAGATTTCTAAAATGCTCATGGATTAGAGGCCATCATAATGTTTAAAATACAACTTCTCTTCCAATGAAATCCCATCGTCTAATTTTTAGTTAGCTGGTTCCAATGTATGTAGAGATTTACAAAGGGCAAATAAGACACTGAAGGGAGAAGACACGCCTTACCCGATAGCAACATTAAGGTAGAGCTAACTGTGGGGCCGAAATAGGCCACTGGGCCAGTGGAATGAATTCAATACAGAGGCTGTATTACTTTAGATCCTCTATTACCTTATATGTTGTATATATCACCCTGTAGAGTTATGGATGCTTACTGTTTGACTGTGGTAGGTAGGAAAAGGACAGCTTGGTAGGAAAAGGACAGATGATGTGAATACAATAATGGGGCATCCTTACACACACAGAGCATCCAAAATCTGCAAGTCCAAAGTCTGTTTGCCAAGTTTCAAAACCCAAAGCTTTCTGGAAGTTCTATAGCTCGCCACACAAGACCGACCATATTCCAGACAGAAGCAAAGCACTGGCTCACAAGACAGTGTGTGTGCACTTACTTTGACCATGGCCTGTCATGTGAGATGAGGTGTGTTAAAATGCACATGTAACATGAGGTATGCTAAATTGACCATGTAATATCACTGGGTCTTGTGTGTTGCATCACTGGGATCTACAGTACTTGACAAGTTTGGAAGGAAGGTTGAATCTGGCCTGTTGGTTCAAGAGGGTCTTAGTCCGACATAGCAGGAAATGTACGGCAGAGTTCACGGCAGCAGGAGTGTTTGGCAGATACTACTGACACTATGGCCAAGCCGGAAAGTTCCAGAACTAGGAGCTAGGGTGGACCCTTTGAAGGCCCACTCCTAGTAACCTGCTTCAACAAGTCAGCCCCTGCTGAAGAAACCACATATTTCTAAGTTGCCGCTTACTAAGGAAGACACGTTTAAAACAGCAGCCCGTGGGAGACACTTCAGAGTCAAACGATAACATTCCATGTTTTCGATTTATTTATTTATTTATTTATTTATTTATTTATTTATTTATTTATTTATTATGTGTAAGTACACTGTAGCTGTCCTCAGACACTCCAGAAGAGAGAGTCAGATCTCGTTACGGATGGTTGTGAGCCACCATGTGATTGCTGGGATTTGAACTCCTGACCTTCGGAAGAGCAGTCGGGTGCTCTTACCCACTGAGCCATCTCACCAGCCCAATGTTTTCGATTTTTAAAGGAAATAAAAACACAGAACAAACCGGAGGGTGTGAGTGTAAAGATTTTGTTATAGGGATATTAACTATAACCTTGTCTTGCTGTGGGAGGAAAACCCAAGGCACTAGATCACTGCCTGCCATGTTACCAGAGTGTGAGTCAACTATATCACAACACACAGAGCCACAGAGCAGAACCCAGATTCTCGATTTGCTAGAACCAAAGAGCATTCCTTTGCCTCTAAAGAGAGTCACGATGCATAAGCAAGTGGGGGATGTTTACAATACATTATGCACAGGTGTTTCTGTGCTTTAAAGTAACCAAGGAACACTTACACATGGCGGATTCTATTTACGTGATGGTGTTATTGGTGCTCTGGGTTTTATTTTTGTTTTGATCGTTTGTAGATTAATTCAGAGCAATGGGTATGGATAACTTTTGAAGGAAATGGAAAAAAGACAAACTATTTAATTGGAAACAATGGTGACAAAAGTGCCTAGAGATGTAAAAGTGGGACACGGCGCAGAGTTTAAAAATGTATTTGGAAAACACCTGGAGTCCTCCCAATACCCACAAGCTCATCTGAGGATGGCTTTTCCCTGCCAGTGGCCACCCACCTGGCTGTGTTTGTCTCCAGCATTTGCAGCTCTGGCATTGAAAAATCAGATCCAGCTGTGGGCTTGGAGGTATGCAAGGTGTGACACGGGCAAATGTGAGGGGCTCACCTCAAAACAAAGTGTCCTTCACACTGTAGGTCAGACTAACCTGCTTGGAAAGTTCCTAGGCAGTGAGAAACCTTGTGTCAAAAAAAAAAAAAAAAAAATCAAGGTGAACAGCTGAACAGTGTCTGAGGAACAGTGAGTGATTGACACATTGCCTTCTTACTCCCACAAAAGTGCACCTGCACACACATGCCTGGGTGCTGTACACACAAACACACACAAGCACACACAGAGACAGACAGATAGACAATCTTGACTGTCGCTGGTGAAAAAATCCTCCAGCTGTCCCAGAGAATAGACTGCTCCTCCCTCCAACCTCCTCTCTCTGGTTTTCCTCCTCCTCTAACAGAGACCAAGACAGGAAAAATGAAATGTACTTGACATGCATTAGCAAAGAAGTGGGCATTCTGGTGACAAAGCATTGGTCCTCTGCAAACGGTTCCAGGTGGAGTGGGCAGAAGACAGCAGCCCCAGGGCTTGAGCCTCCCTTCACAGTGGGTACCTGGCACAGGCAGACAACAAGCAGTGAGTGGGCCAGCAGAATGGAACGGCTTGGTCAGCACAGGCGCTTTCATCAGATGAAGTGGGGTCACCTTTTACACTCCTGTTAACTCCTTGGGTGGAATTACCCAACGGGTAAGCTGTGCATGCAGGTTTTCACCATGTGATGGATCCTCTTGACCCTAGAGAGAGTGGCTTCACCTCTAGGCCAGCACTTCTAAAGGCAAAGCATGTCACAAATGTATAGAATTAACAGCGGACTTTATGGAGGGTAAGGAATGTAAGGCAATACAAAATAAAAGCAAAAAGTGGGAAGGGGCGTGTTTAGTACCTCTTCCCGTGTGTGAAGCAGGCAGGGGCTTCTTATACCTTCTCTATGTGGTATGATTTGAAGAGTATTGGCATTTTGGGGGACTACCACAGTTAATCCTCATGATAAACAAAGCCTGAGGAGAGGACAGGGTAGTTGGGTGGGAAAGGAGCTGGTGAGTCAACACAGGAAGTTTCAGTGGAGGCTTGTAATTAGAAAGAGAGACGCTGGAAAGCAGGTGGGCTGACCCATAGTAGTCCCTGAATTTGGAGAGAGTTAATTTAAATAGAATATGTGTTGTTTCAGAACTGAGCAATATATATTGTTGCCTTCCATAGAATGAAAATTGGATGGAGTTATGGCGGGACACTCTTACTGGACACTGAAACCATCCTGCAGCAAATTGCTTCTGTGAAATCTTTCTGCTGTTTGGGAGGTATGTTTTCCCTGATAACCTTCTTTGAAGATGTGATACAAAAAAAAAAAAAAAATCAAAAAAATCCCTCCTCCCATCAATCAGATAGTATGGGAAAGCCACGGTCACTTTGTCTTACTAGTAGCAAGCCTGATAAAGCTGAAACAAAAAGAGTACGGGGGCTCTCATCAAACTGGCTGAATTCCCTGCCCCTGTAAAATGACCTTACAGAACTCTGGGGCAGTCTGGAGTTGCAGCTGTTAGCATTCGGCCAGGGAATAAAATGTTCCTTCCTGTTCTGTATATTTTCTTTACCAGATGAAAGAAAATAAATGGGTTCAAAGAAATGCACAGAAATCTGTAAAAAAAAAAAAAACCTTAAACGTGGCATCTCCACGACTTTGCAAAATAAAGACTGGAGATGTATTTATGTGCACTTTCACATGCTGATTGATATGGACCTGGGAGTCTATGGTACTGAGCTGATTTTCTGTATGCAAAATGAAGAATAACTGTTCTGTCTAAGGGACGCTCCTGTTGATTAAACTGTAGTGAGGACTAAGCTGATTAAAGGCACAGGGTAAAGCACTGCTGAGCCTCTCTCACTCTTGTCCCAGGTATCCTTCTATAGCACAGAAACGGAAACTTCAGCCAGAAGAGAGGAATTCAGTGACTCCATGCCAACAGAAACAGAGCTCTGCATTTGTTTCCTGAGCCTACTTGCACTTGGAAGGTTTCTTTCCTCACAAGAAACATGTGTTACAGGATATAAAAGTGGCTTTCCGTTTGGGGTTAGAACCCGAAACAGAAAGACAACAGAGAAAAATTTCAGCTCAGCCTTTCTAGATTGGAAATGATGCATGAATGTTGTTGTTTCTCCAAGACTTCAGCACAGGTATAACATGGTGCTAATTTAATCACCCGGTGAATCACCTTTTCTCTGTGAGATGTTAACACTGATGTAAGATGTTTCCATGTGAGGAACGGGAAAGACTTGAGACACAAAAAAGCTTCAAGGATTGGTAAATAGAATAATGTGGTCTGTACCCCACTAATTTTTCTTGCCATCCATGAGAGGCCCGATGGGCTGCAGCAATGCATCATTTAGATCGCCCCTTCAGCTGGTTCATGGAAAACTAACAAAAATTGATGTTGTTATCTGGGGTTTTCGTGTGTGATTTGTCTAACTCTTTACATTCATTATGGGTTTTGCCCTTCTTTAATAAAATGGCCTGATATTGCCTTCAGATGTTGCAGAAAACTTTTTGGCTGGCTGGAAAAAAATATTAGAAATAAATAAGTTCACTGGAAGGACATTCACACTGTCCATTTGAATGAGCGTCCTGTGGCAGGCAGGCTGAGGTGTGTAGGCTTTCTCTCCCCAAGCTGGACAGCACTAATGACTTTCTAAAAAGTACGTCCTAACTTGTATCCACAAAGGTTATATGCGAGGCTCCTCTTCCAAAGCCCGGGAATAAGGACAGGAGCGGGCAACTAGATCCCACCCCTTATCGGAATTTAGCCTCTAGCAGGAAGACAGACATCAAGTTAGAAATCAGCAAGGAGGTTTGAGGAGCATATGGAGAGAATTGGCCATGCTAACCTAGGCGTTTAGAAGCTCCCGTCCATGAAGAAGCAGAGACTGCTAAAAGAAGCTCAAGACACTCCCAAGCCAAGAAGAGGCACGCTCTATAGATCACCAGAAATGGCAGACAGAGAAAGGCAGTTTCACTCTGTTGTTCAGACTTCAGCCTCTGTGCATGTGGCCTTGGTTTCTAGGCCTGCTCTCTGCACATTTAAAACTGTCTTCATTTCCCCTGTGATGCTTTTGGGAAAACAATATAAAAATTAGAACTACTCTTCGTTGACATGGTGTGCCAAATCCACCAGACCTTTACGCAACCTTAACTTCTGTCCGTACTTGAAGACAAAGGGTTCGGATCACTTACTCGGGTGATCAGTGAGCTAACATTGGATTCAGAACAAGATAGGAGATGCTCAAATGGCAGATTCCCAGTGCTTCACGAAGGTTTCTCCCATCACGATCTAGAAAATATTTCGTCACGATGACCAGTAGAGGGATATTTCAATTAAAAACACGGCCCAAAAGTAGTGAAACAATTATGAATTAATTAATAATTGGCCCAGGCCCTTCCAGCTGTTTTAAGTTGGACTCTCAGAGGATATTGAGCTGGGAACTTGAATTTTAACAAGCAATCCAAGTGCATCCCATGTATGAGACTTTCTAAACTTCAGCTAACTTCCAGGCACTGGTGAGAAAAAATGGAGCGGACAGAAACGAAGCCTGCTGCTCATGCAGTCTCAGCGTCTCAGCCACACTCTCAGGCTGTTCATCTCGCCTTCGGATGAAACACTACATGGCAAAGTGCTCATGATTTCCAAACTGCAGATCATTTAGCCTCCCACTCAGGCAAACGCTCTAGGCAGGGCTCAGGAGAGTTGCTGGCTCAAGCTTCAGCCAAGCTGTGAAAAGTGAGGCTTTTCCAGAGGAAGTAAGATAAGGCAGAACTTAGAAAAACAAACATCCTGAGGCCGGTGTGCCAAGGGCCACTGGCAAAATCTATAGTCCAACGCTAAGTGAGTTAAACAAACACATTACCGGGCCATCCAGGAAACTTGAAGCAGATGCTGGAAGTAGGGTGTGTGTTTTCAACCTGGGGAGAAATATCCTGAGGAGTGATGGTACAGAACGAGGCACAGAGCGTGCAGAGTCATGACAAAGTGAATCGCCAGCAGGCAGTGTACCTGTGGTGGGCAGGCAGTGTTCCAGTCCTGTGGTTCAAAGCCAATTTAGGCCAGGAAGGCGAATTGTATCCTACTATTGGAGCTGTTAGGGTCTGGGCCAAGGCAGCCCTAACAAGCTAGGCTCAGGCTAACACTTGGAAGCTTTGGAATGCTAAATTGGTGGGGTACTGCCTGCCCACCCATTACTTCATGTGAAATAACTGTTCTGATTCAAAATAGGGATGAGAGCAGTCATACCAATGTCTGGTAATAAATAAATAAATAAATAAAATGATGTATTGGCGCTCTACACAACTTTACCTGGTGAAATAGTGTCCAGTAGTGTGCTTAGCAATTCCTCAGCACGGAAGACACAGTGGCCCAGCAGTTTGCTGGTTTTTGAATAATAACAGCATAGATTCCCGTTCACTATTTTGGTTTCCAGAAGACGCTAAGACTGAGCATGGTGGCACATACCTATAATTCAGCAATTGGACGTAGGAACATCATGAATTCCAGGCCAACCTGGCCTACGGAGTGAGATCTTATCTCACTAGGGAAATACCGAGGGAGGTCGAAATGAATGGATGGATGGATGGATGCGTACTTTAGGCCTTTCCCCCTGGGAGCTCAGTTTTTGGTAATATTCTAGCATTGCTGGACCTGGCTTTACAGCAGTTGGGGCAGGTATCTCCCAGTCGTCCGTGCGGGCTCGCGTGAGAGTCGGAGGCATTCTCTGACATGGTCTCCCCTGGAGCTCTCTCTTTCTCCCACTCATTCCCTTTCACATGATGACATTTAATTAGCCATCTTTTTTTGCTTGCTTTTAATTAAGGAAACACTGTTTGCACTCTTCTTAGAATCATTCACTGAATGCCATCTAGACTCTTGACATTTATTTAGGAAATAGCATTTTTTGTAGAGTTTTTATAGCATGAATATTAGATGATGAGGATAATTCAAAACCCTCCACAGAAACAGGCTCCTACTCCCCTTCTGCATTTTTTAGAACAGTAAGGTCAGCCTTGAAATCTCAGCTGCACTTTGGATTTATAGTAGCAGCAACAATTTGGAAAATTTTGGTGTATTTTAAGCTAGCCACCCAAACTTTGGCTATGTCTTGCGAAATGTTATAGAGCTTCTCAACAAAAATAGCTGCAGGGGAGGGACTGGGGATGTAGCTCCATGTAGAACACTAGTTTAGCATAGGCCAGGTCCTGGATTTGATTCCTAGTGCCACCAAAAATAACTGTCCTTAGGAAGCAATTGCCTTTACTACCAGTGCTTTTTAAACATTATAGTTATCAAGGAATACCCAATTATTCTCTTAAGTAAGAAATTAAGATCTAGTTGCGGGTTCATGAAGGGTATTCTCTATGGGCTTGCGAATGGGAGAAGAAAAATGAGGGGAAAGGAGGTGGATAAAGGAAGGCAAAAGGCAGGAAGGATGGAAGGAAGAAGAGAAGGGAGGGGAGGGAGTGGTGGCAACCTCTTTTCTTTTTTTCTTTTTTGGGTTTTTTGAGACAGGGTTTCTCTGTGTAGCCCTGGCTGTCCTGGAACTCACTCTGTAGACCAGGCAGGCCTCAAATTCAGAAATCTGCCTGCCTCTGCCTCCCGAGTGCTGGGATTAAAGGCCTGCACCATCACTGCCCGGTGGCAACCTCTTTTCTTATTTCTTTTATTCCATTCAGATAATTTATTCTTTCTAGTCTACACACCCAGCCTCTTGGTTTTAATAAAAAGGATTTTTTTTCTGTAGGAACCCCCTCCTATTCCCCATAATACTCAGAGAGATGTGTTTGTTAGAGAGCTCTCACAACAAAACTTACCTGATTCATTCTTTCCAGGGCATCTCTTAAGATCAGCACAAGTCAAGGACATAGGCTCTAGAGCCTGTTGTTTGGCTCTAAGTTGTCCTGCCCCCATTTTCTGTAATCTGAGGGCAACTGTAACACACTTAAAGTGGTAAGCTCACCGTGTATATGTAAAGACACATGGGCTCACATGGCTCCCAGGTCTCCAGAGTGGGGGGCAAAAATAACCTCAAGAAGGGAGAAAACACAGTACTGGGCACAGGGAACAGTGACTGGAATGACTGCAGGAAGACTTAAACCTTTTAAAATTACATAGGCATATTCTCATATAGATGTATCCCATGCATTTATTTAATGAGTATTAATGTAACATAATCGACATATGATCTAATCTTAGCACGACCTCACATTTCTGGTCTCAGAAGCACCTACAGGGAGGAAGCTGCTTCTCAGCACACACCCATTCTTGTCACCTGAGTTCTTCCCCCTTGCATCTAGCACCTAGGGTCTAGTTTTTCAGCACTCTTCAGGCAAGTACTAATTTAAAGCAAACCTATAAATGCCGCACACCTACACTATATTCTAAACCCTGGAGCCTCTATTGCCTGAGCTCTCTGATGATATCAAGCATATTAATATTAAAGTGTTGGGAGAGTATTATATTGATAAAATAAGATGAATCTGCAGCTAAGAAAATTTAAAAGTTTATCTTTGACCAAGGAGCTCTTGGACTCCTTGGGATGGGACTTATACTAAGATTCTGGCTTTAAATTGGGTTGGAATCCCAACTCTACTCTAGACAGGGCACGAACAAGTCATTCCACCTTACGGAGTTTCAGTGTTTCCCTTTTATGTTGAGATAATGGGAACTTTTCCACAATTACTTTCATGAAGCATAAAGTAATATTCTCCTAAGGCCTGGACTAAAGACTGGAAATGTGATGACTATATATGTGCATGTAGGGATCAAGTGATGGAGTAGACATAGTGCCCAGTCACACCCACCCACTTCCAGAATTGTAAGATGGTGACAATGCTTGTGTCCATGTGCATGTGGCCTGCGTGCTTGGTCCTCAGAGCCCTAGCCATGACTCTCAGACACCTCACCCTGTTCAATGTAAACAAAACTAGCCTCATAGAATTTTCCAGAAATCTTGCCTTTGTCAGTTTGAATCTAGTCATTGCCAGAGGAATGGTAAAAAAGTTCTCAGGGTAGAGACTGCCATATCCAGGGATCCATCCCATAATTAGCCTCCAAACGATGACACCATTGCATACACTAGGAAGCGTTTGCTGAAAGGACCCTGATATAGCTGTCTCTTGTGAGACTAGGCTGGGGCCTAGCAAACACATAAGTGGATGCTCACAGTCAGCTATTGGATGGATCACAGGGCCCCCAATGGAGGAGCTAGAGAAAGTAACCAAGGAGCTAAAGAGATCTGCAACCCTGTAGGTGCAACAACAATATGGACTAACCAGTACCCCGGAGCTCTTGACTCTAGCTGCATATGTATCAAAAGATGGACTAGTAAGCCATCACTGGAAAGAGAGGCCCATTGGACTTGCAAACTTTATATGCCCCAGTACAGGGGAATGCCAGGGCCAAAAGTGGGAGTGGGTGGGTAGGGGAGTGGGAGGGAGGGTATGGGGGACTTTTGGGATAGCATTTTAAATGTAATTGAGGAAAATACGTAATAATATATATATATATATATATATATATATATATATATATATATTCTCAGGGATGGTGGCCTGACAGTCAGAAATATGTGTGAGCTAAATGGGGTTTCCTGACATGGGGTTGGGAGGATATACTGGCACACAGTATTCCAGAAGATAATGCCAACATGGACAGACTTTACAGTAACCTGTATGCACCCATAAAAATCCTGGCTTCTCTAGATATAGTCGTTGCTGCAGCTGTTAGAGCCAATCAATATTGGCAGAGTAACCTTGCAGAGAGCTGTATCCAGAAACTATGCTGCGCTCCAGTCCTATGTAAACTGGAGGACTGTGGCAGTGCCTGCAGTCATGCAGAGTTCTGGTAGCAAGGGCACCTTCTCAGGAACCAGATGCCACACTCGCACATGATAAAACACTTCAGATTACTTCAGGAAACAGTGCAGCAAAGGAATCCTCATCAGACTTTGGTTCTTCTGTATGCACTGAAGACAAAGATCCCCATTGTGGCTCTCAATGGTGCCCCAGGATTCATCAACAAGCGTAGTGCTTGGAATGCCAGGACATTGGTAAAGGAACTTGGGAGAAGTGTTAGACATTGAGCTGTGGTTTCTTTCCAGCAAATTAGCCTGGCAGGTGCTACTGGTGGAATCCCATTTGGAGAAGTCTACATGGCATAAGACCTCTACCCAACCCTAGGGCCTATATCTTCTGTATATTTAATAGCAAGAGGGGCCATAGGATGTCTTCATTTGACTATTTTTGTTGTATTACCTGACATTTGTTATGAACCAACTGCAAAAATCATTTGTTGAGAGTGTTGGTCTTGTTGCCCTAGGATATGAAAAAATACTTGAAAATATTAAAAAAGAAGAGGAAGGAAGGAAGGAAGGAAGGAAGGAAGGAAGGAAGGAAGAAAGAAAGGAAGGAAGGAAGGAAGGAAGGAAGGAAGGAAGGAAGGAAGGAAGGAAGGAAGGAAGGAAGAAAGAAAGCCAAGACAAATACCCCAGTGGTTAAGAGCTGACTGCTCTTCGAGAACTCCCGAGTTCAATTCCCAGCAACCACATGATGGCTCACAGCCATCTATAGTGGGATCCAATGCCCTCTTCTGGTGTGTCTGAAGACAGTGGCAGTGCCAATGTACTCACATGTAAAATAAACAAATCTCTCGAAAAAAGAAAGAAAAAGAAAGAAAGAAAGAAAGAAAAAATGAAAACTATTTTGTTCTTCAGATAGTCCACTCTTACAGACCAAATGGAAAAGAGGTTAGAACATTCTTTGGCCTTCATCAAAGCCAGAAGAGAAATAATGCTGCCAACAGGCCATTATTTAGCAAAGTTGTTGTACAGAATGAAGATTTGGTGGGGTGTGCCCTCAGAGGCCTCGCTGCTTTTGAGTATGCTCAGTCTAACTCTGTGTTCTATGCCAAGTCAGGCAGGTTATTCGCTTAGAACAGGGATGGTAATGAATCTGATGTATATGTTTTGCAATCGGTGACCCTGACACCATCCAAGAGTGTTTTCCACAGAGTTTAAAGCAAGAACAAAGAAAGCAGAAGTCCCCAACGCCATTGATCAGTATGTGATTGGCAGGCACCATTGGTGCAGCTGAGGTAGTCAGAGCAAAAAGAAGTTGTTCCCTACATTGCAGCTCCTTCTTGTTCTACTATTGACCAGGTTGTGATTGAGGTTTGCAGTTAACTGGGGATTGTCTCGGCCTATGAGAATCTTCAGTACATCCATGATCTTCACTTGGGAAGCTTCAGATTTTATAGTGAATATCACATGTGGCATTTTGAAAACACCTTTGAAAACATAAATCATTTGTGTCATTTTTTAAAAATGGAAGTAGATACGTATGTATTCATCTCAGTTCTGCCCCCTCCTAGCTGTGCAAGCTTGGGTTAGCTGATGCTGCCTGGGAATAACGATCTACAAGAGCATTTTGAATCCTTAAAGCAAATTAGTTAATGTGCAAGTCTAAAATGATTACTTAATGTAAGGTATCTAAAATGATTAGCATAGTATACAGCATGTAATCAATAAATTACACAATGCTTATTTCTCAAGTATAAGCATTTTAAAAATAATATTTTTGTTCTATTCTGGTTACTTTAAATATTTCCTTGTGATAAACTATATATAACAAAGCCTCTCAGGCATCTCTTTTCAGTGCACACTCAGTGACATAAGGTCAATGTTGTAGAGCCCTCGCTTCCATTCATGTGCATAACACTCTAATTATCTCAACCCCAAATTCTTTAACCATCACAAACAACTCTGTGCTCTCCAGCTCACTCCTCCAGAGCTTCTATCCCTAGGAATTCATCCGTTCTAGGCCCTCTTGTAAAAGCAGAGTCACGCAATGACTGTCCTGTGTGCCTAGCTTCTGTCATGTGGAAAGATATTTTTCTGGGTGTTTCTTTTGGGGTTGTCGACGTTGCTTTGGGGTCTGCAGTGTGGCAGGACATCATGGTATAAGTGCTTGGTGAGGATGCTGCTCACCTGAGGAAATCTTGGAAGCAAGAAGAGAGAGGAAGAGGCATGGGTCCCAGAACTCCCTTGGAAGGGTAAAGGCTTTACCCTAGTGACCTAATTTCTTCACATCGGATTCTACTTCTTAACAGTTCTAGGGCCTTCTAATAGCATTACAGACTGGCAAACAAGCCTTCCACACAGTGCTCTGTGGTGGAAGCATTCAAAGAGCTAGTGATATTTTGGATCCAATAATTTTTTGTTGGGTAGGGGCTGTCACACCCACTTTGGAAAATTTAGCCACATCTCTGGTCTCTATCTACATTTCTTTCCCCTTTTCAACAATCAAAAGATGTCTAGACATTGCAGTCACACTCTGAATGTCCCAGTGCCTCAGACAAGGAACACTGTCCCCTAGAGCACGCATGCCTTCACCGACTGTAAAAGGAGCATGGAGGACAGAGAGTTCTAGGTGATATCTTTTCATGTTGCTTCTTCCTTACAGTGGGAAGACGTTTTCATTATTCTCCTGGGAGGGCAGGAGAGACAACCAAAATTCAGATAGAGTGGCGTATGTTCTGCTGCTGGTGTCTAGATTAGTCATGCTTGACTAAATCAGCATGGAGCATGATGTCAATGCTAAGAGCTAGAAAAGAACAAAAGCAGACACAAATAACAGTGGGCTTCAATACCATTGCTGTGAATACGCAATGATTTTGTCAAAATTTGCATAAAATTATACATGACACCCACATCCACACAAATGGTAGGATTTTTGCTTCTCAGTGAGACAGCAGAAAGTTGCAACACATAAACCTGTTGAACAGCAATTTATTTTGTTGTTATCTCTAGGGAACAGAAAACATGAGAGAGAGAGAGAGAGAGAGAGAGAGAGAGAGAGAGAGAGAGAGAGAGAGCACTCAGAGCACAGTGTCTGATGAGGACTGTATCAAAGTTATTTGATGTTGTTGCTCATTAAATAGGATGCCTAGATCTAGACCAGTGAGATGGTCCAATGACCTGAGCCAGACCAGAACCCTCTAGGACCCAATGGAAAGACTGACTCATAAAAACTGTTCTCTGATCTATACACACTTGGGGGGAGGGGGCTGAGAGGGGAGGGAGGGATTAGAGGTTAGGAGGGAATAGAGAAGGAGGAGGGAGAAGGGAGAGATGCAATTTAGAAGATTAAAGATGTTCAAATCCTTAGGAGTTACTCATTTCAGTGATCTGCGGAATATGGACTCTGCCATAAGCAGTACTTTGATCACACCCTTCCCTAAGAGGCTGCCAAGAAAGCTGATGCTTAATTAAACCTTCAAATTGCATTTGTTTTGAGGCAGATCTCACTATGAAGCCATGGCTGGTCTGGAGCTCTGCTATGTAGACCAGGCTGATTTCAAACTTACAGAGATCTGCCTGTTTTTCCCCCTGCTGTGTGCTGTAGCAAAAGGGATGAACCATGACACCCAATTAAGCATTTGGATTTGAAGAAGGCAGCGCAAGCATGGAGCAAAGTGTTCGCTGCATGTCACCTAGACCAGAACGGATGAGGAGGTGAAAAGCCAGGAATTTGGAAATTCCTAAGCTTGTGCTATTTCCATCTGTCTTCTGAGTTCTAGCTGCTATCTCTCCTACCCCCATTCTGTTTCCCTTACCTTAATGCTGGGGGTTCAGTCCACACAGCATTAAGCTTATGACAGATGCTCAGTCAATGATTTATGCTAAACACAAGACCCAAGCCACAACTAAGGGAAATATATTAGACAAACTTATTTTGTGTATGTATGTATGTGTGTGCAAGTACATGTGTGGGTGCACATACACATGTGTGCATATGCATGTGGAGACCAGAGGACAGCTTTGTGTGTTGTTTCTCTATCATTAATCATTTTCACCACCTTGTTTCATTCTCCGGGAAAGGATTTATCATTGGCTTGGAGCTAACTTAACTGTCCAGTGATCAGTCTGTCTTTGCCTCTCCAGTGCTGGAATTATCAGGCTACTATATATGGATTCTGGAATTTCTCTAAATGAGTTATTTCTTCAACTCTAAATAAACTAATTATTGAAGATATTATTTACCTCCCAAACAAATAATATTGTGACTTTTTAATTTTCCATTTGTTTTGAGAATTTCTTTTTTTAAAAGTTTTATGTATTTGTGTTATGTATGTAAGTACACTGTAGCTGCCTTTAGACACACCAGAAGAGGACGACAGATCCCATTACAGATGGTTGTGAGCTACCATGTTGTTGCTAGGAATTGAACTCATGACCTTTGGAAGAGCAGTCAGTGTTCTTAACCACTAAGCCACTAAGCTAGAGAATTTCTTACATGAGTGCTGTATTTATGTCACCCATTCCCTTCCTCTTTCCCCCTTATACTTCCCATCCACCCAATTTCCTCTCAAATCCATGTCCTCTTCCTTTTTGCTTATTATGGTCACATATGTATTTATGTATAGGATATATATGTGTGCATATGTATACATGTACAACCATCTCACCCATCTTGCATTAACCATTTGATCACTTGGGATTGAGACTGGATATCAGGAAGTCTGTCCCTGGAGAAAACTCATTCTCCTTTTGATGGTAGCCATTGATTGCTCGTAGCTCTTCATCCAGGTTTGGGACGGTGTGACTTTTCCCCTGTCTGTGTTAGCATGTCATTATGTGGTAGTGTCATTATACAGCTCTTGTTTAGGCAGCCATGTTGTTGAAACTTCATGGATTAAGTGTCCCTGTCCTGTCTAGAAGACACTGTCTCCCAAGGGGCATCCTGGTCCTTTAGCTCTTACATTTATGCTTCCTCCTCTTCCACAAATTTCCTTGAAACTTGGATTGTAGATATGTCAGTTGGTGTTGGGCACCCATAGTCACCTATTAGCTACATTTAGGCCAGTTATGCAACTCTGTAGTCATCTCTCTTGCAAAAGGAAAGCTTCTTTGATAAGAGTTGAGAGCCACACTTATTTAGGTAAGTATTTAGAATACAGTTAGAAATTATACTGATCTAGGAAAAGGGCAATAGTACGTCCTCCTCTAGGGTCAATGACCTCTCTAGTCATGGGTAGATGGTTATGTTTACAGTGTCAGGCATCAATTCCCTCCCGTTAGATGGACCTTAAATACAATTAGACATAGTTAATATGCATGCATATACATGTACATGTATGCATGACTTGTGTATTTTAATGTAAGCTTGTAAAATAACATGTTTCCTTATGAAATATTCTGTGTGTTATTTATCCCTCTCCCCCTCCCTAGTTAAAGTCCTCCCCATTTCCCCCATATTTCTTCATGGTACCTGTGTTCCCCAATCCTTCTCTGGAGCACTCTCTTCCCAGTTCAGACCACAGTCCCTCTCTCCTTTCCTGTCTTTGAGGATTATTTCTAGTTTAATACCCAAATCCAAAGATTTGGAGTCAGGATCCACAAATAAGAACTGACAAGTGTTGTTTTCTTTCTGGGTCTGGGACACTTTAATGTTTTAAAGAAGCAACTGGCTTCTCCTGACATTTACAGATACAGATCTCAAATTAGTGTTGGTAGCACTTGTCAAGAACACAAACCATTTTGAGACTTCCAGTGTTCCACTCTCTCCAAAACAGCTAATCCATGGGTAAACCTAGGCAATCTCAACAATATCTATGGTGGACAGTGAAGTACTTATAAGAAAAAATCATCTCAACTGTCTTAGTTAGGGTTTTACTGCTGTGAAGAGACACTATGACCAAGGCAACTCTTATAAGGACAACGTTTAATTGGAACTGTCTTATAGGTTCAGAGGTTCAGTCCATTATCATCAAAATGGGAGCATGGCAGCATCCAGGCAGGCATGGTCCAGGAGGAGCTAAGAGTTCTACTTTGTCATCTACTAGAAGACTGTCTCCCATGTACTTAGGATGAGGGACTCATTGTACAATGACACACTTCCTCCAACAAGACCACACCTACTCCAACAAGGCCAAAGCTCATAACAGTGCCACTCCCTGGGCCAAGCATATTCAAACCACCACACCAACAAAGCTTCTGCCAATGTTTCCATGTGGTGCATGATACCTACAAGCAAGGCAACACATGAGAACTGATCAAAAATATCCAACAAAACCTTTCCATGAATGTTTAACCCTTTCAACACACCAAGCAACAGATATCATGCCTCCTGCCCCCTTTCATATATTCTATGAACATAAGCACAGAACAATCAGAAGCATATCACACACGGTACTACCTACCTTCTCCATTGAACAGTAACTGGTCCAAGGCCAAGAGCATCTCCTAACACCCGTCAGAGGATCTCACTATCACGGTGACCTTCAGCGTCACATGCAAACCCTGGCCAAACCCCAGATATTCAAATATTTTGCACACTGGTAATAATCACAGGCAGAGATGCTTTGGATTCTTGTGGCCTTGAACAATTCACAAACTTTAAAAATTTCCTTCCAGTCTGCCTGTAATTTTACCAAGTATACTTAATGGAACCCATGCTATATGGGTTTAAACAATACACATTCATGTCAGTTTGAACAGAGTTTCAAGAGAGTTCAGCCAATGATAAAAGGAAAGATGAATAATATATTCTGCTTTTGTTTCATGGTCTTCTTGCTTTTTAAAGAATGCATATCCCCTGCTTTCTCTTCACTCTTCCTCTTTCATCTCTTCTTCTAAATGGAGCACATGCCTTATAGTTAGAATAAGGTTTCTGAAAAGTCAATCAGACCTCATTGCCTCTTCGCTTAAATCTCTCCAGTGACATTCCATTGTATGGGACCAGCTAGTTCATGTTACCCTCAGTAATATCATGAATGAGTTTTGTAGGATGCTCTAGACACAAACTGCAAGAGACCACAGCCCTTCTTTGTCTCTGTTTCTCATGAGAAGTCATGAGGGAAGTCTTTGCCCCTTCACATGTATGGTCCTGGAGAGCCTTGTCAGCAAAGGTCACCTCTTTCACTCACGATTGGTACAGTCTACTTACTACCTTATTTACAGTGGTCTCAATTTATAGACTTGTTTATGAATTGAGCTCACAAGTGCATTTTAAAATCTCCCTATCTCACTACAGAGCAAATGTCTAACTCTTTCACAAAGTCAGCATAATAGCTGTTGCTTTAATGAATAAATACACATCATTTCCAAAAGGGGATACCAGCTTGGATCCCTGACATCAAATTTCAGTCCACCGACTAACATTTAATACCCTACTTTTCCTTCTGTGCCCTGTTGCCCCCATAGCAAGCTTGAAACGAGAATTCAGAATTTTCTGAACTAACAAAGCAAAGGCAACCCCAAAAAAGTTTGCCTATGTTTCATTCCCATGTGTATTTATTCCTGTATATGTTAACAAAACTAATCTTAATTCACTTAGGGTTGGTAAAAACTATTTCACCAAATTATCCTCATTTAACAAGAAAATCAAAACCTTCTTTCACTGTCATAGGAAGTCATAGTTTGTCAAGATAATATGAACTTGTTTTCAGAGAGGTTTGAATTCTCCTGCAACCTCAAAAACCACAAAAATGGGAGAAATTTGAGAAGTCAAATATGTTCTTGCGCCTCATATATCAGCCTAAGAATTTTTTTTTGTGTTGTATGTTACCCATCAAATCCTCATCATAGTTCTTGGAACAGACACATGGCCTAGCATGGAGGTTTCGAGGGCAGCTTTCACAGCAACCTTTTTTGGCCTTTTTGCATTTCTAGTGTAACCTTTGAAAACAGCTGGGCTAAATTCCATTTTGTCTGAGACCCATACAGCCCTCCTCTGTGTGATGTTCGATGTGAAGGAGGACACAGGAAGCTCGGGGAGAAACACTGAACACGCAGTGATGTGGCCAGGTGACAGCAGCTGCTTTGACCATAGATGCCCAAGCGCATATTTTATTGATGGTTGTGTTTTAGTCATTGTTGAAAAACTTTTAAACAATTTATAGATCTCTATGATTTTATATATTTTTTAAAGCTAGGAGAAAAGACTTAGTTTTTCTGCATGTGTTTCTACCCATGGAAATAGAGCGTGAACATTCATAAGAAATTTATATTCATGATCATGTTAGCCCCATAAAAGTGAGGTAAAGTATAATTCGATAAAGTAATCTATCTGACAGCCCTGGATTCTGACTATGTTATTCATTAGCACTATAGCTTAACTAATAAGAGAGCTAGCCCTAAGCCTCAGTACACAACTTAGCTATTTTACTTATACATTAAATTGATTTGACCTCTGCTTATTCATCTGGAAAACAAAGCTAAACAATAGACTGTGACATAGCAGAAGGCTCAAATTAGTTCACATAGGTAAAGGGCTTGGCACTGTACTTTGCATATGTAATGTGTGTAAACTACAAGAGAGAGGTGTTCTACTCCACTGCTAGAGAAAATGCAAGTTGGTATAATTCCTTTAGAAAACTGTACAAAAATACATATTGAATTTCAAAGTTGGTACATCTCAAGACCCAGCAGTTTCACTTCTCTGAATTTACATAGAGCATTCATATAGAGAATACACATAAAGAATATGCACTAGGGAATATAATAATATAGTGCTAAAACACTGTAACCAATAAAATATTCAGGAAAGTGTGATTTGTAAAAACCTGGGAGAAATGAGTTGTTTAACTTTTAAGGGGAAAGTAGAAGTTGCCTAGAATATGCAACTCAGAAACAAATAAGTAAATAAGGCTAATTTCTATAAGAAATAACCTCACATAATTCAAGAGAGTCAGAATCTGTCCTGGTTATCCAGTGGTCCATCTTTCTTTCATCTTCTACCTCTGTTATTGCCCAGACATTGAAAACTTCATCTCCTGAATCCTTTCAGTGAAATTGCTGAACATAGCAAAAAAAAAAAAAAAAAAAAGGAAAAAAACGGTTGTTAGTGCCTTCATTAGTATTTAATTGACCAAGCCAGAAAGTGTCACCCATCTCTTTTCTCCACTGTCCACTGAACAGAACTTGGTAACTTGGCCACAACCAATCATAATGTAGTCAATATGCAGGTTCAGGGAGAAAGAAAAACAGAAAACCACCAAAGTCTGACATAAATATTCCAATATTGAAAAGATATCTGTGTTGTTAGTAAATAGACCTTTAAAGGGGCTGTACTGGGTGACCCAAAGGGTAGATCTCTTATAAAGTGGACTATAATTTCAAATTGCTCAGAGTATTTATTGGGAATATTCTTAAGGTCAACATCTGAAGAGGCAGGGATTAGACAAAGGGGCAAGAGCTGTGCTACAGAGTCACAGTAACTCAGTCACTGCACAGGGTACACCAGAGCTAAGAAAGTGCTTTTGAGTTGTGATTCTTTGCAACATCCCAGCAAGGTATGCATAAGATGGTAATGAACTTGAACAGCTTGTGCATGGGATCAAGGGAAACTGGGTCAGCCCTTGGATGTACTTGACTCCAGGAGGGGGCAGCAACTTTGGGTGTCTCGCTGCACAACCGAAAACATCTGTTGGCAACACTTCCAACTAAGGCAATGAGTTGGTCACTGTGGCTGGATCTGTGTACTGCTGGGCTTCATAAGAAGTCAATTACTACTGTACACAAAAAGAACACAGTCATTTTCTCAGACTAAATTTCCTATGCAAACATAAAAACTGCATCAAAACTCGACATTTTGGTGTAATAAGCAGGGTTTGAGACAGCGGAGTTCCTGTTGGACAAAACACTGCTCTAAATTTTAGAATAAAGATCAAAGAAAATGTCAACTGTATCTATATTTTTTAATGTTTTAAAAACAAAACCGTATTTCTTTTTCACACACACACAGACACACACACACACACACACACACACACACACACACACATATATATATATATATGTATATATATATATATATATATATATATATATATAGTGTGTTAATAAATTTTATCTAAGACATTTGTTGTACATGCATGTATGATCAGAATACTAATCTACAAAGAATATGTCCAGTTCCACTTAACACACATAAAAATAACTTGCATTTTTTCAAGGTTTTGGCTAACTTTTCTTTCTTCTTCTTCTTCCTCCTACGGTTTTTGGCTACTTCATGGCTTCCTAAATTCTCCATCAAAGGGTGAAGGTGGCTGGCTGAGGGATACTGGGCGTGGGGAGGAGAGGAAGGAAACTAGAGCCAGCAAGTCTCAGTCCGTGCAGCAACTCTGCTGAATAAGTTTAGCCGAGGGAAATGTTGAAAAGGAGTTACCATGATTAGCTTCCCTTGTTAGCCATGTGCACTAAAGCCTCCTTCTATTAGGCAGACTCATGGGAATTGGACATAATTGCATTTGCAGTGAGAGTGACTAAAACATGCCTGTCTTCCATGACTATGTGCCTCCTCTAATTAGACTTTTTTTTTTAATATTTCAAATAGTAATCTTAACAGGAGATTTTGATTAAAGAGACGTTTACTTGAATATTTTCACCTGCTGCCTCTCTACACATTTTTCTCGATGTCATAGTTAATCTGCACAGACCAAAACACTCTCCTTGAGTTTGAAAGAGAATTTTATCACTCGTTTTTATGTGGTTTACTTGGAAGAACTGGGTGGCCAAGAGGCAGAGCAAATAATAATTTAATATTGAAATAGATATTTGTTAACTAAAATGAAATTAAATGTCCCTGTAATGCTACTGTTGGCACTCTTAGATATTATTTGAAATGGTTGGTCCTCTAATTTTAAACTGAGCAATCTTATCTGACCCAAGGATGAATGGTGTGTGTGTGTGTGTTGTCTCATTTACTCTCTAACAAGACCCACTCTGTTTTTCCCCTTCTCTAAGAAAAAAACACACATTGTAAAATAAGAATACTTCGAAAATAACTTGAAGCCATCTGGAGATTCTAAAGGCTGAAAATTCCATGAGTTCATAGTAGTCCTCACTAATTCCACTGACTGTAAGTCAAAAAGGAGAACCAAGTGTATGCCCAAACACGTTTTTGAGGATTTCTTCCATCCTTCCTTGCAGCCACTCTGGGGGTGGCTATGCCTGTGAAAAACATTTAAAATCTCAGAAAGAGAGTTACCTTTCAGGACTGGAATGTCAGAAGAGTCTTTTCCTTATACAAGAAGGGCCTAAGTGGGAAGAGTTTCTAGATCTGTATGAAATCGAGTAGAGATAGAGGCATTAATAACTGATATAGATGATAGATCCTGACTTTGGGCAAGTAATCTATTAAGAGATTTATTTTTTTTTTTTTAAAGGCAAGAAGTTACTAAAGCTCAATGGAAGACATACCCATCCAATAGGTATTCTCTACCAATAATACCAATAGCTTTGTATTATAGAAAGATTGTGTAGTGTGGGGTTGCAATGGATTATGGGTACTGTGTTGTAAAAAAATGATTTCTTTCTTCACACATTACAACTGCTGCCTAAAAGCATAAGAAATGGCCTCAGTAGGAAGTTGAAAGTAAATTGGGATCTTTCTGGTGGGTTAGACCAAGATGGTTATGAAATTATTTGTAGAGAACTCTTTACTCTTATGGGTATGTAGGGACAATGTGTAAGTAGGTAACCAGGAGCTATATTTGGTGGTCATTGGGCCATTAGATAAACAAAACTGGACCCATGATCAAAGAAATAGGTTCTTTTCACCTCTAAAATACAAACTTCATGAAATCAGGATTTGTGCATGTGTGTTTGTGTGTGTATTATTTGCTGTTTCAATATTAGCTCTGAAGAAATGCCCAGCACTTAGTGAGCCTTGATGAGAACCCTGCCTGGGCATTCTCTACGGCCATGCTAGGTGAAACGTTGCTGGCTCTAGAAGTGCAGATAGAAAGCAACTGCTCCATTTTGCATCATTCATCTCCATTCTTCATTCAGTGCGTATGAGGGCTATTCCAGCATGACCGAGTATACAAAGACAGTCCCAGGGTGCAAAAGAATACACCATTTGTCCAAACAGACCTATTTCTTTGTAAAGAGTCCCTTGATGATTTTAATGTTTGCTGAAAAACCAGAATTACTTTTTTGATTCCAATTAGGAAAACATTGAAGAATGTACTTTTCAAATAAGTTTTCTCATGCATCAGTGAACTAAGATATTTCAATTAGAACTCAAATGGAACACACATATTAATATATCATCAACAAAAAGCATTTGCTTTTTTTGAGGAACAGTCATCCCCATTAGTATTTCTCCAGCCTGATTGTGCCTAGAACTTTCCAAGGTGCTAGCTTAGCTCTGAAGTGGCATATCATTTAACTGGGGGCCCTTTTAGCACCATCTATCACCCTTTGTGCTTTCAAAAAAAAACAACTTGTCCTGTTTATGACCATAGACACAAACTTATATTGAAAAAAACTCACCTATGATAAACAATTTAAAAATGCACAAAAAGCATGCAACAGCAATTTGATATCATAGAAAGTCAATCCCGAATGGAACAAAAATGGCAAAATGTGTTCTTTCCAATCACTGATGCTATAAAAATGAAGCTTGACTCTTACCTCTTACCATACACAACATACACTACAAACAAACCATAAAACCCCAAGCTATAAAACTTTATGAACTTGAGCAGGAAAGACATCTGAGGACCCATACTAGTAAAAATAGATTTACTGGCTGGTTAAAGTGCATTCATGACAAAGACAAGGACAGGAGTTCAGAAGCCAAGAACCCATGTATCTGGAGAGATGGCTCAGAGGTGAAGACCAGTGACCAGAGGGCCTGGGTTCAGTTCTCAGCACCCACATGGTGACTCTCAAGAACCCATGTAAATGTTAGGTACATGTAGCGGCCACCTATAATTCCAGCCTCAGACAGCTGAGAGGGGAATCCCCAGACAAAGCTGGTCAGGGAAACTAGCCATATGAAGCAGGCTTGAAGTTTCATTGAGAGACCCTAAAGTTCAACATCATTAGCTATGAAAGAACACAACTTAAAACTGCCTGAATTGTTTCCATTTTTTCCTTCATATATTTGATGCTGTTACATAGGCAGTCTACTGATTGTTTTGTGCTAACTTTGTATCCTAATATTTTGCTGAGTGTGTTTATCAGCTGAAGGAGTTTCCTGATGAAGTCTTTAGGGTTTTTTATTTATAATTAAAATAATTTTTAATTATTTATTTACTTATTAACTTATATAGAGGATATAGATCCACATCCTCTGCAAATAAGAATATTTTGATTTCTTTTTAACATATATCCCTCTGTCTCCTTCAGTTCTCATCTTTCTGTAGTTATGACAGCAAACTCTGTATGGAACAGAAGGGAAACAATTGGATATCCTTTTCTTGTTTCTGATTTTAATGGAAGTGCTTTTTTTACTCCAGTTTAGCATGATGTTGATGGTGGGATCTTTGTATATTGCCTTTATTATGCCGAGATATATCCTCTAGATCTCCATTATATCCAGGACTTTTATCAAGAAGAGGTTGTGAACTGTGTCAAAGGCTTTTTCTGCATCTAATGAGGTGATCATGTGGTTTCTGCCCATCAGTCTCTCTGTGTGATGAATCACATTTGTTGATTTAAGCTTGTTGAGTCAGTCCTATGTCTCTGGGAGGAAGCCAGCTTGTTCATGTACATGACTTTTTTCTTTGTCTTTTGTCTCTTTCTTTCTTTCTTTCTTTCTTTCTTTCTTTCTTTCTTTCTTTCTTTCTTTCTTTCTTTCTCTCTCTCTCTTCCTTCCTTCCTTCCTTCCTCCCTCCCTCCCTACCCCCCTCTCTCCTTCCTTCCTTCCTTCCTTCCTTCCTTCCTTCCTTCCTTTCTTTCATGCTTGCTTGCTTGCTTGCTTGCTTGCTTGCTTGCTTGCTTGCTGATAGGGGCTCTTTATCTGGTTTTGGTATCAGGGCAATACTGGTTTTATAAAAATAGTATTTAAGCATTCCTATTTTACAGAAAATGTTGAGAAGTATTAGTGCTAGTGTTTTGAAAGTCCAGGAGAATTCTGTACTGAATCTATTTGGTCTTAGGCTCATTTTAGTAGTGGGAATTTTAAATACTGCCATTATATCATTGCTTGCAGTGGTTTGTTCAAATTATTAACTTTGTATTGACTTAATTTTGATAAGTACATTTGTGTGAAAATTTCTCTACTTCTGTATTCCAGTTTAGTTGAGTATGGATTTTCAAAGCATGTCCTTCTGATTCTCTTAACTTCCACAGTCTCCCTTTTCATTTCTGATTTTATTTATTTCAATCTTCTTTCTCCCTTTTCAAATTTTGGATAGAAGTCTGCCAATATTCTTAATCTTTTCAAAAAACATTTTTTTTGTTTTCTTGATTTTTTTGTATTGTTTTCCCACTTCTACTTCATTAATTTCAGTCCCGATTTTAACTATTTCTCTTCAAATTATATATATATATATATATATATATATATATATATATATATATCATACACACACACACACACACACACACACACACACACACATATATATATATATATATATATATATATATATATATATATATATGATTTTGTCTTTTCCAGAGCTTCCAGGTTAGCTCTTTTGCACTTGTTAGTCAGTAGTGTCCCTTAGACTTAAAAACATTTCAGCCTATTACCAGTTTTTTGGTTACCTTCCTGAACTTGACTGTAAGACCCTAGTGCTGAAGATACCACATACCTGAGTCACAGACCAGGGAGAAATCAACTTGGCTTCCACCTGGAAGCCTCCTCATTACTCGCTTGCTTTTACAATGCTGGGAGTTGATAGACAAGCCCCCAGAGGACAAAAGTCCTCATCAGTCTTATCTCACTGTGAATCCTGTGAGCTACAAATAAAGGCTGGCCTGGCATGCCCAATGGTGCAGTGATGATGTAAGTGTCATGAGAGCAACCAAACACTTTCTAATTGTATTTAAGGCCCCTCCTAAAAAGAGAACTTATGCCTGGCTCCATTAATGGGGCCAAGAATTCAAGGCTAGGTAGATCATATGCTCTAGGGAAGGGCCTAAGGGCCTATTCTGCCTTAGGACATAGAATTAAAATGGACATAGAATTAAAATGACATAGAATTAAAATGGACATAGAATTAAAATGACTCCTAATGTCTAGTCATTATACTGATAGATTAGCACTAATCAAAGGAGCTTCTTTGGCAGTAAATAGTTATTAACCGAGATCCACAACTCATTAGCACGGAGAGAATAAGAGATTTCAGAGTAGTCAGCACTAAGCACGAACTTCTAAATTAGACCTACGTCTCTGTTCATCATAGAAGAGGAGACAGAAAAATTATGAGTCAGAGGCACTATATGACTGGAGTTACACAGTGTTTTCTGAACACAACAGGGCAGTGTATTGTGAACTGACAGTGGCTACGAGTGTATGCATAAGATCTACACAAGGGCAAGCCACACAAAATTCTGGCATTGGTGTGAGGAGGTGGCAAAAAAATCCCACCCCTATTTGAGGAGATATGGGCAAATGATGGCTGCTAGGTGACAATTTTCTTCAGGGATGGGCCCCCAAGAAACTCCTCATTTTCAAGCAGATGCCCCTACACAGACATACATATTACCAGTAGTAAGTAGACTCTGTGGGGTTTTTTTTTTTCTTGTTTTGAGAAAACACATGAAATTGAAAGAAAATAACGGTGATGGAAATAACGAAGGAATTGGAGGGAAGAAATGTGTGTGTGTGGAGGGGACTTGATGAATACATTATATGCATGTGTGAAATTCTCAATCCATAAAAACGACAAACACACAAGCGCACGCACACACACACACACACACACACACACACACACACACACACCATGGAAACTGAAGTTAGACACCTGAGAGGAGAAAGGGGACCAGTAAGGAGATGTGCAAAGTATGATATCAATTCATAATGGAATCCATTGTTTTGAACGCTATCTAAAAAAATAATAAAAACCTCATTGAGCTATGCCTTAAGATAAATACATTGTGTCCTATGTAAATTAGGTTCTAATGAAATTGGTTTTATAAATATGTATATTTATATACCTCTAGGGGAAAGTTTTAATTGTTTTCTGCCTGTATAGTTTTGGTATTATATCTCTTTAGTTAGTTAGTTAGTTAGTTAGTTAGTTAAGTTTGAGGCAGGATCTCACTATGTCACCTTGACTGGCCCAGAACTCTCTATATCCAGAACAGCTTCAAATTCACAGAGCTCCATCTGCCTCTGCCTCCTGTGTACTGGGATTAAAGCGCCTATACCACCATGCTGGTATCCTACCTCTCTTTAAAGTTTCTTTTGTTGATATTCTACTGCCTCCTTTTCAAGTCCTTGTAAGCTTAATGTTTTCATACTATATGACAAACACAGATCAAGATGACAACCTCTAAATGTACCAGGGGTAAACCTCAAGCTGTACAAGAGGTAAACTACATACATTTCACGAGTCAATGCTACAGCTGAGAAAAGTATTTGCCATCCCAGGGGAGTCCTCAGAGATCTGCAGTCTTCCGGTTCATATTAATACCATAATGTATACATTTACCACTTGTCACATACACAGACCTTTAACACTTTCCTATTCTGAACCCAAACCTGCTCCTGCATGTAGATATCACTGAAGAGAGGCAGGAAGATGTTTGGGGTGAAACTCAGTAAATCTCTCTGATTTTGATTCTATGAAAGCAGTTTGTATTGAAGACTAAGATTGTTTAAATCTTGACTTACGATTCAGAAGCCAAAGGTCTGTTAATTTAGCAATAGTCTCCAGGAAGGGTTTAAGTCTTTGTAGAATGTGAAACGGATGCCGACACATTAAACAGCCTGAAACTAAAAGTACATCGTAAACCACCAATACTAAGGAATAAGAGAATTGTGCCAGATGCCGTTTACAGTATCACTGGAGACAAAGTTAGTAACCTTTAGCAAGGAGACTCTGAATCAATAGCTGCCTGAGAGCTTGCTGCTGCACAGACTTGAGTGGAAATTGACCAGGAAGTCATGTATGAGAGATATAGACAGAATATTTAAACCAAACTGAGGGGGAAAAATTAAGATTCATTATAAAGCTTCCCCAAAGTAGAATTAGAGTAATAACTTCTTCGATTTTCTTAGAAAAGTTAACCAATATTTATGAAAGTAACACCAATTTAAAGAATCGTGCATTGACAAACACAAGGGCAGGGCATTTGGGCGTTTAAACTATGGCTTTGAAAGAGCAGAAAGAAGGGACATCTTAGAAATTCAATGCCGCCTCTTGCATTCATCAACGCCCCATCTATTTCTCCACTCAAATGTTACAGGGTTATTGTTGTCGTACTTATCACATATATAGCCTCCTCAATTGGACCATGGTATATCGATGTACAAAGTTAATCAACAGACTAGATAAGTAATAGGACCTCAGGGAGGAAGCCCATTAGAGCTCCACCTCAGTACAATGAGCCATTAACACCCTTGGGAGTATACAGTGGATAAAAGAAACAAGGCAAGCTCATTGCTCAGTGAATTCAATACGACCTAAGGGGAATCTTAGAGTAAATTTATGTTTTAAATGTGTAAGAAGCTTAATCATTAGGAGAATGCCTTTTCTATTCCAAAGAGAATCATCTCAGCCCATTTCTTCAGGCAATACTGATCAGTTTGCTAAAAAAAAAAAAAAAAGGCTCCTGATAAATCAAGTGATATCTTTTCTTCTCTATAAGTTCTGTGTTTAGAACTCCATTCATAGCTTTCTCTAGAACTGTACTAGCGCCCCTGTCTCAGCTTAAGAGTCCATCTTTGCTTTTAGGACTTCTTAATTATTTAGATTGTTCATGTCTTATACTTGTTTCACATGCTGAAAATAAGCAACAGGGTCACCAAACACAGAAGACACTATTAAAGTAAGAATGCAATCAAGCTTAAAGCAACTTGGTACACAGTTCTGAAGAGAATACTATGTCTAACCACACCAATATTTCATCCTACTGCTTCAACATATGTATTTAAAACCTGTTGGTAAAGAAATACTGAGTTTTTGCAACCATTTTCTGTTTATTCTCTTTCCCTAGCCTTGCAAATATATCAACCTGAAGTCAGAGAATACAGCTTGTAAATTTTCAAGCTAGTTGACTATTTAATTTTAGACTCAAGGTCCAACACCCACTGAACCTTCCTGTAGGAATAATCCAGCGACATCACCATGAAGAATTTCTCACTTTTTATTGTCTTGTTCAGAAGCCACAAATAAAAACCACTATTTTCAACAAAATCCAAAACATGTATGACTTTTATAATGATAACACCATGTTCAATAGTGACTTTTGTGACTCAACAAGACTTGAGTGTTATGGCGCATCTCTCCCAGTAATAATAAGAACCACAACTACAGCCAACTCTTTATGGCTCTTTCTCTGTTCAAATCACACTCAACTCACTAAATTCTCTGAATAATACTGTTCGTTGTCTTCACTCAGCGTGGAAAAACTGAGGCAGGAAAAATGATGAACTTTGGACTTTAAAAAACAAACAACAGCAACAAAATCTCACAGCTTCCATACATGCAACTGGAGTGAGGCAAAGGAGGAGAAGGAGGAGAAGGAGGAGGAGGAGGAGGAGGAGGAGGAGGAGGAGGAGGAGGAGGAGGAGGAGGAGGAGGAAAAGAAGAGACCAAAGTCCCTAAAGCATGACTTTGTGGATATCCTTCAGATATAAAGACCCATTAGATTGAAAGCAAAGACTACATCAACAGCTGTATAGAAAAAAAAATCAGTATTTTTCAATGTCCAACCACAGGACTGAAAGAAATCTTTCTGACGGTTAGTCTACAGGAGTCTGTGGCACAGGAGAAAAGACGGCTCCTAAAGAGGATAGTGCACCATAAGAGAGATGACAGAGTTTTAGAATCACTTCATGGTGTCATCTCATACTGCTGAAAGGTGTTCTTCACCAAAGAGCAACTTGAAATAGACTCAGCCTCCTGAATGGTGAGCAAACCTAAGGTGATGGATTTTTCTAGTGACGTGCACTTTCTTTATCAGCTACTAAGCCTGGCACTGTAGATGTGGCATGGAATGGAATTAGAGTTAGGACCAAGTCGTTCAAAGGCCTGGAACCTGAGTCTCCAATTGGGTCCAACATCACATGGTCCCAAAAGGTGAAGCTAAGATCCACACCCCTGGCTTGTCAGACTATAAAGTTCTTGGTATTTTTTTATTTGTTTGTTTTTTTTACTGTTCAAGTACCACCACAGAAGCCCCCAACACAAATAAGGGCAGAGACAATTGTCCAAGATAAGTTTTCATTCTCACTCTTCTGATATAGACATTCGGCCTTAGGAAACTACTCTTTAATAGTCTACCTTATCTCTTCACCTTCATCTTTTAACATTTTAGCTATTCCAAGCAAACTGGAATCTAGGAACAGCAGCTTAACTCAGTTTTCCCAGCAAACTATGTGTGGGGGTGGGGTGGAGTGGGGGTGATAAAAAACTTGACCTTGTTTTTGGGACCAGAGCTGCTTACACCCCTGAAGGGAAATACTATTTAAAACAAAACAAAACAAAACAAACAAATTCAGCTCAGGTTCTACCGCCTAATCGGTTTCTTATCGCCGAATATTGCATATTTACACAGGTGCTCCTCTGCCTTAATTGTTTGGAAGCAGCCAGTCCCTAGAAACAAAGGGAAGTGACTCACGCCCGAGATGCAGTCCAGCTGGGGTCTGACAGGTAAAGAATTACCACTAATGAAAGCCCAAATGAAGTCAGGTTCTTCAAAGTCAGCCGGGGGAGACGGGAACAAGGGTTATTAATGAACTGTTAGGAATAACGGGAGAAATGAGAGCTGTGCACTTGAGTCTTACATGAAAACAAGAAAGTCAGGAGTCAACGGGACTCAATGTGGCTCAGCTGCCATATGTATCACAGCACAAAGCCCCTGCCTGGGGTCCCTTACACTCCCTGCAGGCTGATTAGCTGGGACATCTGAGGGGTCTCCCTGGATCTATACATCTCAGCTGGGCTGTGAGTTATGTCCTCTCTGGTTCTCTGAGGCTACAATTGCTAGATTTCAATTTCCAGTATTCAGACAGACATGAAGAGATAGCACTATTTACATTGACTCTATATTAGTAAAACATGGTTGAAATTATAAAGGATGCATACGTTTACACATGGAAAGGGAATTATATGCCCAGAATACTTCTGAAGCAAGCACACTTAGCTGGGAATCTATCCGTCCTATAGGAGCCGGTAGATTTTACTAGAAATTCCCATGGGGTTATTATGAATGATAACTTCCCGCAGGCTTGTGACCCACCATGATGGACACATCTGTTTAAGAGTCAGCCTGTGCCAGCGACAGAACTCCTTGTGGCTTTTTTTTTTTTAGGTCATTTTTCAATTTCCTGGTAATGAACAAAACAGGTCTGATAATTTTCAATAATATACTCAGGACATGTGGGGTGAAAGGCTATAACTTTCAAGCTCTTGACACAGATATCTCGTTCAGCCAGCAAAGAAAGCAATGCCTGCAGATGCCTTCTGTGCTCCGGGACCAGTCAGGGGAGGTGCATCAGCCGCAACAAGGCCATATTTTGACTGGATTTCATCAGTTTGACTCACATAGTCTCTCTCTCTCTCTCTCTCTCTCTCTCTCTCTCTCTCTCTCTCCCTCTCCTTTGCTTCTTTTTTAAAACATTTGGCTCCAGGAAGAAAAAAAAAAAGAAAGAAAGAAAACAAAAAAAATTCTTTCATTGTAATTCAAAGTATTTTCTTATTGTCTCTCATAAAATATGAGTTAGAGGGTTTACCTTATAGTTTGGCTTCTGGCTAAACTAAGTGAACAACTGCCCAAGGGATCAGGGAAAATATTAAATGACTGGCTGGATCCTTACTCCTTTGTTCTCTTCATTAGACTAAAAGGATGTGGCAGCCCTTTCTTCTGTCCTGAGCAGAAGTGCCATGGGGGTCTGGGAGAAACATCCACTCTTTCTGGCTGCTGTGATTCCCTAACTATCAATCCAGAGGAAACCTGTCCACGGGAGAAGGAGGCGGCCCTGGCTGGCTGAGGTCTTTTAAGATCAGTCCATGTGCTGACTCAGGGAAATGTGGGCAACACACTGAAAACATTTGCAGGCCTGGAAAAGAGCTGGTTTAATAATTCAAGATGCTTTTAAGTTACACAAAATGGATAAAAACAAATAAAACTCCATTTCTCCTAGTGATATTACACAGTAAGAGACTTGAAATGGAAGAAACAGAGAGTCCAGTCTCATGCCCCTCCAGCATTGGGAAGCTCTTTAACATCGGACAGAGAACAAACTCCAGCAGAAACACAGAAACATAGTTTCCATGACTTCAAAATATTTAGGTGAGAAGTGAAATTGCCACGAACCCATATTTCTTTTTTATCTCCGTGCCTGTACTTCCAAGGAGAGTTTCAGGTGTTTCTGAGATACACCCCATGCTTTCTTGATCCTGACTGACACTTTGCCTTGATAATTCTTCCCTGAGACACTCACCCTGTGCATCCCGGGAGGCTTGGCAGCACAGCTGGTCTCTACTAACTTGATACCAGTTAGGCCTCCTATGGTGAGAAAATGTCCCCTCACACTGTTTAAATGCAGTGTTGTCAACAGTTAAGGTCCCAGTTTACTTTGATTTTTCTAATTCCAAATACACCCTCTGAGCTACATGTGAGCATTATCCTCTTTCTTCCTACTTTGTGTATAATGGGTATGTGGAGGCTGGAGGTTTAGCTCAGTGGGAGGGCCCTTGCCCAAGTTGATATTCTCAACTCTACAGGAAAGAAGGAGGGAGAAAGAAGGAAAGAGGGAGATGGGGAGACTGGGAGACAGAAAGAAGCTTTTGAATACATTGATACCTGAAGACACGTCATAGCCTGCTAAATGGCTGAGGTTGCAAAGTACACTTTGTGTGTCTTCACAAACACTAGTGCCCCTGAGTTTGGTGTGGACAGTGCTAGTTTTACAAGCTCCAAAACTATAGAAATCAAAGCTCTGATGGGAGGAGTTACAAAATTACTCTTTTCCATTTTCCTCTCAGTTAAAAGACATTTCTTGGAAGGCAGCTTGAAGTTGTTGGCCACTTCTGGCCATATGCAGCTGCTTTCAAGTGCTTCTCACTGTTGCTTATTCCAGCTATAAGGGTGTTGAGTGAGCTAGGCTCAAAGACCCAGCCAGACCCACCATAAAGCAGTGTGCCCTCACCCTGACTAACTCACAGTTTCACTCAGAATGAAAGAGAATCTGAGGAAGAGACACAGAGTTCACTTCTTGTCGGGCCTAGATATTTTTGGAAATTAACTTACTTGAACTTTTGATTTCTTACTTCAAAGGATAACCAAAGCCATCTTGCAAAGTGGTTCTAAGGAAAAGATAGCACACACAATGCCCATGACCTAGAACTTGCTGGGTAATACACTCTCTATGCATTCCTTATCTGGTGGGTATTATCATTTAGTAGTGTTAAATAAATCACAGGATGAGAGTGAAGTTCACAAGCCAAGATGTTCATTGAAGATCAGGGGCAGCTTGTGATGATCAGCATCAACACTGGCGAGCAGCAGGGCAGAAGATTAGCTGGGGTCAGTCCTAAAGGCTTTGTCTCTGAGTTGAAGGTGTCAGTGTGGACTCTGAGACAGCGCTCTGCTGAAGGATTGTCGATGACAGTATGTAAGGGAACATCCCCTTACCACCAGGAACACTACAACACTCTCATGGCACACAGGTAGGATGGAGCTCTCCATGTCATGGTTTTTATTTTAAGCAGTGAACTCTGTGTCTCTTCCTCAGATTCTCTTCCACTCTGAGTGAAACTGTGAGTTAGTCAGGGTTAGGGCACACTGCTTTATGATGGGTCTGGCTGGGTCTTTTGGGCCTAGACAGCAGCACAGATTTTTTTTTTCAACAGGAAACTTTTACTTTTCCAGTTAATAAATCCCTTTATGCCCCACCACACTCTATCTGAGATGCATCATTGCTTCTTCTTTTCTGGGGCCACCGTTAAGTAAAGGTTACTTGAACCCAAGTACTGCAGCTGTCAATTAGATAACCCAGATGGTCGCTGGGTGGACAAAGTTGATGGCTGAGCAAGATGCTTGGCATTTCATTAGAAAGTCAGGGTGGTGGACTAACTCTTACAAGTTATCTATGGAGTTTTCCACTTGACATCCATGAGCACCAGTGGACCATAACTGGAATCATGGAAAGTAAACTCATGGATACAGGAAAACTGCTACTGGTTTAGTTTATATCCTTTAGCATTAAACACAGACCTTGTCCTCTAGACCACAAAGCATAACTGGGGACACATGTATAAAAATAATTTCAGTGGACCTGAAAAGAGTTATATTCAGTAGAAGATGAGAACCTAGAGATGTTAATAATCCATGTTTGGGAGATCAGAGAAAAATCCAGGGAAGGGAGGATGGAACCTCGTGTCTAAGCTTGAAAGGGAAGCGATTCCCTGGGGAAAGTGATGAGGAGACAATACCTGTCCTGGCTTGTCAGAGGCAGGGATCCCATTTATTTGGTGTTCCACACACAGCTAAGGCTATCTGAAAGTGGGGTGCAAAGCTGGTGGAGGAGAGGGGAGGAACAGAGGGAGGGAGAGGAGAATCTATTTTAAATGGGGGTCTCTTTGAATCCTACTCTAAAGACTAGGAAATCCCAAACTGAATACTTTTTCCCTCTAAAGCACAGGCATGAAAAACAAAACAAAACAACAACAACAAAAACAAAACAACAACAACAACAGCAAAAAACAAATCCAAACCCTGTTATCTGTCCAGACAAAGGGATTGCCAACTACAGCATGGTAGGATGAATACTGACATCTGAGAGACATGAAGACAGGAAACTAGGGTTCTGTCTGGGTGCTGCCCACCACTGTACTGCTTCCTTGTGCCTTGCTGTCCCATCTGTCAAGTGATGAGGATAGACTGCCTCTAGGATCTTCCAAGTCTCTTCCTGTCTTCTCAGAGTCCCAGTCTCTCACAGATCATCCTCCGGAGGCTAAAAGCTGAAAGAGAACTGAAATATGGGTCTTGTAGGTCAAAGGTGTAGACAAGTGTGGTTAAGATACCCATAAAGCTCATGCAGGTGGCTCTCAGACAAAACACAAAGAAGCCAGCTTAGAGAAGAGCAAAGGCTTCTGTTTACAAGAGAGCCTTGGGCATGACCTCTCCTTCAGGAGCTGGCCAGAGTACAGCTAAACAGAGGCGCTCTGAGCAGTCAATCAAACCATCCCAACACAGAAGCCAAATTAGAATAGATTATCTTGTGGAATCAAAGTGGACAGAACGTCACCCTGTTCTGCTGTGTGCCAGAAATTTTTATTCCTTGGCTCCTTGGATGGTCACATCAATTATTAGGACCAGGTGCATGTACAATTGTAGCATCAGAGGACATAACACTGATGGGGACCTTTACAACATATGTAGAGCAAGGAGTATACATCACCAATAATGTGAGACTCTGGGCACCTTCTCTAGCTTCCTGTCCTCTGGTCATTGATCTTCGTACTGAACAGGTTTTCCCTCCACACTGGTGAAACTTCTCCAGCATTGTGTCATTTGAATGGGGGGGGGGGGGAGAGTCTTATCAATGCATTGCTGTACCATACAACCAAAAATACCCTATTTTTTGATAATGAGCCCAAGAGAAACAATTTCCTGTCTCCTTTTTACCTTTCAGATATCACACGAAGTATGGAAAACTTTGCAGGAAATAACCCTTCAAATTTTGAGGAAGTGGCTCCTTAAACACCATGGTGATTCCTTGCCAGTAAAACTATGACTGACACTTGAATGCTAAGGATGCTCAAACAATGTAATCAATGTAAGCTGGTGCACAGAACTTTGCAGCATCATCTGCCATCCATTTCATCTCCAGTGCAGTGCATTTCCTTTGATCAAAGGGTTTCCAGTGGAAACATATTCAGCAATGTCCAGTAAGAAAGACTTGAGCTGCCAGTGTAGTTCCCATGGAGAAAGCTTGAGTCTCAATGCAACAATACAGACTACCTGGGGGGGAGGGGGGGGATAAATTTTCCTAAACTGTTATTCCTACGCTCTATCTAGCTGTGTGTATTTGGCAAGCCGAGATATTTTCAGAGCCTTTGTGTCTTTGTCAGGAAGGGGAAAGATGGGTGGGACTTAGAATGTATACCATAAGAATGAGAGAACCTGTGCAACTGGATCAGGACGTAGTTTATCAAGAGGACGAATTCCACAGGGAGAGATCACAGTTATTAAGGGACACTTGGGTGAATGGGTTTCCTTCAGTTCATTTACAACCACTATCATTCAGAGAGCTATTAAAAAGTGAAATTCTGAGCTAGCTTTTCTATGGATCTCTTCAATACTCAGCCCCAAATTGGCTCTCTTTTTTTTTAAACAACCTCCCCTGCAATGTAATTTAGTAATAACAATTGTTTTAATGCAGAAAGTTTCAAGATTATTTCTGCTAAGAATTCTACAAAGCAATGCTTTGATAATCATGTATGTAGAGGGTAACAAATAAGCTACATTCTTATTCTTTCCATTGAGGGCATAAATAATTGTGAAGTTTGGGCTTGACATGCTCCATTCATTAATCAGTATTGATGTCATGTTTCATGCTGGGAACACAAAGCCAGCCTGGGCTTAGTTGCTGCTCACAGTCTAACAGGGAAGCCAGGTAAATCATAAGACTGACAAAGAGATGTATGGGCCTAGGAAAGGCGAGTGCAGAGTGCTAGAGGACCATGGGAAGATGCATTGGCTATGTATGACCTACAGAGCTGGGAAAGGCAACAGTCACAGACCTGAGTGGCAAACTGCAGGAAAACAACACAAAAGAAGGTTTTGGACAAAGAGAGCACATGGTCCAGGCTTCAAGGCAAGAAAACATAGTTAATTCCACAAAGGCAAAAACTTTCGGTATGGTTAGAACATGAGCTTTCCATTATCCTTAACCCTGTGATGCTTCCTTAGTCAAGGATTTGCTTCAGTTAGGGTTAACTACTGCAAGTACCACCTAAGACACTGTCATCTTACAAACCCCTAAGGATTTGTAGCATCCCAACTTAACTAATAAAGGGTTAGACAAATCTGGAGCTAAATTACCAAAACTTATTTTTGAGATGCAATCCACTTCTACAAAGGGAAAAGCAATTGGAGCCATGGAACATGTGAATGACCATGCTAGCCAGCAGAGTGACTCAGGACAGACACTTCCTAAACCACAGCCACTAGTCATTTCAGAGCTGGACTTTGTAAACTACCTGGAAACACTGATCTAATTGCCCTATTTAAAATATAGATGTATGGGTACTCCATACTTATATATTTATAACTCTTTCTACTTTATTTGGTGATTATGGGCCAGACAGAAAAGGCACTTGCTTAAATTTGTACTTAACCTTTATAATCGCCGTGGATAGGAATTTGCATTATATAAAATTCTGCTTCCATTTTCTACAAAAGAAAAGAAAAAAGGTTCTTGACCTCCAATACATTTTGACATTTTGATTTCAATGAAGTTTAAGTTTTATTTTCTGTAAAACTTTTTATGTCCCAGTCTGACAAGATACATGAAAATTATCTAAAGTTCTTTCCAAATGTATTTGGCCATTAATCCTCTTTTTGTTGTGTTCAGACAAAACTCTCATTCAAACATTGTCTAATAATAAAGGAAAAACTATTAATTTCATTTTATAGCCAAGAACAGTGGTTTTTTGTTTGTTTGTTTGTTTTTTGTTTTTGTTTTTTTGTTTTGTTTTGTTTTGTTTTGTTTTGCTAAAGATACTACTTACCTGATATCACCCAACTTACAAACAGGAAGGACAGTTGTTTGAAACGGGATATGTCTAACTTCCAAACTGTTACTGGCCTGGCAGAAATGAATACATTCTAAAAGACACTTTGTGTCTCTCAAATTGTTGAAACAATGGACCAAAGAAATGGGGATTTCCCCAGGAAACTCATGCTGGGGAAAGGTGCCAGTCAGGGAGAGCTCAGGTCTAAGGACTTGTTAGGCCACCTCCACTAAAATCCAGATAATGATGGGGCAATGGTGGGTGGGGTCGCACTTTCACTGGGACTGCTAAGATGTGCATATCCTTGGCCCTTTGAGTCAAACTTTGATCTCTCCTCAGGAGCCCAAAGACAAACTTGTGAAGTTTCTCCAAATCTCTTTATACCACTTCTCCATAGGGCCACACTGACTAAGTCTCCTTTTCCTGCTTTCCACTTGTAGTTTGGCTCTTTTAATTTGCGTATTGAGGACAGGTGGCCAGACCTGGCTTGATGCATAGGTTTCTACCCCACCTTCAATGCCCCCACCAGAGAATGATTGTTTTCAATATCCTCCAATACTCATGGGAGATATTCAGATTTCAACTGTACAGGATAGGACCAGAGATTGCTCACCAGATAAAGGCGCTGGCTAAGTAGGGCCAGTGACTTAGGCTCAGTCCCTTGACCCCATATAGAGACAAGAGAACCGACCCCACATATGCCATGTGGCATGCACACACCCCTTCTTCAAAGACATCATGGACACAGAGAGTTATAAATAAATATGAATAAATACTCATATAAATGAACAAAAGCTGTGGGCTGTTAGGTTAAAAAGCCTCCTCACTTAAAATCCCAAGAAAAGCGTGAATGATCGTAACATGGTCACAAGTCTTAAAACACCAGCAGTCACCCTACTGCCTGAAAAAGGAAAAAGCCACTGTGGCACCTCAGCTACCTGCGGCTACCAATTCATGTCCTAAGCCTGAGACACAGCTTGAGGTCTTCTTGTGACTTCTTATGTCCTGAATCAGTTCTTTTATGGCTCAGAGCTTAAGTTCTTGCTCTTGTGTCCCAAGTATTCCCCTGTCTCTCTATTTTAGTAGTTACTAACACCTGGATGTGCCTTCAAAAAAGGTAACAGCAGCCTGCCACTATGGAGAAGACGAAAGTAAATAACCCATTGAGCCCAAATCTAATCATCCCTCCACAAAACTCAGAGAATATGAAAGCACTCCCCATTCTGTTCCCTGGGCATTATGGGAACAGGTGAGACTTTGATTGCTTCAGCAGCCCATATGTTTGAAGGTCAAACAGCACCTGGGTAGTCCTTTGAAATAAAGTAATTGAGCCGATTTCAAGGCAGTCTTGCTGAAAGACTTTCTGGATCCCCCTGGTAAGGTAAGCCCCGGTTTGGAAAGCTCTGGATCCCCCCAACTTCACCTTTACAAAACAGTGATGAATATTTGATGATATTTTTAAAAAATTATAACATGTAGCAAACTAAGAAAAAAGGATTGCTTTGAAACTGCTATGAAAAGGATCTTTGGCTCCAGGTGTTCACAGTGGTAAAGAAATCAGGCAGAGAAAAAAAAAATTAAAAAATCATTCGCAGCTCCTATGCATGTATGGGAGTCGGGGAGGTGATAGGTTAGCAATGTGAGACTAGTTCCTAGCTGACCTTACACTTTTGTCCTCTTGTGAGCTGGTTTGCATGAAAACTCTACTCATAGGAAAACACAGAATCAGCTCACTCAGAGGTTAATTTTGTTTAAACGGAAAGACAAACCTCACCGGTTTGGTTTCTATCACATACCACCACATACCCTAGTTGGTTGGCTTGGTATGAGCTGAACCCTGCTGGCTTTTAATCTGATTGCCAGTGTGAGCTTTGGGATGGTAAAATACCATCCGCTCTACTTTGAGCTTTCTGTTTCTCAGACATAGCATTCATACTTCTCTGTGTTATTTGCCAGCATACAAGTGCTGCCCCAAGGGACCTGTAAGTATCTTGTTCTCCACTTGATTGTCAACTCCAAGAGGACCCATGCTTGAATGCTCCAGGGTTTGTATGCTCAGAGCGTAGCACAGTATGACCAGGTGTCCCTAATTACTGAATAAATGAGTGAGTGGCAGCAGTAAAGAATGACAAGACTGAAACTAATTTTCTGAAGTAGGTGCATTAGAAATTTTTAATGGGTAAATTACATAAATATTTTCGCCTTATACTTTTAAAATGCATACTCTTGTCCACAAGTTGCATTGGTTCCAACTCAACCTTTCTGATTATGTGAATTTATGCAAAGTAGAATAATTAGGGATAATAACCATGGAATCTTAATAAAGATGAAAATCAGGGATCATGTTTATAAAGGACACATGTGCCTGGCTCTGTGCTAGGCTTAGCCCATGAATCACCTGAAAAATCATCTCAACTAGTCTAATACTGGGAACTGACTACAAGGACTCAGATATTAGTTTCCCCTCATAGTATCTGCATACTGGTGGGTTCATTCATCCAGCATATATATGTCTATGTGCTGCCTAGCAGCAGATGCTGAAGAAATGACAAGACACCATAGAAGTATCTAATCTGATATGGTTTGGATATATAATCAATTTAAGTGGAGGAGTAATTGATTTGGGCTCATGGTTTCAGAGGGTTTAGTCCCTTGTGGGGTTTATAATAGAAGCTAACTGCGCAGATCTGCTCATGTCACAGCAGCCAGGAAGCAGAGGAAAGATACACAGGTAGCATATGGGAAGGTATACCCCCATGTACAGTCCCTTAAGTTGCCTACTTTCTCCAATTAGAACTAACCTATATTTCACCACCTCCTAATAACACCATCATGTTATGAATTCATCAGTCAGCCCACACATCAAGTCAAAGACCTAATAGAAACACACACACACATACACCTACACTCATGTACACTTTGCTAATCTCCTATGTGACTCTCAATCCACTCATAATAAGAATAATAAAGCATAAGAGGAGAAAGTGGGGAAAAGCCTGGAAGATATGGGCACAGGGGAAAAAATTCCTGAGCAGAACAGCAATGGCTTGTGATGTAAGATCGAGAATCGACAAATGGAACCTCATAAAATTGCAAAGCTTCTGTAAGGCAAAGGACACTGTCAATAAGACAAAAAGGCCACCAACAGATTGGGGAAAGATCTTTATCAATCCTAAATCCGACAGGAAACTAATATCCAATATATACAAAGAACTCAAGAAGCTGAACTCCAGAAAACCAAATAACCCTATTAAAAATGGGGTACAGAGCTAAAGAAAGAATTCTCAACTGAGGAATACCAAATGGCTGAGAAGCATCTGAAAAAAATGCTCAACATCCTTAATCATCATGGAAATGCAAATCAAAACAACCCTGAGAGTCCACCTCACACCAGTCAGAATGGCTGAAATCAAAAATTCAGGTGACAACAAGTGCTGGTGAGGATGTGGAGAAAGAGGAACACTCCTTCATTGCTGGTGGGACTGCAAGCTGGTACAACCACTCTGGAAGGCAGTTTGGCACCTCAGAAAATTGGACATAGTACTACCGGAAGATCCAGCAATACCACTCCTGGGCTTATATCCAGAAGATGTTCCAACTGCTAATAAAGACACATGCTCCACTATGTTCATAGCAGCCTTATTTATAATAGCCAGAAGCTGGAAAGAACCCAGATGTCCCTCAACAGAGGAATGGATATAGAAAATGTGGTACATTTACACAATGGAGTACTACTCAGCTATTAAAAACAATGAATTTATGAAATTCTTAGGCAGACAGATGGAACTAAAAAATATCATCCTGAGTGAGGTAACCCAATCACAAAAGAACACATATGATATACACTCACTGATAAGTGGATATTAGCCCAGAAGCTCAGAATACCCAAGATACAATTTTCAAAACACATGAAACTCAAAAAGAAGGAAGACCAAAGTGTGTATACATCGTTCCTTCTTAGAATAGGGAACAAAATACCCATGGAAGGAGTTACAGAGGCAAAGTTCAGAGCTGAGACAGAAGGAAGGACCATTTAGAGACTGCCCCACCTGGGGATCCATCCCCAACAAACCCAGATACTATTGCATATGCCAACAGAATTTTGCTGACAGGACCCTGATATAAAATTTTTCATTTCAAAAAATACTGCTGGGTGATACTGATGGAATCCACAGCTACTCTTTTAAGAACCACTGTGTAAAGTAATTGAAGAATTATAAGGATGAGGGTGATATGACCAGTTTCTATTATCATAGAAGATAGTGCCTTGCAGAGTGAAGAGAAAACTGTGGGGAGGTGAGCATGGATGCAGTAGACAGTCAGAGGTGACCTTCATTCTTCAGGAAAGATCAGATGGTGACTGGGACTATGGTGATAGCAATAAAGGTAGGGATGAATTCCAGAGAGACTTAGAGGATCAATTCTATAAGAGCTGGTCATGAATATGGGGTTAAGGGGATGGGAGTTACCTGGCTTCTTCTTAAGCAAGTAAAGAAATTAATGTTGCTATTCACCAAGAGAACCTGAAAGAGGGTCAGACCTGAAGGAGCTCACACTTGGATCATCTCAGCATCAGGTACATGAAAAGCATTCAAAAGATGGTATAAGGGTAATTGCTCTGTGGCCAGGAATTAGGAGGCAAGATCAAGGCAAGATAAAAGTCAAGTAAGATTATAAGTGATAGGAAGCCATAGAAGATAGTTGAGATCACCAGGGAGACAGCTTAGAATAAGAGGAGAGCAAGGCAAAGGACCTCCAACAGGAAATGGATAGGCTGGTGAAGATGAGCCTATAAAGGACAAGCTTGGATTAGACAGAAAATAGACAGCACAGTTCCAGAAGCCAAGGGAAGGGAAGAGACAGTGGCCATGTGCATGTACTGTTCAAGGTATAATTGAGTACTGGAGAGGTTGGGGGTAGGAGAGAGCTCAAGTTTGTGCAGAGGGAGTGCTTCATCACCAGCTTTTATTAGTGTTATTGTGTGCCTGCTCCCTCTCCAGCTATGACCCCAAACACACCGTTTCCCCTTCTCAGTCACTTCCAAATCAATCTAGGACTCTCTCTCTCTCTTTTTCCTGTTATCTCGCACTTAATCTTTCTACTATTTCAAATTGACTTCTCGCTCCATTTCATTCTTATTAAATATCGTGTCTATTTTATTTGTTGAATCAATCAACAAAATGGTTGCAAAATTAATCTTCTTGTCACAGAAAGATCATATTTCTCTTTTCATTGTAATGAGCTAAAAAATGCAAGACCCTAGTTCTTACTCTCCTTCTTCTCTTTCTGATTGATGGATTACCCCTAAAGAATGGAAAATCATGGGAACCTTTGCTCATGAGGCTGATGGAAAGGAAAGGCAGTTTTCAGTTCAACATCCACAACTCTCACTTACATGAGAATTCTGTCTAAATATCTGCATAGAGAAAGAAAGTCATGCTCAAATTTCTTTCTACTTGATAGCAACTCAGAGCTTAAGACTCAGAGCTCCTTGGATTTGCATGCAAAGCCTTGTTTCTCAACTTTCTACCTGTACAATTTAAGACAAAACCCTCAATTTCTCTGAGACTATTTTTTTTTCTTTTTAATGATTGAAGTAAGAATAAAGGTACATTCTCTCAGGCTGGAGAAATGGCTTAGTTAAGAGTACTCGCTGCTTCATAAGACCTGGGCTCACTTTCCAGAACCACATGGCAGCTCATAACTGTCTTTGACTCCAATTCCTCATAGAGACATACATGCAGGCAAAACACCAATGCACATACAATAAAATTAAATAAACCATAAAAGATACATTCTCAGAATATAGTCATAAAGTATTACCTATTCAACAGAGTGCCTGGGTGATTTTAATAATCTCTGTAGCCAAACACAAAAGAGAAGGTTTTGGCCTGGGAGTATAGCTTAGTGGTGGTTTGTGGAGCATGAATAAGGTGTCAGGCTCAATCCAGTGAAGGGGTGGGGGAAATGAATAAGAAGAGGGAAGGAGGCAGAGAGGGAGAAGAAGAGGAAGGGAGAAATAGAGAAAGAGAGAGACAGAGACTAGGAGACTAGAATATATCAGAATGCCAGAAATAATTTCTCAAAAGTTATCCTTAAATCTAAAGCACTTATTTGGATATCTCTACACTAGCCACTCTAAAGACCATATCAACCCATTTTACTTTTAAATATATTCAACTTTGTGGTGGTCTGAATATGCTTGGCCCAGGGAGTGGCAATATTAAGAGGTGTGAGCTTGTTGGAGGAAGTGCACTGAGGGGTTGGGCTTTGAGAGACCTTCCTCCTTGCTGCCTGCCAGTCTTCTGTTTGCCTTTTAAACAAGATGTAGAACTTTCAACTCCTCCAGTGTCTTACCTGCCTGGGGCTGCCATGCTTCCCACCATGATGATAATGGATTGAACCTCTGAATGTAAGCAAGCCCCAGTTAAATATTTATTTATTTATTTATTTATTTATTTATTCTTTCTACATTTCAATTATTATCACCTTACCAGGTTCCCCTCCCCCCACAAAAAACCCCCTCCTATTCCATTCCCCTTCCCCCTGCTTCTATGTGGGTGTTCTTCCACCCACCCACCCACTCCCACCTCCTTGCCCTCCATTTTCCCACACTGGGGCATCTATTGAGCCTTCATAGAACCAAGGACCTCTCTTCCCATTGGTGCCTGACAAGGCTATCCTCTGGTACATATGCAGCTGGAGCCATGTGTATTCCTTGGTTGGTGGCTTAGTCCCTGGGAGCTCTGGGGGTTCTGGTTGGTTGATATTATTGTTCTTCCTATGGGGTTGCAAACCCCTTCAGCTCCTTAAGTCCTTTTCTAACTCCTCCATTGGGGACCCCACACTCAGTGCAATAGTTGGTTGAGAGCATCCACCTCTGTATTTGTAAGGCTCTGGCAGAGCCTCTTGGGAGACAGTTGTAACAGGCTCCTTTCAGCAAGCATTTCTTAGCATCCACAATAGTGTCAGAGTTTGATGACTGTTATCTGGGATGAATCCCCAGGTGGGACAGTCTCTGGATGGCCTTTCCTTCAGTCTCTGCTCTACACTTTGTCTCCAAATTTGCTCCCCTGAGTATGTTGTTCTCCTTTCTAAGAAGAACTGAACTGAAGCACCTAGACTTTGATCTTTCTCCTTCTTGAGCTTCATGTGGTCTGTGAATTATATCTTGGGTATTTGGAGCTTTGGGAATAATATCTACTTATCAGTGAGTGCATAACATGTGTGTTCTTTTGTTATTAGGTTACCTCACTCAGGATGATATTTTCTAGTTTCATCCATTTGTCTAAGAATTTAATGAATTCGTCATTTTTAGTAGCTGAGTAGTACTCCATTGTGTAAATGTACCACATTTTCTGTATCCATTCCTCTGTTGAAGGACATCTGGGTTCTTACCAGCTTCTGGCTATTATATATAAGGCTGCTATGAACATAGTGGAGCATGTGTCCTTGTTATATGTTGGAGAATCTTTTGGTTATATGCCCAGCAGTGGTATAGCTGTGTCCTCAGATAGTACTATGTCCAATTTTCTGAGAAACTCCCAGACTGATTTCCAGAGTGGTGTACCAGCTTGCAATCCCACCAACAATGGAGGAGTGTTCCTCTTTTTTCACATCCTCACCAGCATTTGTTGTCACCTGAGTTTTTGGTCTTAGCCATTCTGACTGGTGTGAGCTGGAATCTCAGGGTTGTTTTGATTTGCATTTCTCTAATGACTAAGGATGCTGAACATTTCTTCAAGTACTTCTCAGCCCTTCAAGTTTCTTCAGTTGTGAATTCTCTGTTTAGCTCTGTTCCCCATTTTTTATTAGGGTTTGACTCTGGAGTCTAACTTCTTCAGTTCTTTGTACATATTGAATATTGTACATCTATTGGATGTAGGATTGGTAAAGATCTTTTCCCAATGAAAGCAGTGCTAAGAGGAAAACTCATAGCTCTGAGTGCCTCCAAAAAGAAACTGGAAAGAGCATACACTAGCAGCTTGACAGCATACCTGCTCTAGAGCAAAAGAAACAAATATACCCAAGAGGAGTAAACAGCAGGAAATAATCTAACTCAGGTCTGAAATCAACCTAGTAGAAACAAAAAGAACTGTACAAAGAATCAACCAAACCAGGAGCTGGTTCTTTGAGAAAATCAACAAAATAGATAAACCCTTAGCCAGACTAACCAGAGGGCACAGAGACAGTATCCAAATTAACAAAATTAGTAATGAAAAGACAGATATAACAACAGAAACTGAGGAAATTCAAAAAATCACCAAATTCCACTACAAAAGCCTATACTCAACATAACTGGAAAATCTGGATAAAATGGACAGTTTTCTAGACAGACACCAAATACCAAAGTTAAATCAGGATCAGATAAGCCATCCGAACAGTCCCATAACCCCTAATATTTGCCTTTATGAGAGTGACCTTGCTCATGGTGTCTATTTACAGCAATGGAAACCCCAACTAAGACAAGCATGCATTGTGCCTTGTTTGTTTGGTCAACATCATATTCTTACCACACACACACACACAAAGTTCACTGAATTTGCTTCTTGTAACTTCATTCTATCACACTTTTACTGCAGTTGAAAGAAAAGCAGGTAACAATACAAGTTAGAAAATAAGAGTGCGATGCAAAGAGAGATGTAGATAGCTTTGTTTAGGATCACATTTGTAGACAAACCATGCTAAATGGGAGAAAAGCCTGGTTTACTGGTTCCCTCATGGAAATCACAGAACAATGAACATGTATTGTGCCAACAGATAATATCCAAGTACTTAGCAAAAGACTAAGAGCTAAGATCAAAACCAATTGATTTCAAACTGCCATCCTGCTGAGTTTAGCCTTGACTCGTAGCTTAAAATAGGAAAGAGCAGGCACGTTGACAATCTAGAGGAGAGCGTACTATCCATCCATAGACTCTCTGCAGCTTGGTGTGCATTGTAAACTAGATGATAACCTCACACGCTTTCTGCACAGTATTCGTCCGGCTCCTGTCAGTAGGTTAACAGCAACAGAAGCATCCCTGAGAAAGGTATGGATGCTCAATGTGCACCTGTTTGTTTCTAAATCCTGCCACAAACCTCGTAGGAAGGAATCTTATCATATCCTGCTGAAGCTAGAGTAGACAGAGAAATACGTCCCAATCATGTTTCATAAGTGGGAGAACCAGAGCTCTAGCAAACACTCAGCCTTCAACTTTTGGCTTTCAAGTGGAAAGGAAAAAAAAAAAAACCCATATTCTGAAGTTTAAAAATACTACATCCTTATTTATCCAAGCCTACTGACTCTTTGAAGGTCATGATAATCTCAATAAATCAAGAGTGAAACTACCTTTCTCTCACCAGCATCTTTTGTTTGTCTTGATTCCGGCTGTTCTGCAAAGCAGTATAGATAGCGAGGCAATTGTCTTTCTCCAAAAGCAATCTTCACCTCCACCTCTCCAAGTATAGGGGATCCCACATAATTGACCCTCTAGAACTTTCAGTAAATTAATCACTCTGAATTCTGAAGCTCAGCAAAAAGGCACTTGGTCTGACCCAAGAAAAACAGCTATCTTTGGCAGCAAGAGAATGCTTTCCCTCCCTGACAGACACGCCTCTAAGAAGAGCGACACGGAAACAGCAGGGCTGTTATTAACTCTGAGGTCAGCTAACACTGGTGGCATGGAGACCTGAGGAAAAAGGACATGCCTTCCTTAGAAGATGTTTCCTAGCCTCCTGCTTATTGTTTTACTGAGCCCATTGTGTTTGCAAGGACACTTTTATGTACCTAAGGAACTCTGGCTCTTTCGTAGCTCCTAAGGAATGTTCATTGTGACACACACATAACCTTGATTAGCCAAGCACTGGATTCCGGCATCATTTACTGGATGGGGGCCTTCTTTTTGCAGCCATGGGGATTGAACTCACAGCTTTGTGCAGGCTAAGCAAACACCACATTACTGAGCTATATCCTTAACAGGGGTTTCCTTCTAAATATGTTTGATCAGACCATTTTATGCTAAGGGTATATATACACTTTGTGGTTCTAAAGGCAGTAGGCTACAAAGGTTCTAGCCATTCGTTGTGATTTGTTGCATCTTAATTAATTAAGTGTGTGTGTTTTTCCGCAGCTGCATGTGTACATGTGTATACATACATGTAGAGGTTAAAGGTCATCTTCTGAAGTCATTCTTCATGTAGCTTTTCTTTTTGAGACAGTCTCTCATTGGCTGGAACTCACCAAGTAGGCTTGACCAGCAGGCCAGTGTGCTCCAGGCATCCTCTTCTTTGTCACCTCCTTTCTGGGATTAAGATTTAACCTGACTTTATAGATGGTTCTGAAGGCTGAGTTTAGGTTGTACTAGAAAGACAAGTACTTGACCAGTTGAGCCGTCTTCGCAGCTGGATCTTTAAACCATAACAATGCTTAGTTTAAAATTATGTACATGCAACAAAATCTAAAATAAATTTAGATATAGTTAAGGCTGGCGAAATGACTTAGCAGGTAAGAGTGCTATTTACTGAGTCTGACTGGCTGAGTGGAAAGAGAGGACCTGAGCTGTACTCTGACCTCCACATATGCACATGGAAGGTGGATGCTACCCTCCCCTGCCTCGATTACATTTGCCCACTCATGTGCTCATGTATGGCAATATTTTTTATAAAATTCTATACATGTATTGGAGCATTTATTAAATGGCAGCCTCTACTCTAAAGGTCATATGTCTTATTACCATTATTATTCCCACAGGTTTATTCATATGAAGCTATTATTATCAGTTTACTGATTTAGAACATGGTTATATAACTTTCTGAAAATAGTTGCACATTTTATTTTCAGACTAGCTCCTGTACAGCCCAGACTAGTCTCAAACTCATCTTGTAGCCAAGGATGGCTCCTAACAATGCTTCTTCTGTTTCTCTCTCCTGGGCACTGGGGTTACGGGCATGCGCCACATGCACCAGGCTTAGTGGGTCGATTTTTAAAGGAAAGGTGATGGAGATCAGAATGTTAGTTATCGGTAAAATGTCTGAAAATGCCAAGTCACTATTGCTCATCTGCAGCAGCTTCCCTGGAGTTAGGAGTAAGCAAAGCCTGTGTTTTCCAATCCAAACATGTTAAACTGCAAGGCTCAAGTTCCCAAACAACCATAAAGTCAAAATATTGCTCTGGTGACAGCTACAGCCAACATCTTACCCATGCCAAACCCAAGACAAAATGGGTTAGTACATTTGATGTGCTCAGCCATAGCCACCATCTCAGATTGCTTTTGGCTCTACATTCCTGAGGGTAATATAGTATGGAGAGTATTTTCTAGGTGAAAATTGCTGAATGTTGTTTCAGACCCATCCAAAATACATCAGCACCGGGAATAAATTTTATTGATTTGTCAACTCTGCACACCTTTTTGTGGAATAAACAACCTTTCTTAATGGTTATTGCAGACCCCAGAACAGAAAACATGGCAGGTGGCTGGTGCAATCCCAACTTAAAATAAACATCATATTTTCTGCAACCTGGTCATTGAATGATCCTTGATGATAGAAAGAAACCCATCTCCCGTAATAATGAAGGGATCTTTGAGACTAGGCCTGCATGATCCTTTCACTAGCCATGTAACAGCAATACACAGCTTATGTTTCTGCAGCCAATCCCCATTGATTTTATCATTCCGTTCTCTTGTTTCTAAAACTAACATGTAAAAAATGTACTTGTTGTCTTCCAATTTATTTTTTACTATTTTATTTTAGGTACACATATGTGTAGGTAGATGTGTGGTAAGCAGAGGTTGACATCCAGTGTCCCCTCAATCTTTCTCCACCTTACTTTTTAGAGAAAGGGTCTCATTGAACCTGCAACTCACTGGTTGGCTAGACAAGCTGAGCAGCAGTCCCCAGAGATCCCCTTGTCTTTGTCATCTCAGTATTCAGATTATAGGTGTGTAGTGCCACTCCCAGCTTTGAAACAAAAACAAAAAACCAAAAAAATGAAAAAAAGAATAAGAAAATAAAACCAAAACATGGGCTCTAAAGGTTCAAACTCATGTCTTCATGCTTGTACAGCAAGCTCTTTACTTGCAGACCACTCTCCCCAGCCCCAGATATATTTATTTTCTAAGCAAAAGCAGTATGCTTCTTTTCTCCGGGCAGCATCTTGCAAGCCCTTGGACACATATGCTGTGGCCGTCCTAACATGGAGAAACCAATGCTAGCCACTGCCTGATACCAATTCTCTAGCAACATCTGTGCCTCAAAGACAAGAAGTTTCATCCCGATGCCTCCTTGCTTTACTATGCTCTTGACAAAATAGATTTCTGTCTCTTGCCAAAGCTCGGCTTAGTGGACTCCATTCTTGCCCACACGGTAGCTTCTGGAGCAACACAGAGCTCTGGCAAAGATCAGCCAACTGGTGAAGATTGGGTGCAGAAGTGGTAGGAAGTTTGTGAAAAGAAGAAAAGGATATTTCTCACAGAGCTTAAGCACATAGAGCACTCAGAGGGAAAAGCCACTAGGTGGACACATATCGTGAAAGCCGCGTGCGCATATTCCTTCTTTGGGGAGTCCCTTCAGGTATTGAGGTTTCTGAATACGAGGAAAAGATTTTGATGCACAGAAGATGCTGACAAAGGAACCACAGAACAGCTATTTCTTGGCCAGATTTGTTATTCTCTAAGCCTTCCTATTAGATAGAAATAGTTTAAGTACTATAAATATTCCAAAGCCTATCTTGTTAAATACGTGGCTAAAACTAAATATACTTGAATACCTCTTGTTAAAGTAAATAGTTAAAAATGGATACATGTGAACACATCTGTAGCCTTGGAGTAGAGAGATCTAGAGCTGAACCGAAAGCTTCTGTACTACGTATTTATCCCAGTCCCTGTTAGCAGTAAGGCTAAGCAAACATCTTGGTATAATTCTTAATCTTTATGTACTAAGCCAGGATGTGTTATGATGATCATACCCCACTTGCCCTTTCTATTACAAATATGTAATAGCATTGCTAAAGCTTTGAAAAACTACTACCATGATGACAATCACAAAATGAAGAAGAAATGAAGGAAATTAGTTGATAACAAAAAATTGAAACATTACATCTCACTGGTTGTGGTGGCGTGCATTTTTAATTCCAGCACTAAGCAGGCAGAAGCAGGTAGATCCATATGAGATTAGACTAGTTAGGTCTCCATACCAAGCTCCAGGCCAACCAAGGCTACATAGTAAGGCTCTATCTCAAAAAACATAAAATAAGACAAATAAAACAAAATAAATACATTGTGTCTTAGGTCTGATTACACACCAGAAGTCATAGTGATGTGGACACACACCTTCATCAAATGCTGTGGATTTCAGAGGAGTTAGAACATACACAGAATGTTGCTTTGTCTTCCACCTTCCATTTACCATTGTGCAATGGGAACTAATTAAGCACATGTGTGTATGAAGAATTTCTGAGTGTAGCTATTAAAAAACTGAAATGGATATACAGGCTCAAATTTTTATGACTACTGCTGTCACTGGTGTTAGGATTGTCTGAGTGGTGAACAAAGCACTTGAAAACTAAAGATAATCAATAATAATCTATTCTTTGTAATGTATCCCATTAAAGCATATCTTATCTACCAATCATATATGTATATGTATATATATATATATATTTATACACATACATACACACATATATGTATGTATATATCACATGGTTTAGATTCTACATAAAATAATTATATGCTAGTTTAAACTGGTATGATGTTGAAAAGTCATCTAGGACTCAGGAAAACATCTCATTTATGACCATCTAATTATAATGATGATATTATAACCATATGTATCCTAAAGAGCCTCAGGTGGCTGCACTCCAATTGTTCATTGAAACACCAAGCTGATGCTCTTCAGTGCTTTCCTGTCTGGGTGAACTGTGTTTCTACAAGAATGCCCTGCTCTTTACTCCTTCCTAGATGCACTCTTCATCCCTTTTAGAGCTCAAGAGGGTTGGTCCTTGCCTTTGCTGTGGTCTGCCCCTAGCTTTGCAAGCTGAATCAGATAATTTTTCTACTTCTAAATTTCCACTGTTTCCAGTACTTGCGTTAATGATTTAAAAGTTGCACATGAACCTCCCCCAAATCACCTGTAAGCTACTGACAAGCAGTCCTTTCAGGACTTCTATAGACTCATGTAGATGCACTTGAGGACTACCAATGAATAAATAAAGGCGAATGCTTAGGGTGTGTCTTATATGCTTTTCAAACATACAACTTAGGAGGATGCAAGTACGGGGCAAGACAGACTGAAAATGAACTCTAAACCCTCGTTGTACCCCAGTGTGAAATCATACAAGTTCCTCTTCGCAGTGACTAGTAGTTTTGCTCAGATCCAATCTGGCCCTTCAAATATTCCCCTTCTCTATATGATACACCTCAAATTCATCAACCAACCAGTCATTCTGCCCAATTGCGTCACCGCAAAACCCTTGAGTCATGTTTTCCAGAATGAAATTTGCCCTTTCCATATTCAGTGGAGAACAGAGTTAAATATGCTAAGAGCACCTCTAGCTGCGGCCTTACAACCCCATGTTCCATAAACAGCATGAACATCAGGTAGGCCACTGAAAGTGGACTAATGGTGGTAATTGACACACAGCATCATTGCTTGACTGATAGCAAAGCTTCTACACTGGCCCTCCTTCCTTAGTCATCAATATTTTATCTCAGTTATACACCATTTTGCTGGAAAAGATTTAAAAATTTCCCCAATATAGTCACACTGTATACACCCCCCACACATACACACGCACAAGCACACACACAAATAATATTAGATTCAGTCAACATTTATCACAATAACATTTTATAAACAGGTGCATATTTCCTACTGTATCTGTAACTTTGTTGGGCAACCACCATTATTCATAAGAAGTTGAACCTCTCATAGTGCCAACAACTATTTTAATGAAATATTTAATCCATCAAACAAGGCACTGGGTATTTCCCAAACACTTTTTTATTTAATCCTCCTGGGGATTTGAAGGAGACAGGCATCTCCTGTCTCTTGTGGGAATGACTCTTGACATTCCCACAAAAGAAAACTAAAGCTTAGAGAAACGTCTTTCCCTTTATAAGCAGATTAGTCAAGAGTCTGGCCATGTTCTGTCTGTCTCCAAAGTGTGTATCCTAACCCTAACGCCCTTTGGTCTTACTTGGGATAGAAAGCAATGTGGATCCAAAAGAAGACACTCTCCAGAGACTTGGCGTTCTGGAACACACAGGATGAAATGAAGGGCTACTGGGAACTGTTTAATGGATGGGCTTGGAGGCAGGAGCTAATGCTGGTGTACCAGAGATGTGGGGTTGGGTTAATCTTGGAGAAAGAGTGTGTATGGCAATTGTGAATGAATATTTGGGGATGGGGCTGAGTAAGACGTACCACTGGAGCATACAGATGGGGAAATTATCCCATGAGTAAGTTACCAATGGAATATATGACTAAGGAACTTATGGGAGAATCAGCTAGAAGCAAATGCCAGAGAAACCCACATAGCCACCTGCACCAATGGCTCATGAATTTCATGCAAATAACTCTGGTATACCTCATGAAAGCCTGTTTCTTTTGTTCTCCAGCTCAGGCAATCAAAACCTGTGAGTCATGCGCTGGCCACCTTACATCTACTCTAAGCCAGCTATCTAAAGACACCCAAAGAGAAGGTAGATGAAAGATACAATTACCTATCTTTGGGGTATCACAGCAAGCTGGGAGCTAACAGTGATACTTAGTAGGGTATGTTCTTGAATTTATGCTCAGCTTGAAGGGTCATCAAGTGAAATGTAGCTAAAGGGAGATTGTATAATCCAACTCAGTACCATGAGCAGAAACAGCTGGATTGGGATCTATGGCTAGTATATGCTTATCTCTAGGTGGACTGAGGAGCACTGGCCTTCTGGTCCCTCTTTGCCTTTGGCTTCTGAGGGTAATCCATGCCATCTCTACTTCTTGTCTTCACACTGTAAAGAAATGGCCTGCAGGCTTACAACACAGGCCTGCTTGAGAAACAAGAGCAGTTAAGTCTGAAATGTACCAGGACTATGTGAGAATGTGAATCTATCAGGCTTCATATGACAAGGCCCATTGCTCACTCAACGCAGAAAGGGTTCATATCCTCTAGTAAAAATCATCAATAAAATATAACATAACCTGGAAGGTAAAACACCCAAAGAAATGTATTAGATCTATATATCAGCCCTAGAGCTAAAGATTTCACACAAAAGTATAATGTATAATGTGGCCATGATCATTACTCCTTTCAGAGGTAGACACTCCAGTCATCCCCATGTATAGATGGGATAATTGAAATACAACGGTAAGCACCCCTGGCCCTTCTAGTCAAACATGATTGGTACGATAGGAAACAACTGTGATTTTTTTTCTTCCAGTTTGTTTCATGGAGAACCAAACGTGGATGAGCTGGATTACCGTGGACTGTTAGCTGTTTCTAAGGATGGTCTCGCATACAGGATTGTAACTTTACAATGGTGCAGAAGCAGTGCACTTTCAGGAGAAACCACACTCCCAGTTTTGAAGTTTGACTTTTTTCCAGCCAGTGTTACATGGTGGAAATGCCTATGATGCTGGGCTGTGGCAGTGAGCCACAGTGCCAAGTCAGCCCTGCGAGCACCAGGAGAAAGAACTGGTCTCCTGCAGTATACTATGTTGTATGGTGCTCAGTTTGCTCCAAGTGGTTAAATGCATTTCAACTAGTGTCATATTCAACTTTTGATGGGTTTGTCGGGGAACCTAACCTCACTCTAAGGCAAGGAACCATAGGTCAATACGAGCCTGCATCCCCAGTGGAACAGAAAGCATAGCCCTGTCTAAGCATCTATCACCTGCCAGCATTCACCAGGGATGTTCTGAGCCATGCTATCTACATCTAGTACTGCAAATCTCCCCCAACTTTGATGTAACTCATGAGTTCCAACCTTTCCATGACAATACCAGGTCATTTTAATGGTAGTGGCCACATTTATTGGAGAAGCATTTATGTATTTCTTGGCTATGTAACAATTGTAATCCTGAACACCAAGTATTATGTTTTTTAAGTATCTGGTCAGGTTTTTAATGTGCATGTAACAAACCTTTTTTCCTTATAAGTACTATGGTTTTATTACCCAATTCTGCACAGCACAGTGATTCTTAGGAGCACATGTGTATGTTAAAGCATAGGTATTTGTAACTTGGACAAGGTCACATACTAGGTAACAGCCTATTTAGGGATTTCAACATGAACTTCCAAGAAACCCAGATTAGCTTCTAAACCTCCATAATTTTTTTTTCTGCTTTGGCATAGATGATCTCTTTTAATCTTCACAGCGGCCATAAGAGGGTCTTTGTTATTTCTTCTTTACAGTTGAAAAAACTCAAGGTTTAGAAACTTGACAAAGTAAATCTTGGATGATGTTAACCATAAGTGGCAACTTTGAAGTTCACATGCAGAGCTGTTTTCTCTGACGAGATGACATAGGCCAGGATTCCATCAAGCTCTGGAGCATCTTAGAGGTCATGTAAAGGGGTCATGCCATAGGTCAATATGAGCCTGCATCCCCAGTGGTCCTCCTCCATAACTTGTAGGATGGGCTGGACTCTTCACAAATACCTTTACCTTGTCTTCTTCACTCATCCTTCATCAGTGTGTGTGTACATATGTATGCAGGTATGAGTAGGTGTGTGTACTAGTGTGTGTACAAGTGTGTGTGTACAGGTGGAGCCAAAATATAAATTTGGACATGATCCTTTAAGAGCAGTCCATCTCTTTTTATTTTTTTAACACAAGGCCTCTCATTGGTCCAGCACTTCCCAAGTAGACTAGGCTGGCTGTCCAGCAAGCTCTAGGAGTCTTCCTGCTGCCTCCCCAGTTTTGGAACTACAACTACATATTACCATTCCTGGATTTCTTTCCCCTGGGTTTTGCAAATAGTCCTCAGGTCCTCCTGCTTGAGGGTAAGTACTCTACAGACTGAGTCCTTTCTCTAGCCTGGGGTTCCCTTACGAGTTGCATATGTTGTCTTCTGTCCTCAGTATTCACCTCTAGCTATGCTACCATGATCTTTTCCTACATCTTCTTTGATTATTTTCCTAATGCGATGGTGAGCTCAGGAAGAATACAAATCCCTCTCTCTCTCTTTTTTTCTTTCTCTGTGACTTCAACATTCACGACCATACCTGAAACATACTAGGTGCTTAATAAATGCTTGACTGGTTACCACCGACTTTTGACTTGGCATAAGAGAAAAAGGAAGCAGAGAGTACACAGAGCATCTTCAGTTTAGACAAGCACCTCTCAAACAAAGTCTTAACAATAATTGAAACCCTTGAGCTAAGAGGATAGGTCCGTGCAGTGTGCACACAGGCAGACTTTAAAGAAAGAGTAGTTGACAGATGGGAAGCTGATCCACAACAACGTCTATAAACGGATCATGAAATAATCAGGTTGCTTGCTCTTTTATTTGTTTCTGGATGGAGTCCCAGGCAGGGAAGATAACCTTCGACTCAGAACAATGTGGCGCATCATATGTAAATGTAATGAGATGATGAATTATTCGAGTGTCATTATGCCCATGATTTATGGGGGGGACATTATCTGCTAAAAGCCCAAGCTGAAAGAATATTGATTTCACTTTTACTGAGACAGCCATTTAAAACTTTTTTTTTTTTTTTGGAAGACAGAAAATGATTGTTCAGAAGACTAACTTCAAAAAGGCCAGTTTCAGACCGTTTGGTAGGGAGGGGTCAGAGGAAGCCATGGGGTGAGTTGGGCTGAATGAGGTCCCCATTCTCTGTGTTCTGGAATACTATGTAGGTCTGCTTTCCAGCATTTAGCTGCACACACAGGACTGAATACCGATTCACTGCTAGAACCTTTTATGGGTTCAGAGCCAACTTTTATTTCATGCTGGCAAATAATTTTCTGACCTTTAATCCTGTTACTCAATTTATTTTGAAATCCAGAAGATTTGGTGACAAGGGTAACACTGAGAGAATGATCCTTTCCTCCAAGGGAAAGAAAAAAATGTTTCTATTACACTAAGTATATTACGCTTCTCCCAAAATATGGCAGATTTGGGCAAGTTATGTTTTCACAAAAGGGAAAAAGGCAGTAGGTGGTAAAACGGCAGATTTTGATCTGCGCTAGTTGAACAAAATAGTCTCTCCTTTACACTATGGCGTGTTTTCTCTGCCATGTAAAAGGATAAACTGAAGGGGATACAAGTTAAGCCTTGAGTTTAAAACCATATTCATTTGATCCTTCCAATACAGTTAAAAGGGTCACTATGATTGTCTTCATTTATCAATAAGGAAGCTGAGGAATGGGAATAATTAACACAAGATTACCATAACATGGATGGGGGAATTGTCAGAAGGCTTCACCCCTAAAGGAAAGCTACAGATAATTAGTGGCTACTGAGAGACAGAGAATCAGTCTTCTTCAGGCCAGAGCCCTCTGATAGGCTAGCAAATCTCAGGAGGTTTGCCATATATATATATATATATGTACCCATAAATGTGTGTGTGCGTGTGTGCAACAATTATAATTTAAGAGGAAGAGGCCACGACTTTAAGAAGGAGTGGGGGTGGGGAGCTGAGAGGATTGGAGGGAGGATGAGGACAGGAAGAATGATGTAAATACAGCATTCATGTCTGAAAATCTCCAAAAAAAATTTTTTATAATTGTAAAAAGTTATAATGTTTGGCTGTGAACTTGCTCTCCAGTCCAGGCAGCCTTTAAACTTATAATCCTTCTACTTAGGCCTCTCAACTAGCTGAGGTTATAGGCCAGCACCACTGAGCCTGTTCTTATCACAATTCAGTAGATTAATTTAAAGTAAATCTCTTCATCTGCTTTATGCCAGGAGGATAATTTTCACAGACTTTGCCTTAAAAACTAATTGCAATCAGTTATGTTTATCCTGCAGGAGAAAGGACCCACAGAGCTCCTATGCTGTCATTCCAGAAGTCATCTCCAGCATGCCCTAAGTTCGATTTTGAATGCCTATAATACAAACTACCCAGCTGGCTATTTTTCCTACTGCTCCAAATGTGTTGCATCTTACATTATTTTCTAAAGTCTGTTCTAGAATGACCATGCACTAGCTAGCTTTCCACACAGATTTTGTTTTATTTTCCAATAACATAAGTCACTAATTTGCACATTACGTTTTCATAAGTTTGTTTTCTCCTCTCCAGAATGGGAGCCATGTGAGAGCAGGAATATGTATGAATCGCTCAACAATACGTACCCAGAGCACATAATAATTCTTAGTTCTTCTTGGTAGATGCTCAATAAATGTCAAATGCATGCTGGTGAGCTCTTCCTCGTTTGAAGCAGGCGTTTCTCAATATTATCCTCCTCTTGGGAGTTCCTGATAACATTCCAAAAAGCAGCGCATTTCTCTCAGACTCTCTTGCAGCTATTTAAGGCCATGTGGCCACATTAAACAAACAAATTAAAATAGAAATGCTATGCCGATTCTTTAGTGAACTCTAGATTTGCTTTCTATGGTTTCTGTAGCAATTTATCCAAAATGTGGTGGTTTTAAATGATGTATTTTTATTCTTTTATATATTTTGAGAACTCAGAAATTCAAAATTGGTTTTAATGGGCTAAAGTCAGAAGGTTAGGAGGGCTATAGTTGCTCTGGATGCTTGAGTTAGAAATAATTTTCTTGCCTTTCATTTCTAAAAAGCTTCATTATTTCATACTTTGCTCTCTTTTCAAAGCCAACAGTGTAGGATTTTACTTCAACCTTTGATTTCTGTGTCTGCCATAGTGACTCTTCCGCCACCTCTCTCTTACAAGTACTCTTGTGGTTAAAGGACAAATTCATTTAAAAAGCCTTAATGTAAGCATTTCTACCGAGTCTTTTTCCCAAGTTCATGTGCCCTAATGATTAGGACATAGATGTTTTGGGAGTGGATCATTACACAGTCTCTTGTAGATACTATCTGAATTCAGCATGTATGTGAGGGAACTCAAGATGCTACTTGGGCCATGAGAAAGAAAGAAAACACAGAAAGAAACAGGAAACCAATCACTTTGCCTGGCTAGTACAGTACGGCAAGAATTGGGTTGTTTTATTTTCTAGATATCAAAGGACTTGCACTTCTCTTTAACACTAATAGGGAAATATATCTAGCAAGGTCTGTTGGGAAAAGATCTGTGGTCCAGTCATTAGTAAGTAGAAAGTTAAGGGTTCTTTGGAAAATTGGTTGGATGGTGTTTTGCTGGGGCAAACACATGAAGGAGTGTTTTCCTGAAGTGGACACAGGAGAAAGAATGTTGTGCTAAACTAAGGATGTGAAAGGACACATGATGAAGGACTCTTTGCTAACAACACACATGTATTGGTCCACCTCACATTGTGTAGTTGAGCTGCATTTGTCAGGACTCCATAGAGAAATGTACCAAAAAACGTCTGGTGGTATGCTGTAGTTTCTTGCTTGCCCACAAACTTGGACTGATTGCCAGAGTGATGTCAGCTGAGACAGACTCACATGCTGAGGCAAAGCCCATGGAGGACATGTGCTTTTAGAGGATATAAACAGGATTCAGTAGACAGTAATGGAAGCTGAGCTTGGCTTGCTTGGAGAACTAGCTGTGCAATGCTTATGAGTCTTACATCCTCACTGATCTTCACTTTGCTGAGAGAGGCACAACCAAGAACTTCACCTAGTCCCTCCTGCGAATTGAGCCAAGGCTGAGGCCTAACTGTCTCTGCTAAGTAGTGCCACCACTACTGCTTTGTGTGTGCTGACCTGACTCTACTGAACTGCACTGCTGCTATATCTGTGAAGTGTTTATGAGTGGATCAAGCTGCCATTGTTAACTTGTGAACTGAACTGCCAAATTCCAGACAACACAAACAGGAGTTGCTCCAAAGAATCTTTCTAGACAGGTTCACTTCCTCTGTATCTTTTCTTTCCCACTATCTCTGGTGGTTGGTGGACTAAAAGGGAGGTTAAAGCATTTAAAAACCATAATTAAAACTAGGATTAAAAAATTAAAGTTATGCATTATAATGTCTCAAAGGAAAAATGGACAGCTAATAGATATGTGAGCATGGCTGTCTTTGACCATCCAATCCAAGTCAGTCTTCAGATGCCCACGGATATAGTCTTGCCAACTCAAGATTATCTATTCCTGGCTCAAACCATCACAAATACCCAGCTGATCCACAGATCCTAAGTCAAAATAAATTCCTACTCTAAGCTTGCTGGATATGTTATAGTACATGTTATACTGAATATGTTAGACTAAAGCTGCTTAAAAAATAGCATAAATATGCTATAAACACGAAGTATAAACAACTCAAACTATCTACAACTCAATTGTGAGGGCTTTTATTTAACTTCATTTCAGTGCCACACACATAAACCAGTGGTATGTAAAGTAATCTTAAAATAACCCAAACTTTAATAAAAATTCAGTAAAAACACATTCAGATCAATGTATATTAGAACACACTGGTTTTCTTTCTGAACAGAAGTCATATAAAGTTTTTGCCCAAAATTTCTAAATCAAAAAAAAATCTAACTTAGAAATATGAAATAGCCATGGTATTAGTAGAGCAGCACTAGGAAAAGGCCTATGAAACTTGGAAATTAATATGTGAGGTTCAAAGAAATACTGTAGCATCACAGGTGACCGGCAGTTGCCTGTGGTATTTAACCCTTAAGCAAGGAGCGGAACACACGCATTAGGCAACCCTTGGGAAACAGAACCCTGAAGGAATTTATGTTCCGAGTCTGAAGCAACAAGACTAACAGTAGGCACAATGCAGAGATGAAGAAAGAGTTGTGCCCAATAAAATGTTTTGTTCAATTCTGTAGCCTAGCAGGCATCTGAATGGGGCGTGTATGTATGCAGACATACATCTCTTGAGTGTTTATAGATGCTCTTATCTGAGGATCTCATTACCCTTCATGGGCTTTAATTAAATGCCACAATACCCCTGATGAAACAGCTATTATTTTAGATGGGTAATTGAGACACTTAATCAAGGCTCCTTAAACAGATGAGGCAATATGCCTACAGACAGACAGGAAGTGCTTATCTAAGCTGCAAACAGAAGCCCAGAGCCTTTCCCCTTGGTTCTGACTCTTACCACCTCACCACACAGCCTGAGGGAGCAGAAAATTACCTCCTTTAACTTATTTCTTAGTGTGAAATTGTCTCTCCCTAGACTCTCCTGATTGCGATATAAAGAAGCCGTTTGCTTGCCTTTCCCAGCCTCTTTCCTGTCATGAAGAAGTGAGTTCCTGTTCTTCCCACAGAGAAGATCCCAACAAAGGCCTTTTCAGAAGGAACTACCTGTGACACTGAGGGAAACACCTAGAGTCTTTGCAGTCAGGAACATTTGAATCCTTATCTTAAAAAGCTTTGTCAATGTAAGCAAGCTAGAAGCCTTGCACATTCCCTGCCAGGGGTAACGATTCATGGCGAAACATAACCCTTGGCTCTTTAGACTTTCAAGAACCATGGATTCAAATCCTCTCAGGTTTGCCTGGGTCTTTATTCTTTCACATTAGTTAAATGGAGCAAAAAAAAAAAAAATCAAAAACAAACAAACAAAAAAGATTATTACCCCGTAGAACTTCTTGGCTAAGATTTGTGAAATCAAATGTCTAATTTCAACATGCTGAGTTGTTGCTACTTTGAGGAAAGTTGCTGAGTTTACCTTGGAACCCGAGATCAAAGCTGAATACTGCTAGTTAAGCACCTCTTTAAAAGAACTCATAATATTTGCTTTTGGAAACTCTAGCCAGGATTTTTTAATAGAAGCTGTGCATGAATGTTCTCTAGATTCTTAGATTAGTTGTCTTGTATTATGTGTGCATTCTGCACTGAAACACACACACACAAATGCACACACACAAATTTCACATATATACACACATACCCACAAATGCATACAGACACAACCACATACATACAAACACATAAGCAAACATACACATACACAAAATATATAAACATATACACAAATACATTCACATATATAATACATACATATATAGAGACAAACACATTCACATGCATGCACATACACTAATAAACACATAGGCAAACATATACATACACACACACTCAAACATACACACAAATGCATTCCCATAAACACACAAAAAAACACACAAATGCATATATATATATATAGATAGATAGATAGATAGAGAGAGAGAGAGATAGATATAGAGATATATGCAAACATACACATGCATATACACAAACACATTCATATACATATCTACAAAACACACCACAGATAAGCAAATACACACATGCACACAAATATATACACACATATATGTATAAACACAAACACAATCACATATATGCACCTACAAATGTACATATGCAAACATACAAGCAAACATATGCACACACACACACATGCACACACACACACAGAACCACTTAGTATTGGATAACCTACCAGAGACTCATCCCTGGAGTAAATGGACTTTCTCTCCCTCATCAATCACTAGCTGCCTGTAGCTCTTTATTTAGGGGTGTGGCCTTAAGAAACTTCCCTCAATTACATAGTCATGTCAACTTGTTTGATCATTTTACAGGTGGAGATTTGGTGGATGCAGCATCCCCATCATGTCTAGAAGACACTGTCTCAAAGCAAGCATCCTGATCCTCTGACTCCTACAATCTTTCTTCCCCTTCTTCTGCAATGTTCCCCAAGTCTTAGGTATAAAGGTGTGTTTTACATGTACATAACTATGGCTATACAGTATTTGACAGAGAAACGAAACAGTATATATACTGGAGGAAAGACAACATATTCAACAATGATGGGAAAACTAGATGTCCACATGTAGAAATGAAAGTGGACATATATCTATCATAACCTACATTTTTTTTTGCACAAAACTGACTCCAAATTGATTAAAGGCCTTAAAGAGAAACCTGAAACTGCTAGAAAACAACACAGGCAGAACCTACCTGTTGTGCAGGAAGAACTTTCTGAACAGGGCTTTATTCATTCAGGGATTGAGGCCAACAAGTGACAAGCAAAACCTCCTAAAACTAAGAAGTTTCTAATCAGCAAAGAAAACATTCAGCTTAGTGAAGAGAAATCCCATAGTAACCCCATGATGGGGAAACTCTCCGACAACTACACATTCAATAGAGGATTAATTCAGAATACACAGAGAACTCAAAAACAAAAGAAAAGAAAAAAAGAAAGACCAAAAAACTAAACCAACAACCAAACAAAAACAGAACAACCCAATTAAAAAAGGTGCAATGGATTTGAACAGTGTTCTCCAAAGAAGAAATTAAGATGCCTAAGAATGCTGCAGCCACTATGGAAATCAGTGTGGACGATTATCAAAAAGCTAAAAAACAGGCCTACATGACCCGGCTACACTACTCCTTGACATATGCCCAAAAGACTTAGCATCCTACTGCATAGACACTTGCTCAGCTGTGGTTATTTCCACTTTTTTTCACAACAACCTAAATGCCCTTTGTCTGATGAATAGTTAATGAAAATGTGCTACACACACATAATGGGGTTAGGGTTGGGGTGGGGATACCCATTTTAGATAGATGGATTGTAGAACATGTATGCTTTTGGGGGAATAGGAGAATAAAAATAGGGATCTTTTTGGTGGGGCTGGGGGTGTAATTCAGAAGGAGGGGAAAGAAAGAGATGAATTACATTAGAGATATTTGAAAAACCATAGAGAAGTGTTCATTATTTTACAAGCTCACATGAGAAGTGTGTGTGTGCATGTGTGTGTTTAGTTTTAATAAAGTTATACCACTTGGGCTGATAATACTTTACCTAGAAGGTATAAACTATGGAACCAAACCCCCAGTGCCAAGCATGGGAAATCTCCCTTTGAATTTTCAGTTAGAGAGACTAAGAGACTCCTAAAATAATATAAGGCAGTGCTTTTGCCCTTGGTTGCCTCCCAGAACTCGAAGGCAAGACTCTATTGCTAAAGATACCAAACACTGTGGAAACAGGCCTTTGAGGAACTGAACTGGAATTGAGCTAAAAGCCTCCTCCTGGAGGACCAGCTACCATAGCACTGAAAGGTGTGCACAAACCTCCATGGGAGAAAGGCAACTGAGAGCTCTATGCAGCTGTAAAGTCTATGGACTACAATGACGAGCCTGGATAAATAGCCCCCATGGTGCAATGATGGCCCCTATATCTTCAGTAAACTAACAGCTGTCATAATATATTATATAATTAAACACAAATCCCATCCAATTGGAGGGAATTAATGCCTGCTACTGTAAACCCAGCCAATTATTCATGGCTGAACCCTAGAGGAGAACCTACCATGACCATTTTCCTAAACCAGTATAGCTTCTAACTATATGAGTTTCTTCGTTCTGTTTTGTTTTTGTTGTTTTGGTTTGTTTGAGACAGGGTTTCTTTGTGTAGCCCCGGCTGTCTTGGATCTCACTCTTAGAGAGCAGGCTGGCCTCTCATTCAGAGATACTCTCTTGCCTCTGCCTCAGGTGCTGGGATTAAAGGCATGCACCACCACCACCCAGCTACTATATTCTAAATAATTATCCTAATATCTACAGATAAGCGTATGCTACACTCCCAACAAAGAGGTTTCTTTTTGCAGTAAGGGAGACTTCTACAGAGATCACAGCCTGTCAACCTTGCAGAAAAATAAATGACTCTAGGATTTCCCTCTAGACTTTCTGAAGAGCACTCTAGAGTCTAGATTCTCTCCACAGACTTCTATCTTTGCTCTCAGTATTTTTTAAAAACCTTTTATTAATTTCCTGTAAATTTCACATAATGCACCTGTACTGGCTAGTTTTGTGTCAACTTGACACAGCTGGAGTTATCACAGAGAAAGGAGCTTCAGTTGAGGAAATGCCTCCATGAGATCCAACTGTAAGGCATCTTCTCAATTAGTGATCAAGGGGGAAAGGCTCCTTGTGGGTGGGACCATCTCTGGGCTGGTAGTCTTGGTTCTATAAGAGAGCAGGCTGAGCAAGCCAGGAGAGGCAACCTAGTAAAGAACATCCCTCCATGGCCTCTGCATCAGCTCCTGCTCCCTGACCTGCTCAAGTTCCAGCCCTGACTTCCTTTGGTGATGAACAGCAACATGGAAGTATAAGCCAAATAAACCCTTTCCTCCCCAACTTGCTTCTTGGTCATGATGTTTGTGCAGGAATAGAAACCCTGACTAAGACAAATTGGTACCAGGAGTGGGGTATTCATGTGACAACCTGACTATGTGTTGAGGAGGACTGTGGAAGGACTTTGGAACTTTGGGCTTGAAGATCCATTTGTTGTTAAGAGCTCTGTCAGATGTTGTGTAGGAGCTTGGAAGATAATGTTGAGAACAGTGCAGAAGATGGAGGTCTGGCTTGTGAAATTTCAGAGGGAAAATTAAAGACTTTTCAGGGCCATTGCTGTTTTGATTGTGAAGATTCTGTAGTTCTGGTTAGCTGGGGCTGAAGAATCAGCTGTGATTAACAAGATACCGGAACTACCAAAGCAAAAACTTTGCATTACTAGGACTATTGATGCTGGTTAGCTGGAGCTAAGAAATTAGCAGTGATTAAGAAGAGACCAGCATCGTTGAGGTGACATCTGGGAAGTGTTTTCTGAAAGCACAAAGAGGCTGTGTTCCAGAGATAGCCAAGGTTGTACTCCTGCTGCAGCGGGACTTGGTAATGTGTAAGGGTCACCCAGGTGGTACTGGTTTTGAAGGCATGAAGGGGTCACACAGTGCAGCTGAGGCTCACAGTGTGAGAGGCCATGGAAGGCCACTGGTGAAGGTGCAGCCTCAGTTGCAATTGAAGGCCCAGGACTGAAGGGGTCATGCAGTGTTTTGGAGATGCCAGTACCATGAGATGACCACCAAGAGCAGCAGCAGCAGTGGAGTACAGGCATCTGGAGCCTAGAGGACAACGCGTGTGCTACAAAGGACCCAAGCCCTTGGAGGAGCCCAGAAGATCCCAGACATTGGTCGATTGGAGATTGATTTTTGCTTTTGATTGTGACTGTGCCCTGATATTTTCCCTCTTGAAGGAAGAAACTATTTTAGTGGAGCCCACAGTTAAGAGACTTTTAATTGTAAAAAGACTTTGGATTTTAAAAGAGATTGAAATTTTAAGAATATGTAAAGACTGTGGGACGTTTAAAGTTATTTATACCTTGGGGATCAATAAGAATGTAAGGGTTGAGGCTTACTAGTGGTGTGTTTGTGTGTCAAGTTGACAAGGGGTCAATTGTATTGGCTAGTTTTGTGTCAACTTGACACAACTGGAGTTATCACAGAGAAAGGAGCTTCAGTTGAGAAAATGCCTCCATGAGATCCAACTGTAAGGCATTTTCTCAATTAGTGATCAAGGGGGAAAGGCCCCTTGTGGGTGGGACCATCTCTTAGGCTGGTAGTCTTGGTTTTATAAGAGAGCAGGCTGAGCAAGCCAGGAGAGGCAAGCTAGTAAAGAACATCCCTCCATGGCCTCTGCATCAGCTCCTGCTTTCTGACCTTTCAGTCCTGACTTCCTTTGGTGATGAACAGCAGCATGGAAGTGTAAGTCAAATAAACCCTTTTCTCCCCAACTGCTTCTTGGTCATGATGTTTGTGCAGGAATAGAAACCCTGACTAAGACAGCACCCCAGTCCATCTTTCCCTCAGCTCATAGCCACCCTCCACCCTTACAATCCATTCCAACAGAGAAAAGAACACTCTTGTTGTGGAAGCTGTAGTGTGTCACAGTATGTCCCACAATAAACCCTTTTGCCCACAGTTCTTTGTTTGCAAATGTTCATTGCAAATGACTTGTTAGTCTGGTATGAGGCCTCTGGCTTCTGCTACTCTATTGATCCTGGAATCTCACTGGGACTACTCTCAGATATCCTGCTGTTGCCCTGTGTCATGAAGATCCTGTACTTTTGGATCTATAGCACCTGCCCTTTAGTGCACTCCAGCAGGTCATTGATGGGGTAGATGTAGGGATGGATCAATTCTAAGTCCTGGATCTGGGCCTGAGAGGTATCTGAGCTGGTCAGTCCCACTCTCATGCCTTCCAGGCAGGCTCACCAAAGATCTTGAAATCACAGCCAGCTCTACTGGGCTGCCCAGGCAAGGCGCAGGGCTCACTCTCCTGAGTGTTGCAGCTGTTGAGGGACAGGGGAATCTGTCCCTCAGTTCTCCCACTCTCATGACCCTGATGCCAGCTCTCCTGACTGTCATAACAGGTAAGGGAAAAGGAAGAGGAAGAGGGCATCTCTCCCTTGCTCATATTGCCACATGACAGACAAGTTATGGGGCTGGCTCTCCCATGCTTGACTGTGCTGCCCAGGTAAGGTACAGGGCCTACACTCCTGATCTCAGGGCCCCTTGCCTCATGAGGAGAGGGCAAAAGGGAGGAGAGGGGATTTCTCCCTCTCCAGTGCCACCACACAGCAGACAAGAGGTAGGGACCAGCTCTCCTATGTTCAGGTCCTCATAGCCAGCCCCCTACCCCCAGCTTCACTGGGGCTCTACCTTGCTACTCAGGCAAGGTGCAGGGCCTACTTTTCCAAGTGCAGCAGTTGATGACCAGTTCTGATGCCCCTAGGGTCAGCTTGCCCAGGATGCCCAGGTGAGAGGTGGAGTCAGTTCTGAACAGCTTTTAGAAATCACCATGTTCTCAGGTGGCAGCCCAGACCAGGGAGGTCCCCCTGGTCTTTGGTGGTAACAGATCCCTACTGCTGCAGGACCATGGACCCAGATGTGGCCCCAGTGGCAGCACAGGCCAGGACCCCACCATGGTCCCAGGTAGCATCACCTGCTACTCACATCAGGTTGTTCCTCAATACCCTTGACTCTCCAGTTCTGCCCCTCTTCATTGTGCTCACATCCTTCTGTTTCTCTTTCTCTTCCATTTCTCCACCACTTACTTGCTCCTCTCAGTGGCCCCAGTCTGAGTGCCTGAGATCATCTCAGGGGTGGCTTTAGCAGCGCGCAATGTCCTGTTTGTGCATTATGGCACCAGGCAGGGGTCCTCTTGGGCATAATCTGTCCCATAAGGCCTACATGATGCTAGACTGTCATCTTAGGTTAGCTCCCTGCGGGACCAGGCTGGTGGTCATCTTGGGCTCAAAAGTAGTCCTATGTGAAGGTCATCTGTCTTGGGCTCACTCTCTACCCTTTCCTCCAGAGCCATCTATGATCCTAGGTGACCTAGGTGAGGTTCTTCTTCAGGCTTCTTCCCTGCCCTAGGAACATATTAGGGCCTATGTGGCACCAGACTGATAATTGTCTCATGCTCATTTTTTTTTCAGAGAGTGTTAGGCTACTGATCATTCAGATGTTCACAGGTCAGAACCCTGAGTGTAGACATAGCTCTCTCCTCTCTGTCACCTACTGATGCACATGAGACACAACAGCCACACCTGTAATGCTTCTAGGACCAGAGTCTCACTCATTTTAATACCTTTTTTCTAGAAAAAATGAATTTTATATAAATTCTAAGATTGGCCAGCATCAATTACACATAATTATCCTTTCAGTATATAACTCAGCAGTCTATATTTAATTTTAAAACGACCCTCTTCATTGAAGACCCCAAAATAAACCCACACACCTATTGTCCTATGGTCACTTGGTTTTTGACAAAGGAGCTAAAACCATCCAGTGGAAAGAAGACAGCATCTTCAACAAATGGTACTGGGTCAACTGACAGCATGTAGAAGAATGCGAATTGATCCATTCTTATTTCCTTGTACTAAGCTCAAGTCTAAGGGGATCAAAGAACTCCACATAAAACCAGAGACACTGAAACTTATAGAGGAGAAAGTGGGGAAGAACCTCAAAGATATGAGCACAGGGGAAAGATTCCTGAATAAAACACCAATGGCTTGTGCTGTAAGATCAAGAATTGACAAATGGGACCCCATAAAATTGCAAAGCTTCTGTAAGGCAATGGACACTGTCCATAAGACCAAAAGGCCACCAACAGATTAGGAAAGATCTTTACCAATCCTAAATCCATTAGGGGGCTAATATCCAATATATATATATATATATATCTCAAGAAGTTGGACTCAAAAAACCAAATAGCTGTATTTAAAAAAAATGGGGTACAGAGCTAAACAAAGAATTCTAAACTGAGGAATACCAAATGGCTGAGAAGCACCTGAAAAAATGTTCAGCATCCTTAATCATTAGGGAAATGTAAATCAAAACAACCCTGAGATTCCACCTCATACCAGTCAGAATGGCTAAGATCAAAAACTCAGGTAACAGCAGATGCTGGCAAGGATGTGGAGAAAGAGGAACACTCCTCCATTACTGATGGGACTGCAAGCTGGTACAACCACTCTGGATATCAGTTTGGCGATTCCTCAGAAAATTGGACATAGTTCTACCAGAGGATCCAGCAATACCACTCCTGGGCATATACCCAGAAGATACTCCAACATGTAATAAGGACACATGCTCCACTATGTTCATAGCAGCCTTATTTATAATAGCCAGAAGCTGGAAAGAACCCAGATGCCCCTCAACAGAGGAATGGATACAGAAAATGTGGTACATTTACACAATGGAGTACAACTCAGCTATTAAAAAGAATGAATTTATGAAATTCCTAGGCAAATGGATGGAACTAGAAAATATCATCCTGAGTGAGATAACCCAATCACAAAAGAATTCACATGATATGTACTCACTGATAAGTATATATTAGCCCAGAAACTTAGAATACCCAAGATACAAGATACAATCTGCAAAACACATGAAACTCAAGAAGAACGAAGACCAAAATGTGGACACTTTGGCCCTTCCTAGAATTGGGAACAAAACACCCATGTTGCAGAGACAAAGTTGCAGAGACAAAGTTTGGAGCTGAGACGAAAGGATGGACCATCTAGAGACTGCCACACCTGGGGATCCATCCCATAATCAGCCTCCAAACGCTGACACCATTGCATACGCCAGAAAGATTTTGCTGACAGGACCCTGATATTGTTGTCTCTTGTGAGGCTATGCTGGTGCCTGGCAAACACAGAAGTGGATGCTCACAGTCAGTATTGGATGGAACACAGGGCCCCCAATGGAGGAGCTAGAGAAAGTACCCAAGGAGCTAAAGGGGTCTGCAACCCTATAGGTGGAACAACAATATGAACTAACCAGTACCCCCAGATCTCATGTCTCTAGCTGCATATGTAGCAGAAGATGGCCTAGTTGGCCATCATTGGGAAGAGAGATCCCTTGGTCTTACAAACTATATGCCTCAGTACAGGGGAACACCAGGGCCAAGAAATGGGAGTGGGTGGGTAGGGGAGTCAGGGGGGATATAAGGGACTTTTGGAATAGCATTGGAAATGTAAATGAAGAAAATACCTAATTTAATAAAATGAATTTATGAAATTCTTAGCAAATGAATGTATCTGGAGGATATCATCCTAAATGAGGTAACCCAATCACAAAAGAGCACACATGATATGCACTCACTGATAAGTGGAGATTAGCCCAGAAGCTCAGAATCCTTCTTAGAAGAAGGAACAGAATACCCATGGAAGGAGTTACAGAGACAAAGTTAGGAGCAGAGTCTGAAGGAGTGACCATCCAGAGACTGCCCCACTTGAGGATCCATCCCATAAACAACCACCAAACCCAGACACTATGGCAGATGCCAATAAGAGCTTGCTAACAGGAGCCTGATATAGCTGTCTCCTGAGGGGCTCTGCCAGTGCCTGGCAAATACAGAAGTGGACGCTCACAATCATCCAGTGGATGGAGTACAAGGTCCCCAATGAAGGAGCTAGAGAAATTCCCAAGGAACTGAAGGGGTCTGAAGTCCCATAGGAGGAATATCAATATGAACTAAGCAGTACCCCCAGAGCTCCTTGGAGCTAAACCACCGATCAAAGAAAACACATGGTGAGACTTGTGGCTCTAGCTGTGTATGTGGCAGAGGATGGCCTAGTCGGTCATCAATGGGAGGAGGGGCCTTAGGTCTTGTGAAGGTTCTATGCCCTAGTACTAGGGAATGCCAGGGCCAGGAAGCAGGAGTGGGTGGGTTGGGGAGCAGAGGGTGGAGGGTGGTTATAGGGGATTTTTGGAGGGGAAACTAGGAAAGGGGATAACATTTGAAATGTAAATAAAGAAAATACAAAAAAAAAAAAAAGAGTTCAGACAGACATACAACCATTCAGCCATGTGATTACCTGGATTGCAATCTTGTAAATAATGCCACTTATTAATAAATACTACATACTTTGTAACAAAAAAGACCCTCTTCTTACAGTTAATTTTTATTGTTAATATTAATTAATATGTGTGTGTGTGTGTGTGTGTGTGTGTGTGTGTATGTGTGTGTGTGTGTGTGTGTGTGTGTATGACATGTAGGGGGATTAAAGATCAACTTTGGGTGTCTATTTCACTTTCTACCTATGGCAGGGTCTCTTACCTTATAACACCAGTTCTAGTTGGCCCACAAACTCCCAGGGATTCTTTTGCCTCTGTCTTCCATCTTCTTTGAGTGTACTGAGATTACAGATGCATGCTACAGCATCCAGATTTACATGTGGTTTCTATGTCCCAACACAGCCATCACACTTCCTTAGCAAGCTCTTTATTCCCTGAGCCACCTCTCAGACTCATCAATAGCTTTCTCTTGCGCCACTCCTCTTGTTTCTTAGTCATGCCAAAGGGTTTTTTTCTTGTCCACTTAACTCATCCTTTCAAGCAGCAGGGACTAGTTTTTTTTTTTTCACCATCTGATATGTTTTCTATTAATGTTTAGTGTTCATCAGATTTGTTTTCCTGCTATTTTTCTGGTCAAGTAGAGTTCTGGGCTTATTAATTTTCCATTTTGAGCATATACACAGTTAAGAGCACAAAGTGCATTTCTGTCTTAGTGCATCATATGCTCTGATTAAGTATAAGAGTGAACTTTAGTTATCATCCAATTTCGAACTTCATTTCCTTTGTGTTAAAAAAAAATCCACAATTTGGTTGAACATGTAAATACCAATACAATATAGTATTTCTCAGCATCTCTTGTTCTTACTATGGCCTAATGTTGAGAATACCATCACCACCAAGTGTTTTGTACCAGGATTTTATGAAGATTGATTTGTTTTGTAGGTAGAAATGTGATCTTGAAACTGCAGAGCAATGGGCCAGATGTGCATTCAATGCTGAGACAAGTTGTCAGACCAGCAGTGGATACTGGTGGATCTCATCATTCCAGCAAAGGAGCCTAGGGAATAGAGACTTCACTGAGAGCCACTTGTCAGCAAATTTTGGAGAAAGCTTTGGGGAAGGTCAAGGAAAAATAGATACTAGAAAACTATTGATATTATCTGCCACAGCTATGTACTAGCACCAAGGGATGTCACTATGTGACTTTGAGTAAGACAGATATGAGGACGAGTCATACATGCTCCTTTTAGTTCTTGTCCTCCAAGGGGATGTGCCTGTCCTATCCCTCATCCCCTCCTGGCTGGGGAAGGCAACACAGTAGAATCCAGAAGTTACTCCTAACTATATGATAAAAGAAACACATCAAAGGTGCCAGAAAAACAAGTCTACTTCTACTCTACGTCTTGGTTAGAATCTTCTTAAATATCTTCCCTTGGCCATCCCAGCTGAGAAGTGAGTATCAAAGAGGGCCCAGTTGAAATGTAGGGGACAGTCTTCTGAGAATTCTTGCCAAATTAGATTAGAAAACACAGGCTGTGGTGAGAGATGTGGGTAACTGTATGTTTGCCTATATGGTTTTTAGTTTAGTTTAGTTTTAGAAGGTTTTTATTATTATTATTATTATTATTATTATTAGCACTTAAGAAGGTGCTTGTAATATTTTATCTTACTTTAACAAGAACAGTGTTGCTTGGGAAACAAATACAGATTTGCAGAACCTGGAAATATCAAAACAGATTTTCAAGATTAGCAGCAGTTACATCAAACTCTATTTGGCAAATTGGGGTTGTACAAGAGAAAGCAGCTCTAAGGATTTTGTTCTGGTAAAGAGCTTCAGGAGATGTCTGAGCACACTGACAGTGTGCCACAGTCTTTTCAAGCATGCTCTCCTACACCTGAAAACATCCTGCCTGGTTCTTCCTGGCTTGGAAGCCTTTGTGTCTGTAACCCTGGAAGATACTCTGAAGTTGTAATGATATTGTAACTACAAAGTGTTTCCGTGCACCAGACACATGGTGAATATCCAATTAGTGCTGGCTGTTATTTCTAGCACTTTTCAACACTTGCTTCATTCTAGAACCTTTCCTTTGCCATCTCTCTCAAGTTATGCAACTTCTCTCACTTGATTATTTCTCAGCATAGAAAAGAGTGACCTGACCTTGCCCCTGAATTCTACCATAGTCAGAAGTTCCCTTAGGTTCAAGAATCCAGGTTTTTTTTTTCTTTTAATCTACAAATCAATGCTTTGTTGAGCTTAAGCTTCAGAATTCCATAAAACAGGTTTATAGTTAAGGACAAATACCTGTGCTGTGACAGTGTTGTTGTTGTCTGTTTCTATGGCAAACTGCACCAAATGATGACATATTCACACAAATATCCTGATGTCATAGAGAAGGCAAGGGACCTCTTTGCTTATTAATTCTTGAAGCCAAGTGCCTTGTGCACCTCTCATTTACTACTAAATCAGGTTTGCTGTTATTACTGATGAGTCCACTTAACAGTGTTCTTATCTGCAGGGTTAAAATTTGCATACATCTGCTTAATTCTTATGCACAGCTGCTAAGATACTTCACCTTTCATCTTGGTTTACACTATTCATCTGGAATTTCTTAAAACCAAACTATTCATAATAATGGTCTTGAAAGAACTTCAGGGGGTGGGGATGTTTGAGTTCAACATTTTAGCAGCACCCTTCACTTAAAGTAAAAAACTTCAGAGCTCTGGAAGACATGAGCACTTCTGACTGAAATGGATAATATCATCCACATGGGCTAAATGATTGCAGAACACATTTTTTTTATTGCATTATAAATCTGCCAGAAACAACAACCAAAGTTCATCAATACTTTCCTTACTTTCTGTTGGTTAAAAAAAAAAAAAAAAAAAAAAAAAAAGATTGTTTTGCTTCTCTTGTCTCTCAAATAAAACCAGAGTATTCAATGTTGTCATAAATGTTTTCTGTCAGTGATGTTTTTCAGATAAGTTGTTGAGAGTTGTAGGCTAAATAAAAGGAAATCACATAACAACTCAAGCCATCTCAGGGATCATGATTGGCTGATATAACAAAGATGTGACTTTATAGAATATAAAATATAGTAATACATGACTTATGACAAAATGACTTTATACTGGAATCAAAAGAGTTCTGTCCACAGCCCTTTTTGAAATAGAAGAAAGGTAGTGTAGTAACAGTTACAGGTGCTATTATATTCCTAACCTTGGCTTTGCTTATCACATCATGCATTTTCTTTAGCAAATCTCTCAATGTCTTAGTACATGAGCCTCCTGATTAGAAGTGTCCGAATATCATCCAAATGGCAAATAAAATACTGGTGATGGAAAAGGTCCACTTGCTATGCAACACACACACACAAAAAAAGTCCAGCACTTCAGTTATTTTGTTCAAGTGTGATTAGATCCAAGGTCATAAGTGGCATCAGTAGATGCCCATTCCCACACCACTCAAGAGTGGTCTATACTGTTCTTTGTTAGGCTTGACGTGTCCTAGAGAAGGGAAATTATAACACTACCAGTTGATGTTTAGGAGAAGACCATCTGCACATGACTGGGAAGGAATTTCTTGACGGGGCTATGGTAGGAAAGCTCACTGCAAATGTGGTGCATTCCCTAAGCTGGGATCCCTGTGTGACTAAAGAAAGGCAGCAGAGCCCCCAGTAGTTCTCTCTCTCTCTCAGCTTCCTGACTGTGAATCACTGTCCCCAACAGTACCACCTTCCCACCTATGATGTACTATATCCCCCAAACTGTAAGCCAAGGCTAACTTGTCTTCCCCTAACTTGCTTTCATCATATATTTGATCCCAGCAATGAGAAAAGTAGCTAATACAGTTTCCAAAACTGCAAACTTGATGACTCCAAGGTTTTAGCCAGTCAACTGAAAGAGAACAATACAAAAATAAACTTCCATTAAGGGTATAGGATTTGATACATCTGGAGAAAAATATAAACGAGTTCTGGTAAAAGAGAGAGATGTTCATTATCCAGCTGTTTTCTCCTATGGAGAGCTTATCTCTGCCCTCCCTTCCTCTCTTCTTCTCAAGCTGCATTGTTGACACAGTGGTGAGCCATCTTGGTTACCACCAACTATGAGAAGAATCTTAGGATGCCAGAATCACAAGGCAGAAGGAGCCTGGGTCCTCTATAACCTGTTTGAGCTTCCAGTTTGATAGAAAAAGTAAAATTTACCTTGGTTAGCTACACTTGGGGGGGGGGGAGTTTCTTATTCTAGCTAATCTTAATAGTAACAAAATTACCATTTTTTTGTCAACAGAGTTCAATCACAGAAAATGTAATTTATTAACACTTTGGAACTATAACCTAAAAATCAACATGTTTGCTCCAAGCCTATGAATGGATGAACACTGAAGCGATCCCATGCCTTAGTAATGAGACTCCACTAGTAGAAATGTCAGCTAGAGTTCCCCACTGGTCTTACCAAACCTTCGCCAGACTGCACAGAAGTCTAAGGTGCTTCTATCAACCTTTCCATTCTTCTCCCTAAGGCCAGATTTCTTTCATGCTTAAAGCTCTCCCACCTCTGCTCTCTGTATCTCCTTTCTGTCACAGGTGCTTTCCCTAACTACAAATCTATCATCTTTCCTAATCTATCATCATTTTATCTATCTATCTATCTATCTATCTATCTATCTATCTATCTATCTATCTATCTACCTATCTATCTATTATTTTCTCAAAAGTTAAGACAATGAAGTATCCATGTAAGTCAAGGAAAGATGACAATCAGCCTATCTAGTAATAAAAGTAACTTTGCTACAGACAGACTTTGTAAATCTCTAAGACAGCTTTCTATGAAGTCAAGGAAGAAGATGTGGCCAGATTGTTCTTTGCTTTCTCCAAATAGTTTCTTGGTTATTTTAAATTCATCTTTTGTCTCTTGGAAGTTAGAAAGAAAATAAAGTTTACTCTCAAGATTTGAAAAACAACATTTTACTGAAATTTCGTACAAATAGATACAAAGTAGACTTCTATCATTTATCTAAACAATATTGATATGGATAGAGTATGCTTGAAGTCTTAGCAAATGAAGACAAAGATTTGTTATTTGAATATGGTGGGTGAATATATGAGACTTAGGCTCCAGCAGAAAAATCCTATAGTTAATACACTCATTTACCACATAGCAACACACAAAAATCATCATCCTGCTATATACCAGCAACAGACACATGGGGAAAGAGAAATACTTATTCACTAGTGCTGAGAATGAAAGCTTGTGTATGGAATTCAGTGTAAAGGTTCCTCAAAAAACTATGAATGTATTCACTGAATAATACAGCTATAGCACTTTTGAGTACATATCCAAAGGACTCTATATCCTACTACAGAGATATTTGCACATCCATGTTCATTGCTCTTCATAGTAGCCAGGAAATGGCAACAGCCTCTGATATCCATCAACCGATGATGGAAATGAAAATGTGGTACATTTATACAATGGAGTACTATCCAACTGTTAAGAAAAATGAATTTTGTAGGTAATTGGATGAAGCTGGAGACAATCATCCTGTATGAGAATAAGGGGTAAATGGGGGTGATTAATAGAAAAGGAAATAGGATGAAGGATGGGAGGGCAGAGTAGAGGAGAGTAGGTGAATGGTAACCAATATTAAAGATACTTTGAAAACATTATATGGACACCTACTACTGTAGAAGCTTCCTAATATATGCACGTAAAAAAGAGTCTAAGTGGAGTTATGTTTAACAGGTAACAATATTCCTGCTAAACTAGTAAATAAAAAGCCACTGCTAGGAATGGATGTCCTCCTTGGAAGTTATTGACCAATGGTGTTCCACAAAAATTAAATTATAGGATGTGGCCATTGCTCCTTATTACCCTCCAGAACTTGACATTGAGACTCTATTATGGAAGATACCACATCCATGAGTCATAGAATATTGAGAAATCAAGTTGGTTCTGACCTAGAAGCTTCATCACTCCTGGCTAGCTTTCATAGTGCTGGGAGCTACTATGCACACAAGGGAGAAACATAGTCATAGATGGTACAGTTGTGAATGCTGTAAGCTAAAATAATGACCCGCCTGGCAAGATAGGCCCATTAGTACAATAGTGATACAAATGTTGTGGGGATAATAAAATACTTTCTGGTTCTTTTGAAACCTTTTTTTCTAAGACGAAAACCATACTTGTTACTGTTATCAGGGTTAATAACCTATGGATAGAGATGGGCCTTAGAAGAGACTAATCTTGTGCTAAATGAAGGTGATATTAAACACACTCCTAATGGCTTATTGTTATACTCATATATTAAAAAGCCACCTCCCATATCATTTCTTGGCCTTTTGGCTAAGATCAAGTGTAAAAAGCCACCTCCCAACTCTCATCAGAGATGCTTCTTATTATATAAATGGAGATTAACACAGAGAGAACCACAACTGTTCAAGGGGTAGAAAATAAGAGACTGCAGAGTGCTCAGCCCTTTCCGAAGCTCAGAAGTCATCATGGAAAAGGGGACAGAAAGATCGCAAGAGCCATAGGCTATGGATAACTACAAAGAAAGTGTTTTCTGGACACTAGCAGTAGCACATATGTACTCGCAATTGCTGTGGGAGCATGTACCCAACCTAGGAAAGATAAAGCCAGACAAAATCCCAACAGAGAGAAGGGAGGTGAGCACCAAGTCCCACCCTTACCTAAGGAGGTATGGATAGCAATGTATATATATATGTATATGCATGTATATGATATATATATATATATATATATATGTATATATGTATATATGTATATATATACACACACACAAACATACACTATATATATATATTTTTGCTGGTAGCTGCTATGCATACGATATATATACATATATATGTATATAAACATATATGTGTATCTATATTTTAGTGGGTAGAGAATGAAAGGTGAAAGTGCAAGGAGTTGAGGGAAAGGGGTGAATATGATCAAAATACATTGTATGAACTTCTTAAATAACTAATAGGAATATATTTTAATAAAGAAAGTGAATAAAAATCTGCAAATTTATTGGAAAATATATTACTTCTATTTGATATGGGGCTAGAATCTGTAATATTAGAAACTATCTCTTCCAGTGCAACCATCAGGAGACAACCCAATTAAAAACAAGAAAAACTTTAAATAGACATTTATGTAAAGGAGACAGATACATGGCCAATGGACGATAAGTATATGGAAAAATGGCCAACAATGTTAGCCATCACAGAAAGCAGGTAAAACACACAGTGAGATAGAATTCAGATCCACTAAAGTGAGTACAGTCAAAGGATGGATCCTAATCAGCGTCTGCAAGGATACAGAGAAACTGGAAGCCACATGCATACTGTTGGTGGGAATGTAAGATTTTCTACCAGTTTGGAAAATAGTATGGCAGTTGATATAAAGGATCAAGTGAGTGGGGAGATGGCTCAGTGGCTAAGTGCTTGGTGAGCAAGTACAAGGGTTTGAGTTCAAGTCCCCAATCCTATGTAGAAAGCAAGGAGTGGTCATATACTCCGGACCCCAGTGCTTGGTGTAAAAGAACAGAAATAAGAGAGTTCCTGAGGCTTATTGGCCACTTGTATAGCTTAAAGTTCAGTGAAAGACCTTCTTTCAAAAGAATAAGGTAGAGAAAGTGATAGAGAAGACACTAGATGTCCTCTTCTGACCTCTACAAGTACACACATAGGTATATGCACCACACACATATTCACCATACACACACACACACACACACTCAATTTAAAATTTTTGAATAAATAAACATAGACTCCCCATACAGCTTACAAATTCCCCTACTAGATACACACTCAAGAAGGATGAAAATATATGTCAAAATGAATCAAATGTTGAAAGTCTTTTAACATGGAGGAATATTCGGAACTAGCTGTTAAGTGAAAGAAGCCAGTCACAAAGGCTATGTGTGCATGACTTAGTTTCCATGAAATATCTGCTATAGCCAAGTGCGTATAACAGAAAGGAGGCTGATGGCTGCCTGGAATGCTTCTTCAGCATGATCAAAGTGATAGGAGGTTTAGAGGAGGGAGTTGTGCAACTTTGTAAATGAAATACAATCATCAAACCTTACTTACACGTTGACAAGGCATACAGTATAGTACATGAGGGTCTCGTTTTGAGTCCTTGCACTTCCAAGTGGCTCTAAACCTCCTGTGTTCCTATCAACATCCTAAATTACTCCCCCTAATAAATTAACTAGAACAAGCTCTCCACTTCACCTTAGCATAAGACACACTGAGTCACCATTAATGCTGGAAAAAAAGTTATTTATAAAAAAAAACAAGTCTTGAACCTTTTCCATCAAAATCATTAAAGAAAGGTTTGGAAGAAATTGAACATACAAGTACCTCTTACTCTCTTTTTTTTTGTTGTTGTTGTTGTTGTTACAATTTTTTTCTCATATAGGCATCTCCACTATCCACATGAAATATCTCCCTTCCTAATTGCAAGCTGCATCTAGACACAGATGATAGATCCTAATCAGTGATAACTGATCCTTCAAGCCTTAGCATCTATTCCTTTGAGTTGGTTCCCTCGTACTGTGAGCTCTTAGTGTCTTGGAAGTTTCCAGTGAATCTGAGGCATTTGGTAAGTTGCCAGCATGGACAGAAATTTATTTCAAGCCATTGTTCAGGAGCCATTTGAACCATAGGTAAGAATGGCCAATTGTCTGCTAGTTGAGAGAAGCCATGTAGGCAACAGAACCTCCCCGTCTCTTCCATACGTCTCTCTTGATTAAGTCTTTGCAGGACCAAAAAGCCCCACTGTCCTTAAAAAGCAAACAAATCCACTCAATCCCAAACTCAATTCCTTGATCCTCGCAGCTTTAATCCTACAGAGGTTCCCAAAGCATCTATATATACCACACACAAACTAACAAACAAACTATGTAATGGTAACCAACTGCTTGGAAAAAATATGATATTATTCTTTATTATCGTTATTAAAGGAAAAACTCTAATATTTTCAGAAACCTCCCTCTCCTATTGAAAGCCTTTCTATCTGGAAATACACTACCCCTCCTGGGAAAGCCTATTCTAGGAAGAGGAGCCTCTTGGTATGCAAGTCAACTAGTCCATAACCAACTTCTACCAGGTCTGTTCTCCCAGAAGATAGTACTCTTCTGCTTGGCTATACCAGGCAAGAAATAGTCCTGAGACTAATTGTCCACATAGTTTATAGCCAACCAAGTTATCCAAACTGATTCTAAGTCATTCAGCCCCACACTGCCTCATCATGTGTTATGGAATGCTGTCCTCCAGCCATGATTATTCCTCAGAACAGCCCTGATTACTGGCAGGAGACCATCCAGATCAAGCCTGCTCATGTTCCCTCAGGCCTCCTGCACCCTGCTCTCAGACTGGTGGAATTCTGTCCCAGTTTCATATGGGTTGGGAAAGTACTAGAGTACATAAAGGGAGAAGGTTAACTAAAGTGGACAGCTCCTTCTATGCAGCTATGGGGAAGTAGTCTTAAAAAAAAAAAAACTCTCCTTGCTTTGAGATCTACATTATCCTGCAACACCCCGCTCCCCAACCTTGTTCTACATTCCAGTCTCAGGCACATTCAACAGCTGTGTGTTAGTGGGGCTTTGAGGAAAAATAGGAGAATGCCATTTGGAAGAAAAAGACAGACAGAAATGATGGGGATTTCAGTTGCTAATAAGCATAGGGGAATCCTTGAAAGAAAGCACGCAACCACACAGGACAGAATGGAAGAGGAATCCCTTATTCCTTGGTAGAAAAATGGGACTTATGCAGTAAGCGTGAATATAGCTTTTACTTCCAGTTTTCCACCAAGTGAAGCTTCCTGACTTTATTTTCCATTTCAAAGGCACTTGTTCTACGAAACAAAAATTTGGGAGTGAAAATACTCAATTATTTTCCCTTCAACAAACCTTCCTTTCCTACCTGAGTAGGAACGGAAACAGAACTTTGTCTCTGCCCAACAGTGTTACATTAGCCATGGAAACATGCCCACATAAGAGAATTATTAATCCTCAAAAAAGCCAAGGCAGCATTTGATGAAAGCCAAAGTGTATTTTCACAGATGGCTGTGCTATGGTGTGTTCGATTGGAAAAAAATATTAAACAAAGCAATATTCCATTTCTGTTTTATTCTCTGAAGTCAATTATTAGATGAAAAGGTAGATAGGAAGAGCACAGTTAACAAACAAAGACTAAAGAGTTGTCATCGCCTTCAAAATATTCTGGAAAGTAAATGAAGGCCACTAGCCAATAACATGGCAGCAAAACAGAGAGATTAAAAAAAAATCCATATTGCCCGCATTCACATACCCCATGTCACAGTTGGAAGGAGGAAGAGATAAATGGCCCAGTATTGATTGTTCTTACAGGAATATGACAACCACCCAGAGAAGAGAAACAGAACGTCTCTCTCTTCACATAAAAAGCAAATTACATATGAAAAAAATCACTACTCTCAAAGCAAGATTCAATGAAAAAAATATGTCTGGCTTTGACAGGGCAAATTCCAGGCACTGTGTATTTTCACAGAAGTTGGTCCTAAAGGAAAGATTTGAGTGTTACAAAATCTATGGATTTTTTTTCACAGATTGTCATAATTTCCCTGTAATGACAAGCAAGGCTTCCATTGCCTACCTCACCCCTAACTGATCCTGCGATGTGATGCAGCATTTGTTTCTTTCTGAAAGTTAAACCATAAAATAGCTGCATTAGGAAACTGGGGAGATGGCTCAGGAGGTTAAGTGCTTGCTGTACAACCATGAGCACCTTCATTTGTACCCCCAGAACCCACATGAAGAGCCAGGAGTAGTGCTACCTACTTATAATCCCAGCTCTGCAGAAGCAGATCTTCGGGGCTCACTGGCCAGCCAGCCTAACCTAACTTTCAACGTTTGAGTCAAAAGAAAGGTCCTGTTTCAAAACACAAGGTAGACAGCTTCTATGGAGGACCTGAGGATGTCCATTGGCCATCACATGCATATACTTAAATATGATACCCACACAAATATAAACACCCACCCTCCACACGCATACAAAAAACTACCGGCACTGAAGACGTCACATAATAAATGATACTGCAGTGTACTACCACAGTAGTGCCCCGAGAATATACCATGCATTACTAGATGTGTGTGAATGGCGGGGTGAACCACGAGGCAGTTCATTATGTCCCTCACAATGCTCATTATTTAGAAAGCAGAGATTTTCTTCTCTCCAACATCTTTTTTTTATCCTCAGAAATGTAGATGGAAACTAATTTTTTTGTTTGCTTTTCAACAGTTTAAGCCAAAAGGAAAACTTCTCTAAGAATCACATCATTTCTATGTTTTTGAGTGTTTCCCCGGCTTTTCACCTTTCCTCCACTCTCCGTTCAGAACATTTTTGGAGTTTTCAGATAACAAGTTCTGCATCTTCTTATTATTTCTGAATGGCTATTATTGGACAGGAAAGCTGCTTCAATAATCATATTTGAATCATGAGAATAAGCACACCCACACATTTGGACCTTATCATTCTGTTCCTTTGTCTTATCATCCTTGTCCTTCGGCTGACACCATGAACCTTGGAAAGTCAAAGATGCCCTTGCATTAGTCCCTTATCCTCCACCTCAGGTACCTCTGTCTTTACTCTCTGTCCCCTCATGCCCTTCGGAGATAATTGCCTATGTTTCAGTGCCTATATTATATATGTTCCAACCTGTTCTCCAAACGTGAACTGTTTGGGATTAAAATAGTTTCTTAGGAGCATTTTCAGTCTTTCCTTGAACTCCTGCCAAATCTACAGCTCTCCCCAGAAAGGAAAATGCTGAACATTCAAAGCAGAGTGAGGATTACTCAGAAAGAGATAATAAATAGCATATTACTGCTTGTGGCATGAGGGGAAAAACTCAATTTGTTTGTATCTTAATGGTTTAACCATGACAACAGAGTGGAGCCTTAGTAAAGGTACTAAGAACACAGGTCTCCTGCCAAGACGTGAGAAAAGACTGTAGCGCGACTGCGCAGTGGAAATCATATCACAATGCAGGCAGCTACATTAAGAAAGTCCACTCAAGTAGTTTGACAATGCATTGTTTGCAATGCAAATGTTAAGAGCATTAATAAATGATTCAGCAAAGCAGGATAAGTTCAACACTGGGAGCGGAAGGGGAGTCTATTAATATGCTAATGAAGGTAAGAGAGAAACTCCTGTTTCTGACCTTTGTTGTCACAGGTTTGGATGCAAAGAGGACTGCCTGCCATTGGGAAGAAAAGAAGCACACAGATGAGGTAATGTGCATCACTGCCACCACTTAGGGAAGAACACCCTACAAGGCTGGAGTATTATTAGCACCTCATCACCCTGTATTGCACATGAAAACATCAGGGCCCAAGAAGAAATAAGCAACTTCCCAGTGATTATATAGCCAAGAGAGTGAAGATTTCAACCAACAGCGAAGCTTTCTATGTAGTCTTATCTTTGCTACTCCATAGTGGGCTATTAAAGTCTCAGCATGCAAGTGTGTGTGTGTGTGTGTGTGTGTGTGTGTGTCTTCAGTGGTGTTTCATGAAGAATAAGCAAGTAAATTTGCTACTGTTTTAGGGATTTTTAGTTTAGTTAGGGAAATAGATGGGGAAAGGGTAAGACTACATATAGAGTTATGGAGAGCAATACTCAAACATGGTGGTAGAACGCTAACTCTCCTCATGATGTACTTTTTTATTTGGTTGGCCCCAAGAATTTGCTACTGGAGGATGCAGAACTCACTTTGAGACTGGCTACTCTTGGAGTTATGTGGCTTAAGGAGAAGAACTTATGTTACACCGTGCAAGCCTTAGACAAATCCTTGAGCTTATAAGAAGAGTCATTGACCCATAAAGATGTAGCTTGATGCTTACAAGGAAGTGTCTCTCACTCTTTAAATATCAATAGAGTCCCAAAGACTGGTAACATAGTCATTCCACTGACTAGTGATGAGAGCCATTCCTAGACAGAATCTGATGGAATGAGACATTGGGCTGGATAAATTTCTGTAACAGAGAGATGAAAGGAAAAGCCAAATTCTAAGACCAAAGTGAGATGTCCAGAGCATATCACTGAGAAGTTCAAAGGCAATGGTCAAGATGCTGACATTTTGATGGCTGGAATGCTAATAGGAAAGAAACCACAGGGAGAGGTTTTTCACTCATCAATCCAAGAGTTATGCTTCATCCTTATAAATGCTACTGTGTCTCACTTAATTGACATTTTGATTAAACTAGCCATAGTTTCCTGGGTCTGGTTCCTATATAACCAAGAAAAAGAAAATCCGAAATGCCTCTTGCCTGTAAAAGACATTCTTATCTATTAGAAAAATATATGGTAAGATAATATAAAAATACATGGAGAGCCAGGTGTGGTGGCACATGCCTTTAATCCCAGCACTTGGGAGGCAGAGGCAGGCGGATTTCTGAGTTTGAGGCCAGCCTGGTCTACAAAGTGAGTTCCAGGACAGCCAGGTCTATACAGAGAAACCCTGTCTCGAAAAAGAAAAAAAAAGAAAAGAAAAGAAAAGAAAAAAACAAAACAAAACAAAACATGGAAAAGCCAAATTGTATAAAATCCATAAGGAGAAGCATTGTCTGTATAAGTAATGATGTACATACATAGGTACATATACAGTAATGTGTTGCTTGACACAAGGATATGTTCTAGACCCTTAACCATTAGATAATGTAGTCTTTATGTAAACATCCCAGAGTAAAAACCACTTGCATAGTATAATATACCACATACTTAGGTGATGGTATTTGTATGGGTTATAGCCTATTGCCCCTTGTATCATAATGAACAATTAAGACATTAAGGAAAGTACCAAAAATATTATCAACACATAGTAAACACAAGATATAAGAACTGGTATAGACAGAGCACAGCATACTGTTTTAAAGCATTTGTTTTTCAATAAGTAAAAAACCATACTCTAAAATAATGACTAAAATATAGATTATAAGTATATTAGCCAACAATATAATCCTTCATTATCATTTTGAGTAACTTTGGCTATACGTAGTCGTATGAGCTATGCTTATATATGACTGGCACTCAGTAGGTCTGCAAACTCATGAAAGATGCTTGGTGCCATAATGTTATGATGCTGTGATGTCACTAGGTGATAGGAATGTTTTAGCTCTGTCATAACCTTAAGTGACCAGCATAATGTATGTGATAGATCATTAAAATATCACTACATGTTACATGACTTCACAATACACATAACTGCTTTGTTCACGGGTTAAAGGCTACATAACAAAGAACTTATGCTACAGCAGGATCAAGCTCTGACATTCTGCTAGTCTTCCTTCTAGACCAAATGTAGCAGAATGGATGCTGACAATAGGTGCCACTTTGCTGTGCTCTAGAAATAATCCTGCACTGAAGTCAAGACCGAGCATAAGAAGCTAGCTAGAGTTCAACCCAACAAGAGACGAGAGAGCTTGGGGAGGTCACCTTGGACTTGGTCATCTGGGTCAGCTGTCTGAATGGCTCCTCATCCTGGCCCAGATAATTCAAAGCTAGCTGGTTTTATCAGATGCCAGATTTATAAGGTGGCCGTTCACAGGCCGGGTCTCATCTCCTGACATGGTTTGTTGCTTGGCCTATTTTGTTGTTGTTGACCTGCTTGAGTTGAACTGGTATGACTGAAATGGAGACCTTAGTCTCCTTCTGTGTGCAGTCTTGACAGCCTCTCTCCAGCATTTCTGCCTGGCTTTTATGACAACTTAAAATTACCAGCCAATTCCTTGGAAAGAGCTGGCATTCTGACTCCTACCACAAAGTTCTTTTTCAATTCCAGCATTTCTTTCCTAGTTTTTCTTTCTCTTTGTTTTTCCTGATTTCACTAATGAAAGAGCAGGTTTTTCCATAGGGATTTTAATTGCCCCTGCATAAGTGAGATAAGCATGCATGTGATTTGGGAAGTTAGCTTTCTCTGTGAAAGTGAAGAATTACTTTTTTTTTGTTTTTGTTTTTGTTTTTTGTTTTTTGTTTTTTGTTTTTTTTTTTTCGAGACAGGGTTTCTCTGTATAGCCCTGGCTGTCCTGGAACTCACTTTGTAGACCAGGCTGGCCTCAAACTCAGAAATCTGCCTGCCTCTGCCTCCCGAGTGCTGGGATTAAAGGCATGTGCCACCACGCCCTGCAAGAATTACTTTTTTTGTGCTGTTCACAGCATGATCCCTATAGCTGGGTAGGCTTGAAGACACTTGAGCAGAACAAAATAGCACTGGTCTAAATTGGGCAGTGTCTTGATTTTAGTACTACAGGCATGTATATCACCAGCAGACTGGAATTAGCTCAGAGAATATATTAAATTTTGGTGCAGAGGTATGGAAGGGCTTTTATTTTTTTAAAAAAAAAAATTATGGCTGCTAAGAGAATGTGAAATGCCCCAAGGCGTGTTCATTTTCATTCTGTAATGAACAGGAAATCTTCTGGAACAAAAGCAGAATTAATGATCGAAAAACAGCTGGAGATGCTGAAACGGAAATCAATTCTACTTACCTGACTCTTACAAACAGGCGGGGGGTGGGGTGGGGTGTAGGACAGCACCTGGAGGGAAAGGGCATCTTGACCTTGAGAATCTGGGACCAGGCCTGTGCGATCAATTCTCATGTAGCAGCAGGAGAGCTTGAGAGAGGCATCCTCACGAATTAGGGATAACTGAAGTGATGGCTACTGGGAACTCTCGAAGCCTGAAGTGTGGACACTTCCTACGGAGATGTCTGTCGCACTATTGCATTGAAGGGCAGGTGACTGCAAGGTTGCCCTGCAGTTGCTATGAGAAAATTACGGTTTGGAGAGTGCACATTTATTACAAACCAGGGTGTCAGCTTGTATCAATCACTTTAATGCAGCTTATTTTTAAAAAGCTATCTTTATTATTAAATTCATATAAGATATTATAATATCTTTTTATTATTTTAAAAAGATCTCCTATGATCTTAACCAGTTTTTGTTCAGTTTTGGTTGTGACCATTTTCTACAAACATGTTAGAAACTTTTAGCCCAAATACACTACTTTGGAACAACCTTTAGCTTGTTTAGTAGTATACCCCATGATGAAGCTGTCCCACTGTTCTTAGAAACTCTTACAATTATAAGGGAAGAAGATAAAAGTCAAAATTGTATGTGTGTCTGTGCATGTGTGTGTGAGTGTATGTGTGTGTGTGCTTGTGCATGTATATGTGCATGTGTGTGCGCACGTGTGTGTGCCTAAAACTATCCTCACCTTCCATGCTGCTTTAAGTCTTTTGACTTACTCCTAACAGGCAAGAATGCCCACAGATGTTTTATTTTGTGGGCTTCCTTTATGAGCATGAGTAACTATGGGAATCAAGGTCACTGTGTTTCTTTCACAAGTGAGTTTGCTGGGGGCATCTATTCTAATAAGAAAGTCATTTGACAAACTTTGGGGGGTGCAGGGTGGGATGGAAAACAGTGTTTGTGTCCAATCCTGTTTGGGAATCAGCTTTTTTTTTTTTTTTTGCTCTTAACCACAAGGGCTGTTAACAATTTCTAAGTCCACAGTCCTCCTTTGTTTCAAGCTTGAGGTATTGTATAACAGTTTCCTCTGAGGTTGAATCATCCAGGAAAACTTAAGCAGGAAGGTAAGCAATTCAAAGTAGCTTTAGGAAGTCCCTAAAACTGAACAGATTCTCTAGTCCCCTTCCTGCTAGATTAATCGATGAAAGCTGAAAGCCAGTCTCAGAGGAAGTGAAGCCCTACTGCAGAAGATCACTCTCAGACAAGCCAAGCTGCAAAGAAGAATCTGGGGCCAGACCATCTGCCTGGAGGAAACCAGCTGGCTTCCTGGAAGAAATTTAGACAAACTGAGTCACCTGGAAAGGATATTCTCCAACACGTTGAGCTGCCTTCAGGCTGTGCAGTGTGCACTTTGCATCATGGGTAATCCGTCACCCATGCTGGGTTAGGCTTTGGTGATACAGCTCTCCTTGAGTCATAAAATAGCCCCTCTCCCATATTCTTGTAAGTAAGACTCGTGGTTCTATGTCAGACTTTGGCTGTACTCGTACTTTGGTCTGGGTGAGTAGGCGTGTGTGTTTTGTCTCCCCAGGAAAAGTTTTGTCACTTAACAGGTATCTAAGAAAAAAGTGCATGAATTCCAGAATACTGACAGGTACCTAACTGGATTGGAGTGTCCATGTACAAATGGTTCCTTCAGAGACCTTGGGCAAGACACCTGCAAGTAATTCTCTAAAGAGGAAAGAAAAGCGATTATATCCACTACGTTCTCAGCACAAGTCCGTAGATGACTATCTTTGTGTTTGAAATATGTGAATTAGCACTTTCCCAATGAGTGCTTGCTAATCTACTAATGAAAAGAAGCCCCTGACTCCCCCTTAAGTTCTCCCCTTCACATTTATCATGTTCCTCCACCTTGTCTACTTTCTGCTCACCACAAAGCACAAGCTTCAGTAGGATAGGGATTGTGCCCACGTCTCAGTGTTGAAGCTCAATCCGAAATGTCCCCAACAGGCTCAATATTTAAATGCTCTGTCCCCAACCTTGGGCACTAATTTGAAGGCTGTCAGAGCCTTTATGAGGTGGGGCCCAGCTATGAGAAGTAGGTCACTAGTGGTGGGCCTTTGACAGACCCCTGCTTCCGGGCTACATCCTGTCCGCCATCATGTGAACAGCTGTGGTGCAAGCTTCCACCCGGAGCTGGGGCCACTGCAGCTAACACGCTCTCTCTGGAGTGCTCGACCAAAATCTCTCCAAAACTGCGAGTCAAAAGTAAACTGCGTCTCCTCCTTACAATTGTGGGGATTTGGACTACAGTAACAGAACTGTAAGTAACACAGGCAGGTGTTAGATGCTCAATAAGTAAGTTTTGAGTGACTGACTACAACATCTCTGTGGGGAAGCTTCTATTCTCTTCCTCTGCATATCCTGACTTAGGAACCTAGGCTGGAACCTTAGCTCTGCCACTCAAAGCTGATGGCCTTAGGCAATTGTCTTGGTTAGGGTTTCTATTGCTGTGATAAAACACCATGACCAGAAGAAGCAACTTGGGGAGGAAAGGGTTTATTTTCCTGATGCTTCTACAATACAGTCCATCACAGAGAGAAGCCAGGGTAGGAACTCAAACAGGGCAGGAACCTGGAGGCAAGAGCTGATGCAAAGACCATGGAAGGGTGCTGCTAACTGACTTGTTCCTCCTTGGCTTGCTCAGCCTGCATTCTCATAGAACTGAGGACCACCAGCTCAGGGGTGGCACCATTATAATGTGCTGAGCACTCCCACGTCAATCACTAGTTAAGAAATTGCCCTTTAGGCTTGCCCACAGGCAAATCTTATGGAAGCATTTCTAAATTGAGAGTCCTTCTTTCCTAATGATTCTAGCTTGTGTTGAGAAGGCACAAAACTAGCTTGGACATTGAGAGAAGAGAGAGTACTGTTCAGAGCCTTGGATTCCTTACCCTTAAAAGGAAAGCAATTAACAGTTTCTGCCACAGGAAGGTGTTGTAATGATAGTGAAAGGATATTCTAAGACACCCATTGGCATGGTTTTTAGCATGCTATAGGCATACTAAAGCTGTTGGCCACTATTACTGCTGTTGTAAGGCAAACTAACACAGAATATACTTCAGTAGCTGCAGCAGAGTCCTGCACATAAATACTTCATTCCCCATCTGTTCTAGTGCTCTGATACAGGCCTGGGGAGAAAGTGATTGGGGAAGTCACTACCTGCCTTTTGCATGCGTTTTGTGGAACCCTTTCTTTGGGATTAGGAGGGAGGAGACCTTCTTAGATTTGAACCCAGAAAGTTTGTGCACGGTGCTTATACCCAATAGCTGACTGAGTGGTCATTAGGTTTTCTTCGTCACGGTATATGCAGCACAGAACACGGGCCTAATTCATAAGGGGGGGGGGCTCAAAAACCCTTGTCAGATATACCAATAAAGGCAAAGTATGTTAAAAATAAACTTTCAGAATATGATTCAAATTGACTTAGTTTTTAAAAATAAACAAGCCACCCCAATCCTTTTTATTTATTAATTAGCATCTTCTAAGGCTAATAAGAATGTGTGAAAATTTCTAAATAATCAGTATAGTTGCTCTGTAGCAACAGGAAAAAAACAAAACAAAACAGGTTTTGTTCTTCCATGAAACACCTGCTGCTCTATGCCTGTCTCCAGCTTTGTAAGGTTTTCTTGGCTACATTTTTGTTGGTTTGTTGTGGTTGTGTGTTTTGTTTGTCTGTTTTGGGTTTAGTTGTAGTTTTGAGACAATATCTCACAATGTAGCCCTGGATGATCTGCAACTTGTTATGTAGACCAGGATGTCCTCAAACTCAGAGATCCTTCTGCCTCTACCTCTCCAGTGCTGGAACTGGGCGTTGGCCCCACCCTGGGCTCATCTCTTCTTGTTCTTAGTACATACTAAGAACTATAAACACACTGAAGCTCCAGTGGAGCTCAGGGGTAAAGGTCTTTCCCAGCCTGTGGTGCTTGGGCTCCACCACTGCAATTAGACAGGAAAGGAAAGACAGATACTAAGAATTAGCTTTTGAGGGTTATTTTAATGAAAATGCAGCTGCTTGCACCTTTTAAACCATTCCCATATCTTCCTTGTGGGTGTGAATTTAAAGATTTTTCAGAGTATATTACTTAGGGACACAGCCTCTAGTTCAAAGAAACTCCGACTGTTCATTCAGGCTCCAGGGAAAGGAACCCTGGGGCTTCAGTTATGTTTTCCTAAACAAAGTCAGGAGGTAAGCCACAGCATCTAACCACAGACCTAAACACTGAGAAAGCTAGCTGAACCAACTTATATATAAACAGCAAGAGATTAATACCGAGCTTTGGAAACTGACTTGAATGAGTTCTGTGAGATTGCATCACACAAATGCAGGACTGAATTGTTTCCAGAAATAAGTCAAAGAAAACTAACAAGAAATTATCTTGCTTCCACTTTATTCTTCTTGTAGCCTGAACCAAAGGCTACACGGCAAACACAAGCCAAGGCAGAAAGTGTCCGAAAGGACAGGGGTGTCAGACATCACAGTCTCAGGATCGACAGACATCACCTGGAGCAGGAGGGGAAGTGCTTCCTGGAAATGAAGGTGCGTGCTGGTTGACAGACAGGAACACAGGGAGACGCAGGTAGATACCTGCAGGAAGGGAACACAGCCCCTGCAGCAAATCACAGGGTGGGTAAGAGGTAGGAAGGGAACAGAGTCCTGGGAAGCCACAAGCTTCAGGGCAGCTGGCAATCCCTGCAGTAGCCCACTCTAACTAAACACAAGTGGCCCCACTGCCATTTGTTTAATTGTACCTTCCTCTGTAAATATAGAAACAGCTGTTTCCTTTGGATGCAATTATCTTTGTCCCAAAGCTTTTAAAATGTCCCACTGCAGACCTCACCGGACACCCAAATGTATTACATGACAGAACATTCAGATTTTAGACAAGGAACACAGTTTATCAAGGGTTTTGATTCCACAGCCAGAGGACTTAGGGTGCTTCTCAGAATGAGCTCCAGGACTTACTTGACCTCGGAACCCAACAGCCTGGCTTTGGCTTGTTATGAGTGAAGAGCTGGTGCTGAGTGTGAGTTCACTGGTTGGGCAGGAACCAGACTCTCTTTAAAGGACTTAGTTTGAAGATAATTAGAACTTATAGTCAAAGGATAGGGAGAAAGTAGATTGAAATGACAGTTGTCCATCAATTGCCATTTCAACCACAAGACAGGATGAAGAAATTTAGGACACCCAGTTGAGAGAAAACACTAAGAGAGAAAAGATCATGTTGACGAGTGAATGAGTGAGTGAATGAATGAATGAATGGGAGATTTAACATGTGGCCACAGAGACATAATAATATTTCCCATGCCTATCAACGTTCCAGCTTAGTCTCCATGGAGGCTCAGTATCCTGTATGTAAATAACAGCTGATATTAGTAAACACATGCCCAAGGCTTTGTGCATGTACTACTCTATTTCATCCTCAAACAATGCTACAAGGGGAGAATATTATCATTCCAGCTTTAAAAATGGGAAAAATCAAGGCCCGAATGCTTAAATAACCACCCACCCAAGTCTCATAGCAAATTATAAGATTCAAACTCGGTTCTGTTTAAATCTGATGGTTTTATTCTGAAATGTAGCTACATGTTGCCTGGGTTATTTTTAAATAAACTTCCTCTTTAGCTGAGCAATCTTGAGAGTATATTTCTTTTTTTTTAATTTTTGGTAAATTTTATTTGTGAGGATTTTTTTAAATATATATTTCCTAAGAGAAATTGCATTTCTTTTTTTTTTAATTAGGTATTTTCCTCGTTTACATTTTCAATGCTATCCCAAAAGTCCCCCATACCCACCCCCCCAATCCCCTACCCACCCACTCCCCCTTTTTGGCCCTGGGTTTCCCCTGTACTGGGGCATATAAAGTTTGCAAGTCCAATGGGCCTCTCTTTGCAGTGATGGCCGAGAGTATATTTCTTTTATGTTATAAATCATCGACCTGTGATGAAAAGAAATAAGGATTTTAAGATGCTGCCTGAGAAGAAAATCTTCACTAAATACGGAGGTCACGACATAGAGATGATGCTGACTGAAAATTCCATTACATTTGGGTAGACCAATTAAAATTTTAATACATTTTCTCCTTATTTCCTCTTTCCTAGATTTTTATACTAAGCAAGTTGATTAATGTAAAACATAATCCTTGGTTGAAAAAAGTTTTCTATATTTCTTTCCAATGTTCATAATTAGATATGTATTTTTTTCTAAACTGGCTAACAAAAAAGATGAACACAAGTGTGCACCTTCAGTAATATGGTAACTGAAGCTGGGGATGGTGGATGCTTATGACCACAACCACGTCAGTTTCAGAGGACCTTGGATTCACTGAACTCTTTGCATGTGTATCTTTAAAGCTGTCCCGATACATTAGTTGAGCCCAACACGAGAATGGCCACACCCTGCTCTGTGCTTTACTTCTGTATGTATACTCAGCTGAATATAAGTAAAGGCCAAACATTCACTTAAAAAGCAATACAAGGTTCCACTTCTTGAATGAACTGTTTTTAAAATATTCCTTTCTACACAATATAGTTTCCACCCTTCTTCTTTGGCTATTTTGGGTTTATATTTCAAAGAAGTAATAAAAAAATGTAGAGGATTTTTCAAGAGCATTAGATTTTTGTCTCAGATTGGTGATTGGCTACCTAAGTGACCTGAAGCCAAGCTCTTACTTAGTGATATTAAACAAACATGTCGTCTACATCACAGGGTAAAGGAGACAGTAGTGGGACTGCAACTGGGGTAGAAGGTCATCACAGAGTGTGTGGATGTTTGTGGAATCTATTAGATGATTATTATAAACCATTTCAAGATAAGGCTCCTTTAAGAATGATCTGTGGGCTATGGGTGGTGTGGAAGGGTCAGGGTTCACTTGGTAAAACACTGACTTGCAAGTTTAAAGACCCCAGTTCAATCCCTAACACACATACACCCCCACCAAATTCCAGGTGTAGCTAACATGTATTATTTCTGGATTACTAAGCACTGGAAGCTGGAGGCAGGGGGATCCCTGGGACTAGCTATTCAGCCAATATGGCCTAGTTGACTAGCTCCAGCCAATGAGACACTTTGGGTCAAAGGAGGTGGAAGGTATCCTTGTAGATGGCACCTGGATTGTCCTGTCATCTCCACATACAGGCATATGCACACAGGAACTTGCCTCTGCATCTTCACACAGCCCATTAGCTTTGCGTCTTTGAGTCACACAAGAGGAAGTGGAGCATGACATCATGAGTTTGGGTGACATCAGAACAGGTGCTGTCTGCAAGCTCTCTCAGAAACTTCCACTTCCACTTCCTCCCCAGGCAGTGGAATAGTCTCACTCAGGATGGGCAGGCATAGCAAACAGGATGTCTCCTCATGGCAGCTGATGCCAACAGATATGACCAGGGAAGCAAGGAGTAGGGAGTTTTGCTGTAGGGTCATTGGGACAGGGGCTTCCTTGTCCCAGTCTCACTGTCTTTAATTTTGTTTACAACTTCAGAGATAAGCATTTTATAACCTCTTTAGGATGCAAACATATTTCTGTGAAAAAGTTGTGAAAGTCTGGCTTTTAAACAAATGAGACTTTCAGTACAGAATATGTAGGGACATGTTGAACAGTGCTTATCCAAAAGACTTGGAAGTATTTCAGAGGTAAGGTTCTTTTCGGATTTTGAAGTATTTACAGGTATGTAATGAGCTGTCTTGGGGAAACTAGGACCCAGTTCTAAATATGAAATTAATTTATTTCATATAAACTTCATATACACAGCCCAAAGGTAATTTCATGCAATGTTTTAAAATAATAATATGCAAGAATCAAATTTTTAAAATGTGGAATTTTCCACTTGTGGAGGCAGTCTTATATGATTTTTTTTTAATAAACTCTATGCATGAAAAAAAGTTCCAGGGCGTTGCATTTTCTACCTGCAGGGCAAGCAGCAAAGGCCAATAAGTTTTGGATTTTCAATTATTGCCGAGATCTGATTTTCAGATTAAGAATATTCAAGCTATTTTCAATCTTCTTCCTTCTGGAGGTAAAGAGGATATTTCTAGGGAAGGATGCCTAGCATGAGACTATTTGTGATCTCTCTTAAGGAATGATCTGTGTCTCGCTAAAGGAAACATCACAAAGTAAAGTAAAGATATTTTAAACCAAATTGAGGAGTTTTCTAGAATAAGATGTCACATTCAAAGAGAGGTCTGAGATTATCCTTAAGCTAGCACCACCATGGGAGTGGTGGGGATGAAGGTCAAATATGATCATGGGGAGAATGAAAGGCACCATGAGATGCAGGGAGTGCTCCGTTGAGTCCACAAGACATCTGTGGCAATCTGCACCGAAAAGATGCAGACCAAGAGTATATAAGGAAGTTCAAAGCATTGTAGGCATTGAATGCCAGAAGAGGAATTAAAATATGTCTTACTGAGAGATGGGGTGTAAAGCTACAGAATTTACTGTCCATGCAAGGCCAAGCAATCTGAAGAATACAGGGATTTCCTGGAAATTATTTTTTTTTGGGGGGAGGGGGCATGGGTTGTTGATCATGGACTTGGATTTGGTCCCCAGAATCCAAACAAAACTTAACATTATCCCAGTATGAGGTGAGGGATTTGGGATATAGGGTTGACTATTCAAATCAAGTAACACATTGGCTTCATGTTGAGCCTGAGCTCACTGAGATGTCAGAGCCCTGTGCTCTCATCCTAACACTACTGTTTACTGAGTGAGATCCTGTATACTTTGCTTAACATCTCTGTGGAGTGCTTTAGCACACCCCATTTTAGGGACAATACTTAGGTCCACAGGGGTTTACTGAGTCACCACAAGTCACGGAATTGAGAATCAAGTCTGGCCTTAAACTCAGGCCCAAAAGCCCCATCACAGCACCAGAGTCATGGTATTCACTGCTGAGTCCCTTTGGCCAGCTTACTCCATAAGAGTAAGATGGATAGAGCCATGTAAGTTGGACTATTGTCATCTGTGACCTGCACCTGTGCCCAGCTTTGCAATACCTTCGATCCATTCTCGTTTCCCAACAGATGCCTGGTTTGATCTCACTATGGAAGGTTTGTAAAAAACAAAAACCAACCAAACAAAAAAGCTCTTCCTTTTACCAGTAACTCCCCTGCTTTACAGAGTGTTCTCACCTTGGCCGCAGAAAGAAAGTGTCTGATTTTAATTACTCCCTTTAACATTTCCAGCTTAAGGGGATGCAGGTAAAAACAAGAAAGGGAATCAGCTGAAAAGACAAAGTTTCTTGGCTGCAAATGAAAACCAATTCCAAACACCCAATATCTGAAAAACGTGCATGTGATTCCTGGGAGGGACTCGGAAAAGAACTGGACTCCTCCACTCATCCGTCAGTTGTCAGGCTTCACACATGGCGGTTTAAAGACACATGCTGTTCTTGTTCCACAGGACGTGTTCTTGGGCATATAGTCACAGCTATTTATGGTTACAACGTGCTTTAAAATCAGCTGCAAGTTTTATCTCTGATTGAAATCCAGCATGTATGTATGTTTCAGGAATGATATAAAGTAATCTTCCTCTAGATGATACGTGTGAAAATTAAAAGCATCTTGTACATGCATAATATTGTTATTACCCAAGGATCATGAGTAGGGTGTGGCCTGTCAGGCTCCCACTCAGGACTGTGTTGGAGAAATGAGCTTGGCCAGTGCGAGGGTTCCACTCAACCCAACTAACTTCAGATGCAACCCAAGCACATGCTCTTCCCCTGTCTCCTGTTTTCTTCTTCAGGGTGTTGACATATTTCACATAAGCAAGTGATTTCATGAGGTTCCCTGGAAATACAACAGTCTCCTTAGCCCAGAACCCAGAACTAGCTGTCTGTACTGCAGCTGCCAAGGACAAGAGATGTATGTGAGACATCATGCGTAGTGGTCTGTGTAATCATTTCCATTCAGACCCTTTATTTGGACCTTTCAACTACTTAACCATGTCAGTTCTGGATTAGTTGTGGTTGGTTGGGTGTTTCTGTGACCATAATGATAACAGTTGTTATGCTGAAAGAAGTATACATAAGTGTTTCAATGAGAACGTTAAAATATTTTAAAATCTTTTGTTGTGTGTATGCATACAAGTGGTTTGCTTGCATGCACGTCCTGTGCACCTAGGACATGCAGTACCCTCAAAGGCCAAAGAGGGCATCAGATCGAACTGGAGTTTCAGGTGCTTGTGAGCTCTTTTAGATGGAGGAGGATGATTAATCAAGGACAAAGCAGATTTTCAATCAACTATTGATTAAATTACGCTTTTCAAGTGTAGAGCTGTGTGTGTGTGAGAATTTACTACCAGAACATAGAAAATAGGAATTTTTTTCCCTCTTGCCAACCTTAAACAATATTTGTACCCCTTTGTTGACTTTTAGATTTTTTCTACTCTAACAAATTGAGTGGAGCTGAAAAACTTTAAGGTGCATTCATAAAAAGAAGAATGTATTGAGGAAAAGTGGATGGTGTTGGCAAGTTGGCAAGTTGAGTTATTTGGTTGCTGGGACTTAAACCCAGGTCCACTGGAAGAGCAGCCAATGGTCTTAACTTCTGAGACATCTCTCCAGCCCCTATTTAAAGTTTTTTTTTAAATATATTCTCATGAAAAGTATAAGAAATGTGGCAACTGTATAGAAGACCTCAATCTGTGTTTTCTCTCTGTATCTCTGTCTCTGTCTGTCTGTCTGTCTGTCTGTCTGTCTCTGTCTCTCTGTCTCTGTCTCTTTCTCTCTCATGTGTGTGTGTGTGTGTGTGTGTGTGTGTGTGTGTGTAGATGTGTACATGGGTTTATGTGCATTTCTTTGGAGGCCAGAGGACAATCTCAGGCTAATTGGGACAGAATCTCAAACTGGGACCTGACTGGCTAGCAAGCCCCAGGGATTTATCCTTCTCTACCTTACCAGTGCTAATATTTACAAATGGGGACTGCCATGCAATTCTTTTCACAAGGGCATTGGGAATCTGAACTCAGGGCCTCATGTTTGCAAATTCTTTAGTGATAGCTAAACTTAAGCACCAGCCCAACTTTTATGCCTAAAAAAAAATTGACAATGCTCTCAAGTACATAATATACATCCTTAATTAGCCGATCTATTTCCACATACAGCATTGCTCCCAAAACATATAAGATGGCATTTAAATTACTTCTCTCATACAAAAGATAAAAGCAAAAAGACAGGTTGAGCTGTAATTTTCTGTGCTTTGATCTACGTTCACTATGTCAAACATTTTAGTTCCCTTCACTCAAGTTGCCTGTAGATGCTAGAGTTCTTTGTATCTTGATTGTTCTATATAATACCTGTGGAAATTACATGGCGAAATAAATACACTTGGAAAATGTCATTGAGTTCTTTACAATGCCAGTGCCTGAACAAATGCAGAGGTGGATGCTCTCAGCCAACCATTGGACTGAGCACAGGGTCCCCAATGGAGGAACTGGAGAAAGAACCCAAGGAGTTGAAGGGGTTTACAGCCTCATAGGAGGAACAACAATATGAACCAACCAGTACCCCCCAGAGCTCCCAGGGACTAAACCACCAACCAAAGAGTACACATGGAGGGACCCATGTCTCCAGCTGCATATGTAGCAGAAGATGGACTTGTTGGTCATCAATGGGAGGAGAGGCCCTTGGTCCTGTGAAGGCTCTATGCCTCAGTGTAGGGGAATGCCGGGATAGGGAAGTGGGAGTGGATGGGTTGGTGAGCAGGAGGAGAGGGGATGGAATAGGGGGGTTTTGGAAGGGAAACCAGGAAATGGGATAACATTTGAAATGTAAATAAAGAAAATATCTAAGAAAAAAGAAAACTTGGTCCAAAGTCTAAGCCTGTATTAGGTCTTAACTGTTCCCCACACTCAACTGTTCCACAGCACTTAGAACAGTAGTGCTGTAGGGGGAGGCTTTACAACTGTTAAGAACTGGGGCATGGCTTGTAGCAGTAACCCACCGGGGCTGGGTTTTTGAAGGTTATCACCTGGCTCTTGGCTCTGAACCTGTTCTCTCTGCCTCTGGTCCACCACCAGGTAAACAGCCACCATCTCACTTGCCTGCCTGTGTGGATAGACCTGTTCAATTTGTCTTCTTCACTATGGTGAACTGAAATTCATTAAAGAGTCAAAGGAATTATTTCTTCCTTTAATTTGTTTCTGACCAGTACTCAGGCCATACTTATGCAAAAATAAACAATACAGTGTTCATCCCTGTTCTTCCATAAAGAGATATTGCTACAAGGCATTACATACATGGACTAGGGTCTACTTGGAAATGTGTGGCTGCTCTGTGATTGCATCCAGAGCTCAGGAAGCTGGGGTCTCTATAGATGAGTTATCCTCACTCTAATCCTGCATTGTCTTTCCATCCCAGCCAGCCAGCTTACTTCATTTACCCCAGCCAATGAAAGTCAGGATCACACCAAAGAAGATAATTCTCAACCAAGGAAATATTCATTTGCATCTCACATGCAACCGGTGGGTAATGGATATTTTGTATTCCCATCAATTATGAAAAACAATAGTATTTGATCAATACTAGGAAACATTGACAAATCAAGAATCATTCCAACTCATTTATTCATCTCATATTTATTGCATGCTTGTTAGCTGCCAGACTTTCTATCTCTGTCTGATTCTGTCTGTCTCTGTCTCCTTCCCTCTTCCCCCATCTGTGTGTGTGTGTGTGTGTGTGTGTGTGTGCAGTCTCTCTTCTTAGAAGCACACTATAACTGCAGTCACAATGTAGCAGCACATAAGCTTAGCATAGAAGAAACTACAGGGCACCACCAGGAGTATCCAGGCTTCCTTCCAACTAGACAGAGGTAAGGGCAACTGACAGGAAGGCCTTTCGAAAGACAAGACGCCTTATTATTGGAAATAGCCTATGACAGCAGTAGAAGTCCTCAACACCATCCACTTTTCCTCAATACATTCTTCTTTTTATGAATGCACCTTAAAGTTTTTCAGCTCCACTCAATTTGTTAGAGTAGAAAGAATCTAAAAGTCAACAAAGGGGTACAAATATTGTTTAAGGTTGGCAAGAGGGAAAAAAAATTCCTATTTTCTATGTTCTGGTAGTAAATTCTCTCACACACACACACAGCTCTACACTTGAAAAGCGTAATTTAATCAATAGTTGATTGAAAATCTGCTTTGTCTTTGATTAATCATCCTCCTCCATCTAAAAGTCATATGCAAATGTGATATATTTAATATCTAAATATCCTAATCCACCTACTGTCTCTATCTTGGTTGCTATTACTTTGTTTCTGTTGTTGTTGTTGTTACACTGCTTTTTAAAAAAATTTTATTGGATATTTTCTTTATTTACATTTCAAATGTTATCCCCTTTCCCAGTCCCCCACAGCCCCAGCAAAACCTTTTATCCCATCACCCCTTCCCCTGCCTCTATGAGGGTGATCCCCCACCCATGTACCCACACCTGCCTCCCCACTCTGGCATTCCTCTATACTGGGGCATCCTTCACAGGACCAAATGAGGTAACTCAATCACAAAAGAACACACATGGTATGCACTTACTGATAAGTGGATATTAACCCAAAAGCTCCAAATACCCAAGATACAATGCACAGATCACATGAAGCTAAAGAAGAAGGAAACCAAAGTGAGGATGCTTAGATCCTTCATAAAAGGGGGAACAAAATACACATGGGAGCAAATATGGAGACAAAGTGTGAATCAGAGACTGAAGGAAAGGCCACCCAGAGACTACCCCACCTGGGGATCCATCCCATATACAGTCACAAAACCATGACTTTTATCTGATTCATCACACATGACCACTAAGGTACCCTCTTGACTCTCGATTCCATCTGATATTGTGCCCCATACCCTTATGACATAGGGACCCTTAAACTCTTAAAAATTACTGAAGATTTCTGTGTTTGATGCTTTTTTCATTGCTGTGACAAAATACCCGGCCAAAAGGAGGGACTTATCCAAGCCCACAGTTTGAGGATGTAGTTGGTTATGAAGGACACATAGCAATACGAGTGAGGCGGTTGGTCATGCAGCTTGTGGAGTCTAGAGCAGAATGAATGCTGAAGTTGGGTTGACATTTTTCCTCAACCCCTTTGTATTCAAGCCCAGGACCTGAACCTGTGGAATGGCACTACCCACATTTGGGGTAGGTCTTGCCTTCTCAGCTAAACTTCTCTCAGAAGTACTTCAAGAGCCCAGGACTACCAGCCCAGGAATGGGACCACCCACAACACCCCCCCCCAAAATTGATTGCTAATTGAGAAAATGCCTTACAGTTGGATCTCATTGAGGCATTTCCTCAAGGGAGGCTCCTTTCTCTGTGATAACTCCAGCTTGTGTCAAGTAGACATACAAAACCAGCCAGTACAACTGATCCCTTATCAACTTGACACATAAACACATCACTATTAAGCCTATAAACCTTCCTTTCTTATTCACCCCCAAGATCTATAACTTTAAAAGTCCCACAGTCATTACAAATTCAAATTCATTAAAGTTTCAGTCCCTTTAAAATAGCCAATCTCTTAAAATCCAAAGTCTTATGAAATTCAGTCTCTTAACTGTGGGCTCCAGTCCTTCAAGAAGCATGTCACCTCAGTGATTCCAAATCCTGTCCTGTCGTCAATAAAATGCCAAATGTACAAGATTCAGGTACTATCATTGGTATTTAGTATTAGAAATTAAAGCAGAGATATTTTTATATTTCTCTAAAAATATTTTGCAGTAACTCTAGAGTTTATAATATGTGTTTAATTAATTAATCTACCTTCAAATAATACCTAGAGCTCATCAAATCACGCAAGGAACTTATGACAATATTCCATTTCTTCCTTTCAATATTACTTTACATTTTTATTTATGCATATGTCTTAAACATACAATATGTTGCTATTTGACACAGACAATACATTTTCGTGTAGAACAATTTAAAGCAAGAGGAAAATAATTTTATATTTGTATTTACTGAAATTTCTGATTTCCTTATTTTTTTTAACATAGATCTGACTTTTACTAGGTTTTTTCTTCTTCCTGTAAAATGTCCTTCAGTTTGTTTTTTTTTTTTTTAATGTAAGATGTTAATGAATTCTCTTATTTCTAGTTGCCTGAAAAAAATCTTTCTTTCATCTTTGAAAATTTTTTGCTGCATACAGAATTTTGAGTTGGCAAGTTGAGTTATTTGTTTCTTTGTTTGGTTGACTTTGGTTTGGTAATTTGAAGGTGTCACGCCATGTCTGGCCTGTGGCATAACAGTGAGAACTTCCTTCCCTTTCAGAACTTCTTCACCTTCAGATGATGTTCCTTTTTTCTTTTACTGCTGTTAATTTTTTTTTCAAAAATTTGAACATGACAATCATAAAGTTTAATTCTTAAACCTTTCCTGGTGCCCCTTAGATTTATAATTTGACATCTGTCAGTAATTTTAGAAAAATCTTGAACATATATTTCAAATACTGTTTTTTGTGTGTGCCCTTTATTTCTTTTTCTAGAAATCCTCCTGTGTGGTATGAGAAATCATTTGATATTGTACTACAATTCTTGGATGCTATTTGATTTGGGGGGGGGGTTACTTGGTTGTTTCGGTTTTTGTTTTGGTTTGAGGATTTTTTTGGTTTTTGTTTTGTTTTCTGTTTTATTTGTTTGTTTGTTTTTCCTCTTTCTAGTAATGTTTCAGATAGGGTAATGTCTCTAATTCCTTTTTCATTGTATTGAGACTACTGACAAGTTTATCAAAGACTTTTTAATTTTTTTTAATTTTAGAATCCCCACCTGATTGTTTCTTATTCCCATTTTTATGCTGAATTTCATCATCAATATCACATGTTGTCAATTTCTCATTAAACTTAAATGTATTGTCCAAACCTTCTCCCTGATTGTGTCTTCTGCTTTCTCAGAAGTTCTTGCTCCCCGCCTCACCACGAGAACATTTACTCTGGACACAACTGCCCCACATCGTTTTCCTGAGTACCTGGAGAGGTTAGAGATGAAGAGCCTAGGAGTTAGTATCATGTAGTACCACTTCCTACCTGCAGCTTCTGGGCACTCTTCATGTGCATCTTAGTTGCCTTCTGCTGTGAGATTATTCATTACAATTGTAATTGAAGTTTAAAGTTTCTGGCAGCTTGAAATCGCTCAAGGACCATCTAGTCTTGCAGGTACTCGTCTCTCCTTGAATTTCAGATTCACTGTTTGCCATGAGACCTCAGCAATTTGAGAGATTCAATTAAAATGTATAGATTTTCTGGAAAGCTCTACTCTGTGTCTATCAGAGAGTGAGGTGTAAACAAGAAAAAGAAAATTGAGTGTTGTCATAGAAATCATCTGAAATGGTGGGCTGACTGGAAAGTTTTAATGACTTGAGAAATGGTCTCTGGTACTCAGTACACTGTAAGATCCAAGACTCCCCCTCCCCCATGGTTCTAATGTTACCTCCTAACACCTCCTCACATTTCCCACAACACCAGCCATGCTGCTTGCTCGGTTCTACCCATGTGCTATTTCACAGGAGACTTTAGACTTGGGGCTCCATCTCCTTACTGGATGCTCCTTCTAGATCTTTGAAAGACTGTGTCCTTGTTCTCCACATCTTCACCTGAAAAACTTGTCCATGATCACCCTGGTTGAAGATCCACACACATTTTATAAAACCTTGTCTGGCATACTATATAATTTTCCAACACAACTCCTACACCTAAGGCTTTTGTATCAAGGCAGAAGAGGGGACAGAAAGATTTTAAGAGCCATAGGAACAGGAAGTTTGCTGAGAGATTGTAGTTCCTAAAGATGTCAGAGAAGCTACACTCATGAAGTATCACCAACCAGACTGCCTCACCGTTACCAGAACAAGGACTATGCCAGTAGGTATGTGCATGTGGAAGGGAGAACTCTCACGGGAGCCTCAACTTAGACAATGAATGATAGGCTCTTCAATGCTAATGACCAGAGTATTAGTCTTCTCTAGGGAAGAGTACACCAATTAGTTATCAAATACCGAAGGGTCATCCCTGAAAACAAGCAAACAATAACAATAACATAAGGCAGATTGACCAGATTGTGTGTGTGTGTGTGTGTGTATACATATATATATATATATATATATATATATATATATATATATATACATATATATATGTGTGTGTGTGTGTGTGTAATCTTAATATATTTAAAGTATATATTCATGCATATATTTAAAGAAAGCAAGGCCATGAATTTGAAAGAGAACAAAGGGAGGTACACAGAAGAAGTCGAAAAAATAAAAATTATAATAAAAAAGCATTTGTATCTTTAATGTCTTTGCTTGCTTCTTTTTCCCACCTACCTTCTGCCCACCTCTCTGCTGGTGTGCTATATAGCATGTAGGGTGTGCAGAGCAGCTCATGTGGTACAGCAGCTTCTCAAAATGTATATGACCAAAATACCACAGATAATTTCAAAGACCAAGCTATACGAGTGACTGTCAAGCTAATATGGAATGGCTCCCCGCCCCCTCTTTGGGTTGTTTCATTGAACAGGAATAGCTACTATATTCAAATTCTCTTTGTACTAAATTGGCTCTTAATCTGAGCCCCGCTGAACTTCAGACACAAGTGCAGTCATCACAGACGCTGAAGCAAGGCTGGGAATCCACAGTATGATTTCAACACATGATAAAGCCTAGCTGTTTCAACAGCGTGGGAGGTGCAGTTCCCTGAACAAGGAACACGGCTTCCCATATCATATGGCCTGGCAAAACACTGTTTTCTTTTTAATATTTGCCTCCCCATCCTTAGGCAATCAAATATCAAGCCATTGGAAAGCCCCTTGCATTCAGTTTGGGGTGACTTGGATTCCACAGATGACACTGTAACATATAAAGTTATCAGGAGTTAACACAGACTAGAGAACTGGGCCAAAACTCATAAGTTGCTGCTTGCTTAATATTATAGTGTTTTTTTCCTTTCTCATCAAAACCATAAGAAATGAAAATAAGAACTATATTACTTTCCAAATTTCAAATTGTGGGCATGAAATTGGATGCCTGTAATTAGGGCCTTATACACTGAACCTTTTTTTCTTAGAAATATACTTACTAAATTATTCTAATATTATTGATGGCCTTCTTTTTCCATATGATTTTAAAAGTATGTTACTAAGTAGTTGAACTTCTGGTTCATACAGAAATACAAACAAACAAACAAACAAGGGCAGTGATAAGACATGTACTTGACTCCAGTAGAGAGAAATGACAAGCTACAATGGAAATAAAATGTCATGGGGCTCCAATCTATATGTGACTGTATGTATGTAAATGTCTGTCTGTGTGTGTGTGTGTGTGTGTGTGTGCTTAACAATTATGCACTATTGACTCTATGCCACGTGACAAGAACTGTCCTCAGCGAATAATGGGGAGCAAAACAAATACAACTACTTCATTAACAGAACTCAGAATACAAGAAAATAAAGATACAAGTTGATCAAAAAAAATTACCATACTATATGAGCTGGAAAATGTTAGTAGAAAAGTGAGTAATTTCTTACAAAAGCCCAGAGGAGGAATTAACAATAATAGAGATAAAAATGTTCAAAATGTCAATGGACATGTTTTCTTTCATTAAGAAGCTTATAGGCAATGAAGAGATAATGAATTCAACAGGGAACCAGGTTTATAGTGTGGCTCAGAAGAAGGTAGCCAGCAAATGGAGCTAGTTAGTGGATGTAGGGGAAATGACAAAAGTCACAATTTGGAAACAAAGATAGTGGTTTAAGAAAGAAGTGGGCATTAGTGTCAGATGGAGTCTAGAGGGCCAGAGAAATCACAACCTAAAACAGTTGTACCACTAAACACTGAAAAGGCCACAGGGTCCAAATACAATCATTTTCATTGGTGTTATAGAAACAGATCCAAGATCAAAGCAAATTGGGGAATGGTGGTGTTACTTGAGTCAGAGTGAGAGACTAAACACATATGTTATTCACCTTTCCAAAATTTCATAAGGAGAAAATTAGGAGTAGTTTTATAGTCTATAAGCCTGTAGAAATGGGGAAATGAGAAAGACAATAATAGAGTTTGAAATCAGATGACTCAATAGGAGCTGCCTCAGCAAACTCAGAAAGGCTGAAGCTGTGACAGACAGGTCATAGGCCATAGGGGAGAATGTACCACTACTACCCTGCTAAGTGGATATATTATTAAACAGAGCTCTAATGATCTATTGTTAAAACAAACTTTGTTGGCAGTGAAAATTGGACTTGATAGATGTTAAATAAAATAAAATAAAATAAAAGGTCACAGGTTGGATGGGTGGATCTGGGAGGCTGTGTGAGATGATCAAAATATTTTGTATAAAGTTCCCAAAGAGCTAATTTTAAAATTTAAAAATATAACCCTTGAGGACAAAGGTAAGATTCTACAAGTTTTAAGGTAAAAACAAACAAACAAACAAATACATAGGCCATATATAAACTATGAGGAAACAGAACAGCATACAACTTTTCAACATGTCACTGAGAGCAAGGATGCTTCTCAGCCTAGAATTTCACATCCAGCTAGATAATCTGGCAAATGTGAAGTTGGAAGGATCACATTTAGATAATGCGCATTGTCGGAAAACATCTACAAGAAAAAAAAACAAAACCTACTCTTCAAAGGCTAAGGAAAAGAAGCAAATCACATAAAAGAAAGCCAGTCTCAGGAGAGAAATAAATGATGAAGGACAGAGTCCCAGGTAGCAGTGAGGAGCTCACGGTAATAGCCTAGCATCACAGATAGAATGCTAATCCAGATCTGATCACCCACCTAAGATACAGGACTTCTAAGAGTTTTGTCCCCAAGATATGTGATGCTGGTGGAGTGAGTAGAGTAGCTAAGTATATTTGAATAGTGAGAACATCATGCAGGACCCTTCTCTCTGATTCCCTTTGTAATATGGAGTATATTTTCTCATATAGAACAATTCTGCTTTAATGTAACCCTCCAAGGAAGGCACAGCTGACTTAGTGAAAAACATAGAGACGCTCATATCATTTGCCCCTATATCAACTGATGTCAGACCCTTATCCAATTGTCCCAATTTGGCGAAGCCCTGTTTTCTTTGCTCTCTTTTGATCTTGCCTGTTTACTATTCCAATTTGATTCTTAGAAATTTTCAGAAAATATGAAGCCAGACTGAGACCTAGAAATGTTGTCCTTTGTTTCCTTGAGACTTTCTTCTAACATAGCCAAACTTGGAGTTTTTCCAAAATCAAGCTATCTGTGAATTCAAGGCCAGTCTGGCCAACACAGCAAGTTCCAGCACAGCCAAGGCTAAGACAATCAAATATATATATGGAAAATGTGGGCAGTGTAATTAACATAAAATAATAATGTGTTTACTTTGGGGAATAGTAAAGAGCAGAAAAGAGTTTTGACTTAGAAAAAGTGGACAATATATTCTTAAGAGGTAAATTTGAATTGTTTCTGGGTATCCATATTATTTTGACTCTTTAAACTGTATAAATCCCTTTCATTCAGTGTCATATGTATGTGACATTGGATGGGGCATTGGAGGGCAGTTAGGTGGTTTATGTCATTTTGATTTTGATACAGGATCTCCTTCTGTATCCTGGGATGGCATCTAACTCAGTAGGTAGCGCAGGATAGGCTTGGATTTCCAAGGATCCTCCTACTTCTGTCTCTTGACTGATGAGATGAGAGATATAAATCACTTTTTTCAGCTTGCATCCCCTTTAACGTACCAGATAGTTTTGAAATGTTTTCAAGTATTTTTAATCTCAATAAAAATGAAAAATTAATATCTAAAGTAGTTATGGCTTTCTCATGAAGGAGGCAAAGAAACATCAAGAAGAGATGTTCAGTGGAGGAGAGAAAATGATGAGATGTTCCTGTATGGGTAATATTTATACTAAAGGAGAATTAGGTAATAATTGAAAGAACATAAGCATAAATCACTCAAAGTCCATTTCTAACCTCTGTGCCCACTGCTCCCAATACCCTCAACTAATACTCAAACATATTCCAAATGGCTCAATAGCTGGTGTAACCAACAGCTGTACATATATAGATTACGTCCATTCTGGACTCTAGAATCAGGTCATTAAATGTGAAAAATGCTAATCAGGTTAGCCTTTGGAAGATTTTAATCAGGAATTCACAGTCCAGTATCTCCAAAGCCAGGCATTTCAAACACCCTGAAAGTTACACCAGAGGATTCTCAAATTAGTGTAATAGATGTTGGAAATAACTCATTCACTGGTGAAGTGAATGATATTTAAGGTATTTAAATGGCAGGAAAGAGCTTTCACCTTTATAGAGATGAGGGATGAGAACCCAGCGAGGCGAGGGGAGCCTAACAATTCAGCTGCAGAGAGGGCATCCATTCAGGTGTAGACCCACGTCAGGGGTGCTCCTGCTCTTTGGTACAAGGATGCAGCTAATTCTTCTGTCTCATATGATGACCATGCTTGTCTCCAGGTATCCTTGCCAAAGTGTCAGGTAGCCCTATCAACAAGTGTTTGAAAGTGAAGTGGAGATTGATTTGGGCACTGTACTGTTTAACAAAGTATCTCAGGGTGCATAGATTTATAGAGAAAGAGATAAACACTTCCTACTTAAGACTCCTTGTCAGGTACTACTACCCTTATCTGATCTTGACAAATGCAAATGAAGAAAGGGTTTAAGTCCGTTTGCAACACTTCTCAACCTATTTGCTGGATGAACCATGCTTGGATTCAACTTTCACATTCAACCCTTTCTTATATTATGCCATGCTCAAAATTCCCTGCCTCATCTTGTCTATAAACCTCTCTTACCATTTCATTAAAGCTATTAAAATATTTAGAGAATGCATAATGTAAGCCCTACTTAACAAGTAAAATGTAAGCTCCCAGATGAGACTCCTGCTACTCAATATTTTTACAGTAATAGTTATTCATTATAAGGCTCTCAAAATCAATCTCTCTCTCCCTCTCTCTCCTCCCACCCCCACACTTAAAATATGCCAGACATTGTCCGATACATTTAATATGAATTTACTTGTCCAATTTTGCTGGTATTGTTAATATCCACATATGACATAAAGAGCAGCTGAATGAGACAAAGGTAGAATAAGTTGTCCAGAGTCACACAGCTGTCATTCAAACTGAGCCAACCAGACTCTAAAAACAAGACTTTCAACTTTCAGAACATGAAAAAAGGGAAAATTTTTGGTTTTCAATCCTGAGGTGATCTTTGCTTTTAATAGCAATAGGAAACTACCTTAACAACATCTGCTCAGGAACTTAGGAAATTAGTCTGAACAGGTGAGAGGGTGCGCCAGAGAACCTGACAGCCTCTGGAACAGGCAGAAGCACAGAGGGGCTGAGGCAGCACCCTGTGTGGGCCGGGGACAGCCGGCCACCTTCCGGACCGGAGGACAGGTGCCCGCCCGGCTGGGGAGGCGACCTAAGCCACAGCAGCAGCGGTCGCCATCTTGGTCCGGGACCCGCCGAACTTAGGAAATTAGTCTGAACAGGTGAGAGGGTGCGCCAGAGAACCTGACAGCCTCTGGAACAGGCAGAAGCACAGAGGGGCTGAGGCAGCACCCTGTGTGGGCCGGGGACAGCCGGCCACCTTCCGGACCGGAGGACGGGTGCCCGCCCGGCTGGGGAGGCGACCTAAGCCACAGCAGCAGCGGTCGCCATCTTGGTCCGGGACCCGCCGAACTTAGGAAATTAGTCTGAACAGGTGAGAGGGTGCGCCAGAGAACCTGACAGCTTCTGGAACAGGCAGAAGCACAGAGGCGCTGAGGCAGCACCCTGTGTGGGCCGGGGACAGCCGGCCACCTTCCGGACCAGAGGACAGGTGCCCGCCCGGCTGGGGAGGCGGCCTAAGCCACAGCAGCAGCGTTCGCCATCTTGGTCCGGGACCCGCCGAACTTAGGAAATTAGTCTGAACAGGTGAGAGGGTGCGCCAGAGAACCTGACAGCTTCTGGAACAGGCAGAAGCACAGAGGGGCTGAGGCAGCACCCTGTGTGGGCCGGGGACAGCCGGCCACCTTCCGGACCGGAGGACAGGTGCCCGCCCGGCTGGGGAGGCGACCTAAGCCACAGCAGCAGCGGTCGCCATCTTGGTCCGGGACCCGCCGAACTTAGGAAATTAGTCTGAACAGATGAGAGGGTGCGCCAGAGAACCTGACAGCTTCTGGAACAGGCAGAAGCACAGAGGCGCTGAGGCAGCACCCTTTGTGGGCCGGGGACAGCCAGCCACCGTCCGGACCGGAGGACAGGTGCCCGCCCGGCTGGGGAGGCGGCCTAAGCCACAGCAGCAGCGGTCGCCATCTTGGTCTGAGACCCGCCGAACTTAGGAAATTAGTCTGAACAGGTGAGAGGGTGCGCCAGAGAACCTGACAGCTTCTGGAACAGGCAGAAGCACAGAGGCGCTGAGGCAGCACCCTTTGTGGGCCGGGGACAGCCAGCCACCGTCCGGACCGGAGGACAGGTGCCCGCCCGGCTGGGGAGGCGGCCTAAGCCACAGCAGCAGCGGTCGCCATCTTGGTCTGAGACCCGCCGAACTTAGGAAATTAGTCTGAACAGGTGAGAGGGTGCGCCAGAGAACCTGACAGCTTCTGGAACAGGCAAAGCACAGAGGCGCTGAGGCAGCACCCTGTGTGGGCCGGGGACAGCCGGCCACCTTCCGGACCGGAGGACAGGTGCCCACCCGGCTGGGGAGGCGGCCTAAGCCACAGCAGCAGCGGTCGCCATCTTGGTCCCGGGACTCCAAGGAACTTAGGAATTTAGTCTGCTTAGGTGAGAGTCTGTACCACCTGGGAACTGCCAAAGCAACACAGTGTCTGAGAAAGGTCCTGTTTTGGGCCTTCTTCTTTGGCCAGGAGGAGGTCCAAATACAAGATATCTGCGCACCTTCCCTGTAAGAGAGCTTGCCAGCAGAGAGTGCTCTGAGCACTGAAACTCAGAGGAGAGAATCTGTCTCCCAGGTCTGCTGAGAGACGGTAACAGAATCACCAGAAGAACAATCTCTAAACAGAGTCAACTATAACTACTAACTCCAGAGATTACCAGATGGCGAAAGGTAAACGGAGGAATCTTACTAACAGGAACCAAGACCACTCACCATCACCAGAACCCAGCACACCCACTTCGCCCAGTCCAGGGAACCCCAACACACCTGAGAACCTAGACCTAGATTTAAAAGCATATCTCATGATGATGGTAGAGGACATCAAGAAGGACTTTAATAAATCACTTAAAGAAATACAGGAGAACACTGCTAAAGAGTTACAAGTCCTTAAAGAAAAACAGGAAAACACAATCAAACAGGTAGAAGTCCTTACAGAAAAAGAGGAAAAAACATACAAACAGGTGATGGAAATGAACAAAACCATACTAGACCTAAAAAGGGAAGTAGACACAATAAAGAAAACTCAAAGCGAGGCAACACTAGAGATAGAAACCCTAGGAAAGAAATCTGGAACCATAGATTTGAGCATCAGCAACAGAATACAAGAGATGGAAGAGAGAATCTCAGGTGCAGAAGATTCCATAGAGAACATCGGCACAACAATCAAAGAAAATGGAAAATGCAAAAAGATCCTAACTCAAAATATCCAGGAAATCCAGGACACAATAAGAAGACCAAACGTACGGATAATAGGAGTGGATGAGAATGAAGATTTTCAACTCAAAGGTCCAGCAAACATCTTCAACAAAATTATTGAAGAAAACTTCCCAAATCTAAAGAATGAGATGCATATGAACATACAAGAAGCCTACAGAACTCCAAATAGACTGGACCAGAAAAGAAATTCCTCCCGACACATAATAATCAGAACATCAAATGCACTAAATAAAGATAGAATACTAAAAGCAGTAAGGGAAAAAGGTCAAGTAACATATAAAGGCAAGCCTATCAGAATTACACCAGATTTTTCACCAGAGACTATGAAAGCCAGAAGAGCCTGGACAGATGTTATACAGACACTAAGAGAACACAAACTGCAGCCCAGGCTACTATACCCAGCCAAACTCTCAATTATCATAGAGGGAGAAACCAAAGTATTCCACGACAAAACCAAATTCACGCATTATCTCTCCACGAATCCAGCCCTTCAAAGGATAATAACAGAAAAAAACCAATACAAGAACGGGAACAACGCCCTAGAAAAAACAAGAAGGTAATCCCTCAACAAACCTAAAAGAAGACAGCCACAAGAACAGAATGCCACCTTTAACAACTAAAATAACAGGAAGCAACAATTACTTTTCCTTAATATCTCTTAACATCAATGGTCTCAACTCGCCAATAAAAAGACATAGACTAACAAACTGGCTACACAAACAAGACCCAACATTTTGCTGCTTACAGGAAACTCATCTCAGAGAAAAAGATAGACACTACCTCAGAATGAAAGGCTGGAAAACAATTTTCCAAGCAAATGGTATGAAGAAACAAGCAGGAGTAGCCATCCTAATATCTGATAAGATTGACTTCCAACCCAAAGTCATCAAAAAAGACAAGGAGGGACACTTCATTCTCATCAAAGGTAAAATCCTCCAAGAGGAACTCTCAATTCTGAATATCTATGCTCCAAATACAAGAGCAGTCACATTCACTAAAGAAACTTTAGTAAAGCTCAAAGCACACATTGCGCCTCACACAATAATAGTGGGAGACTTCAACACACCACTTTCACCAATGGACAGATCATGGAAACAGAAACTAAACAGGGACACACTGAAACTAACAGAAGTGATGAAACAAATGGATCTGACAGATATCTACAGAACATTTTATCCTAAAACAAAAGGATATACCTTCTTCTCAGCACCTCATGGTACCTTCTCCAAAATTGACCACATAATAGGTCACAAATCAGGCCTCAACAGATTCAAAAATATTGAAATTGTCCCATGTATCCTATCAGATCACCATGCACTAAGGCTGATCTTCAATAACAAAATAAATAACAGAAAGCCAACATTCACATGGAAACTGAACAACACTCTTCTCAATGATACCTTGGTCAAGGAAGGAATAAAGAAAGAAATTAAAGACTTTTTAGAGTTTAATGAAAATGAAGCCACAACGTACCCAAACCTTTGGGACACAATGAAAGCATTTCTAAGAGGGAAACTCATAGCTATGAGTGCCTTCAAGAAAAAACGGGAGAGAGCACATACTAGCAGCTTGACAACACATCTAAAAGCTCTAGAAAAAAAGGAAGCAAATTCACCCAAGAGGAGTAGACGGCAGGAAATAATCAAACTCAGGGGTGAAATCAACCAAGTGGAAACAAGAAGAACTATTCAAAGAATTAACCAAACGAGGAGTTGGTTCTTTGAGAAAATCAACAAGATAGATAAACCCTTAGCTAGACTCACTAAAGGGCACAGGGACAAAATCCTAATTAACAAAATCAGAAATGAAAAGGGAGACATAACAACAGATCCTGAAGAAATCCAAAACACCATCAGATCCTTCTACAAAAGGCTATACTCAACAAAACTGGAAAACCTGGACGAAATGGACAAATTTCTGGACAGATACCAGGTACCAAAGTTGAATCAGGATCAAGTTGACCTTCTAAACAGTCCCATATCCCCTAAAGAAATAGAAGCAGTTATTAATAGTCTCCCAGCCAAAAAAAGCCCAGGACCAGATGGGTTTAGTGCAGAGTTCTATCAGACCTTCAAAGAAGATCTAACTCCAGTTCTGCACAAACTTTTTCACAAGATAGAAGTAGAAGGTATTCTACCCAACTCATTTTATGAAGCCACTATTACTCTGATACCTAAACCACAGAAAGATCCAACAAAGATAGAGAACTTCAGACCAATTTCTCTTATGAACATCGATGCAAAAATCCTTAATAAAATTCTCGCTAACCGAATCCAAGAACACATTAAAGCAATCATCCATCCTGACCAAGTAGGTTTTATTCCAGGGATGCAGGGATGGTTTAATATACGAAAATCCATCAATGTAATCCATTATATAAACAAACTCAAAGACAAAAACCACATGATCATCTCGTTAGATGCAGAAAAAGCATTTGACAAGATCCAACACCCATTCATGATAAAAGTTCTGGAAAGATCAGGAATTCAAGGCCAATACCTAAACATGATAAAAGCAATCTACAGCAAACCAGTAGCCAACATCAAAGTAAATGGAGAGAAGCTGGAAGCAATCCCACTAAAATCAGGGACTAGACAAGGCTGCCCACTTTCTCCCTACCTTTTCAACATAGTACTTGAAGTATTAGCCAGAGCAATTCGACAACAAAAGGAGATCAAGGGGATACAAATTGGAAAAGAGGAAGTCAAAATATCACTTTTTGCAGATGATATGATAGTATATATAAGTGACCCTAAAAATTCCAACAGAGAACTCCTAAACCTGATAAACAGCTTCGGTGAAGTAGCTGGATATAAAATTAACTCAAACAAGTCAATGGCCTTTCTCTACACAAAGAATAAACAGGCTGAGAAAGAAATTAGGGAAACAACACCCTTCTCAATAGCCACAAATAATATAAAATATCTCGGCGTGACTCTAACGAAGGAAGTGAAAGATCTGTATGATAAAAACTTCAAGTCCCTGAAGAAAGAAATTAAAGAAGATCTCAGAAGATGGAAAGATCTCCCATGCTCATGGATTGGCAGGACCAACATTGTAAAAATGGCTATCTTGCCAAAAGCAATCTACAGATTCAATGCAATCCCCATTAAAATTCCAACTCAATTCTTCAACGAATTAGAAGGAGCAATTTGCAAATTCATCTGGAATAACAAAAAACCGAGGATAGCAAAAACTCTTCTCAAGGATAAAAGAACCTCTGGTGGAATCACCATGCCTGACCTAAAGCTTTACTACAGAGCAATTGTGATAAAAACTGCATGGTACTGGTATAGAGACAGACAAGTGGACCAATGGAATAGAATTGAAGACCCAGAAATGAACCCACACACCTATGGTCACTTGATCTTCGACAAGGGAGCCAAAACCATCCAGTGGAAGAAAGACAGCATTTTCAACAATTGGTGCTGGCACAACTGGTTGTTATCATGTAGAAGAATGGGAATCGATCCATACTTATCTCCTTGTACTAAGGTCAAATCTAAGTGGATCAAGGAACTTCACATAAAACCAGAGACACTGAAACTTATAGAGGAGAAAGTGGGGAAAAGCCTTGAAGATATGGGCACAGGGGAAAAATTCCTGAATAGAACAGCAATGGCTTGTGCTGTAAGATCGAGAATTGACAAATGGGACCTAATGAAACTCCAAAGTTTCTGCAAGGCAAAAGACACTGTCTATAAGACAAAAAGACCACCAACAGACTGGGAAAGGATCTTTACCTATCCTAAATCAGATAGGGGACTAATATCCAACATATATAAAGAACTCAAGAAGGTGGACCTCAGAAAATCAAATAACCCCCTTAAAAAATGGGGCTCAGAACTGAACAAAGAATTCTCACCTGAGGAATACCGAATGGCAGAGAAGCACCTGAAAAAATGTTCAACATCCTTAATCATCAGGGAAATGCAAATCAAAACAACCCTGAGATTCCACCTCACACCAGTCAGAATGGCTAAGATCAAAAATTCAGGTGACAGCAGATGCTGGCGAGGATGTGGAGAAAGAGGAACACTCCTCCATTGTTGGTGGGATTGCAGGCTTGTACAACCACTCTGGAAATCAGTCTGGCGGTTCCTCAGAAAATTGGACATAGTACTACCGGAGGATCCAGCAATACCTCTCCTGGGCATATATCCAGAAGAAGCCCCAACTGGTAAGAAGGACACATGCTCCACTATGTTCATAGCAGCCTTATTTATAATAGCCAGAAACTGGAAAGAACCCAGATGCCCCTCAACAGAGGAATGGATACAGAAAATGTGGTACATCTACACAATGGAGTACTACTCAGCTATTAAAAAGAATGAATTTATGAAATTCCTAGCCAAATGGATGGACCTGGAGAGCATCATCCTGAGTGAGGTAACACAATCACAAAGGAACTCACACAATATGTACTCACTGATAAGTGGATACTAGCCCAAAACCTAGGATACCCACGATATAAGATACAATTTCCTAAACACATGAAACTCAAGAAAAATGAAGACTGAAGTGTGGACACTATGCCCCTCCTTAGAAGTGGGAACAAAACACCCATGGAAGGAGTTACAGAAACAAAGTATGGAGCTGAGATGAAAGGATGGACCATGTAGAGACTGCCATATCCAGGGATCCACCCCATAATCAGCTTCCAAATGCTGACACCATTGCATACACTAGCAAGATTTTACTGAAAGGACCCAGATGTAGCTGTCTCTTGTGAGACTATGCCGGGGCCTAGCAAACACAGAAGTGGATGCTCACAGTCAGCTAATGGATGGATCACAGGGCTCCCAATGGAGGAGCTAGAGAAAGTACCCAAGGAGCTAAAGGGATCTTCAACCCTATAGGTGGAACAACATTATGAACTAACCAGTACCCCTGAGCTCTTGACTCTAGCTGCATATGTATCAAAAGATGGCCTAGTCGGCCATCACTGGAAAGAGAGGCCCATTGGACACGCAGACTTTGTGTGCCCCGGTACAGGGGGACGCCAGGGCCAAAGGGGGGGAGTGGGTGGGTAGGGGAGTGGGGGTGGGTGGGTAAGGGGGACTTTTGGTATAGCATTGGAAATGTAAATGAGCTAAATACCTAATAAAAAATGGAAAAAAAAAAAAAAAAAAAAGAATCTCAGGCGTAGAGTATTAGGAGGTCAGAAGCAAGAGGAATTATGCCTATGTTCAAAATGTTGACTAAAAATTGTCTAATAAAAATTTTATTTCTCATAAAAAAAAAAAAGAAAGAAAAAAGAAAGAAAGAAAAAGAAAAAAAAAAAAAAACAACATCTGCTCAAACCACTGGCATCCTTCTGGTGTAGAATGGACATTGAGAAGGAAAGATGTATATGGATATACACTTATTGAAATTATCACAATGATTGAGAAGGAACTAGGGATGCAGAAATACAAAAAAGTACATTTATCATGAAGAAAAATTATTAATTATGAATTTCAAGGGAGTTTAAAAGACACCAATCTAAAAGTACAGGTTCTTATTCTGAGCCAGGGTTGGCTCAGAACAGCCTATGGAGTTTGAGTGAGTCTTTCCATGTCTTTGGATCTCCACACCATCCATCATTCACAACCTTAAAGCATCACAAAAGATGATAGATTCTCCTAACCTCACAGAGCAGACCTATTATCAACTGTGTTAAGGAAGAAAGACACAGCAGGCCAGGTCATATAAGACTTCTTTTTATGTATATTGTCCCTCTAACAATACCATTACTGTAGAGTATAACAGGAGATTGTCCTGCAGGGACTGGAGGAGGTTGGGATGGAAAAAGAAAGAGGGAGAGAAGGACACAGCTGTGGAGACTGGGGGATTCTGATGCTATTTGTCCTTGTGCCCATAACTGACAAAACTATTTAATGTTGTGTCAGCTGTGCAACTCCAGCTAGAATTTACGCATAAACACAGTCTATTGATGACTGGTCCACTCTGATCTGGCCATATCTGTGGAATTACAAAGATAGTTTTTCAGCAGAGAAAATGATGTCTGAAGTTCTCACTCTGCACTTTGAGGACAAAATGAGGTTATACAAATGCACAGCTTCCAGAAATATGATTGACGCCATTGTGGTTTGTGTGCTCAATCTGTGTGATGAATGACAAGTCACTAAAAAGAATCCATTAAAAAGATGGGAGCAAACCTCTGGGCTATAGTACACGATGGTCCTTAAAGTCAGCCTGGAGCACGTCTTCATGAATCTGCTTATTAGCGTGTGGGAAGCCACATGTGCCGTTGCAGAGTGGCACTGACTACTGCTGGCCACCACGCATAAGATTGGACAAACAACCAATGTGTACATATGCAGTAAAGTTTTTTGCAAAGACACTGCCTGGCCCAGGCATGATAATGAGGTTCTGTAAGGTACTGAGAGTATAACCAATCAGATGTGAGACATGCAAATGAGGTATGATAATGAGGTTCTGTAAGGTACTGAGAGAGAGTAGCCAATCAGATGAGGAACATGCAAATAAGGCTTAGTGCATAACCAATCCGGGTGTGAGACACGCCCCTCCTAGGCCTATAAAAGCAGCACCAGTTCTGGGCTCGAAGTCTTTTCGCCTCTACAATCAAGCTCTCCCAATAAACGTGTGCAGAAGGATCCTGTTGCAGCGTCGTTCTTCCTGGCCAGTCGAGCGCGCGCAAGATTAGCGCTACTCATGGTGATGTATTTTGGCTGTCTCATAGAAAATCTTGGGGCATATTATTATTTGTTCCAAATAAATGAAAATAAAGAAATAAAGAAAAGAAACATACTTAGAATGAAACAAAAAATAATTTAGTTAGGATTGTGACAAGGGAGATGAAAATTAGCAGGAGAGAAGTAAACAAGACAACTGAAAAGAGCAGATAGATTGAGCACCCCATCAACCCTTGCACTGCCAGTTTGGGCATAATATACGTCTCTCAGAGTCAAGCCATGTAAGGATATCAAGTGACAAAGCACAAAAAACTGTAGGCAGTTCATGTCTCCTCAAAAATGGAATTACATTGTTGGTTATGGAAAAAAGCAAAGGGCATTTCTCTTCTGTTGAGAATCTTATTACAATGAGCCTGTAAGGAGAAAATGAGATGGAATGTATTAGACAGGGAGGTCTAGTTGGGTGACTACACCCTAAAAAGACAAACTAATGGAGCTTTTGTGACATGGACTTCACTGACACTGAAGGAGAGAGAGGTATAGTCTAAGAAGGAAAAGAAAGGGGAAGTGAAAAAATAAAAAGAGAGCAAGCCACTTTTGTAGAGACATAAGAAAGAAAGTAGAGAACAGAATAAGAAAACAAGAGTGAAGAAAATGGAAAAGACACAAAGGAAGGGCTCCTTTCTGACCACCACTGGCACTGTCAGTGCCATGTCTACAGTGCTGCCCTGCATCCACCACGCCGCCCCTGAGTCCACAGTGCTGCCTCCACAGCTATTTTATTGCTGCCTCCACCTTCTCTTCTCTTCCCTTTTCTGATTCCAGAATAGAACTGATAGAAGATGCCTCCTGGCCCCTCTGTACTTTTGTGATAAGAGGGCTATACAGCTTTATTTCCTGCCTCACCCAGAAAGAATGCAATGCTGTCTTCTATGTCCCTCTCCCCGAAAATCAGAATGTTTGTTAGGACAATGATATGGTGGGTAAACAACATACCAATATTCCTTAGCGTCTCTGTCAGGAGTATCTTGCACCAAGTTCAGTCACCCCTACCTTAATAAAGTGCTTTAAACAAAGCATCACAAAAGACCAGAGTCCCCCACTCACAGAGCAGAACTAGAAAGATATGGATTCACATCTTTCTAGTTTTGCTGATGTGAATACACATCTGTTTCCTTATGTGTAGTCACAGTGCTAAAAGTCTGCTCCGATAATAAAAGCCCTAGCTAAGAGAACTCTAACCTCTTAACGTTTACAATAAAAATATAGAAACATTGCTCTTCATTGGAAATTCATTGGAATGTAGTTATATAAAGTCATTTCTGTGCCTTCTTTGTGACTTAGCTGCCTTTGTTTTTAATCATTAGTGTACCAAAAAATACCTTTAGAAACACACATTTGTTTTCTGTGGTGTTCCTGAAGGAGAAGAAGCCCCACTCCTCCCTCCAGTTATTTCATTTTTCTGTGTGTTTTTATGCCTTGATTAATTTATCAAGTGTGAGGGGTTTGTTTCAACATGAGAATGTGCTATGGTATATCCTGGGAGGCCTCCAAAAGGCCCATGCTTTGAGCACTTGATCCCTACCTTGGTTAGCCTTTAGGAGATAGGGTCTGACTGACAGAACTAGGCCAATAGGAGGAATACTTTAAAGGTTATATACACCTGTGGTTCTGGCCTACGCTCTCACCTTCCTGGTCTGCAGACAATGAGGCTCTCCGACCACCGTGTCTTTTCCTCAATGATTAACTGACTATCTCTAAAACATTGAACTGCCATAAATCTGTCCTCCTTTAAGTTATGTCTGTCAGGTATTTTGTTAGAGCAACAAGAAAAAAATACAACTGATACATACTGCTATCCTGTCTCTCAAGAATATCTCTGCTATGTTCTGGACCATGAATTATTCCCAAAGATCATTGTTTATTAAAATGGGGGATGGAGAGTTAGTTCATTGCTTAAGAGCACTTGTTGTTCTCGTGGAGGACCAGCAGTCAGTTTCCAACACCCACTCAGTATTTCACAACCATTCATAACTCCAGTTCCAGGCCATCCTACATTCTCTTTTTATCTCTGTAGATACTCAACACACTCTCATGTAGTACACATACATACAGGCAAAACATTCATGCACATAAAATAATACACCTTAAAAATTTAAAATAATAATTCTAATGGAGGATGGGTGGAGAGATGGCTCAGTAGATAAGAGCCCATACTTCTTACCCAGAGTCAGAGTTCAATCCCCAGCATCCACATTATAGCCCACATCAGCCTACAACTCCAGTTCCAGGGATCTCTGATGCCTAGTGCCTCTTCAGACACAGCACCCATGTGGACACCTGCTATCACCATGACACTGCACCTTGCCCAAAACAAAGGATGAAATAAATGAGGGACTGGAGTCTCTAAAACTGTGAGACAAAATACACCTTTTCTCACCTTTGCTAGCTATGTTCCTAATAGAACATTAATATCCACAGTATACAAAAAAAAAATTAAAATCCATGTACCCCAAACTATAAAAACAATGAAACAACCTAATAGACTAAATGAAATGAGCAAATAGTTCTCAAAAGATAAAGGACAGATGGTCAATAGACTTGAAAAAATGGCCAACATCCTTAGCCATCAGAGAAATGCAAAGGAAAAACTAAGCTGAGGACCTATGCCACCTCAGTCAGAATGGCAGGCACAAGAAATGAACAAAACCCAAAAGACAGGTAATGCTAGGGAGGGTGTGGACAAAGGGAATTGTGACAACTGATCTCGGCTGTCAACTTGGCTATATCTGGAATCAACTAAAACCACAAGGAGCTGGGCACTCCTGTGAGGAATTTCCCTGACTGGCTCATTTAATCTGGGGAGGGTCATCCTAAATCTGGGCCACCCCTTCTGGTGGCCGCCCACATAAAAAGATATGGAAGAAAGAGGCATTTGGCTTTTTGCCTGCTTGCCCTCACTCTCACTGGCAAGTTCATCTCTCCTGCTGCAAAGGCCCCCCTTTGCTAGTATTAGAACTGACTTCTTCTGGGCTCCTGCATAGACAGAGGACCAGCAGCTCTCAAGCACTTCCCTAGGATACCAGCACCAGATTAGGACTGCTGAGACATTCAGTCTCAAGGACTGATCAGTTACCAGAGTCTTGGTCTTTCCTTTGAGAGACAACCATTGCACAAACAATTATATGTGGTGTGTGTGTGTGTGTGTGTGTGTGTGTGTGTGTGTGTGTGTGTGTGTGTATTCATTGTATCAGTTCTGTTCTTTAAGAAAATCCTTCAGTCCTTTCTCCTCCTCTTCTACAAGATTCCCCAAGATTCCCACAATCTTGCACAAGATTCTGCCTAATGTTTAACTGTGGGTCTCTGCATCTGTTTCCATCAGCTACTGGGTGAAGCCTCTCAGAGAACAGTTAAGCCAGGCTCCTGTCTGAAAATATAGCGGAATATCATTAATAGTGTCAAGGGTTGGCTCTCTCTAGTGGATGGATCTCAAGTTGGGCTAATCATTGGCTGGCCATTCCGTCAATTTCTGCTCCATCTTTATCCCTGCATATTTGTAAGCTGAACAAATTTTGGGTCGAGGGTTTTGTGGGTGGGTTTGTGTCCCCATCCCTTCATTGGAAGTATTGCCTGGCTATAGGAGGTGGCCATTTCAGGTTCCATATCTCCTGTTGATACAAGTCTTAGCCACAAAGAACTGAAGGAGCCCAAGAAGTCAAGGACACCTCAAGAAAATCTACAGAACCAACCAACCTGGGCCCATGGGGACTCACAGACACTGAACCACCAATCAAAGAGCAGGCATGGGATGGACCTATGCTCCCTACACATATGTAACTGATGTGCAGCTTGATCTTCATGTAGGTTCCCTAACAACTGGAACAGGGGCTGTGTCTAACTCTGTTGCCTGCCATTGGATCCCTTTTCCCTAACTGTGCTGCTTTGTCTAGCCACAATAGAAGATGTACCTTGTACCACTGCAACTTGAAATGTCAAGGCCGGTTGATATCTAAGGGAGGCCTCCCCCTCTCTAAGGAGAAAGAGAAGTGGGAGGGGAGAGGAGAGGGAAGGGGGGACTAGGAAAAGGGGGAAGCTGAGATCAGGATATAAAGTAAATTAATGAATGAATGGAAAAAAAGAGAGAAAATCCTAACATAGAAATCCTATACACTGATGGTGGTAATGTAAACTTAGTCTAGTCATTATGGAAATTAGTTTGCTGGTTCCTCAAAATGCTAAAAAAAATGCACCTACTACATGGCCCAGTTGGGCCACTCCTTTGTTTGTTTGTTTGTTTGTTTGTTTGTTTTCTGAAAGATCCAAAGTTAAGATCACAGAGATGCTTGACCACAAATGTTCACTGTTCACAAATCTAAGTTATGGAACAAGCCCACATCAGTAATAAGAAGAATAGCTAAAGAACATGCGGTTTATTTGCACAATTCCACCATGAAGAAAGGAGTTATTTAATCTGCAGGAAGACTGGAGACCACCATATTAAATTAAATCAATCTCCGAAGGACAAACATCACACTCTCTTGCATTTGAGAATCCTAAATTTTAAAGATTTATAAAATCATATATGTGTAAATGACACAAAAGTAAAAATAAAACTGTCTGGAGGAACACAGGGGACAATAGAAAGGATAATCAAAGAGAAAGTCACAGGGTATGAATGGGATATATTCAAATATGTTATGTATTTACATGCAATGGCTCTGTGTATAATAAAAGTTAAGAATCTAAAAAGATAAAAGTAAGCTTTTCTCCTTGTAACTAGATTATCTCAGTGGCTTGTGCTAGTACTGGGTGCTTACCAGCAGTGCCATCTTGTACTGTCCCACATCTAAACTTAAAGATAATTATTGTAAATGCCTGTGAACATAAGAACACAGACACACATATAAGTATTATCAGAGTATTTAAGCAGCTGAAGATAAACATGCCGATTTTAGTTGAAAGATAGAACATCCTTATTATAGTTGCTAGCTATCAACATGGATTGATAGCTATAGCCATGAAGTAAAAAAGAAAAAAAAAAGTAGCCTCAGACATCAGAATTATAGGTCTAGGTGCTAGGTTACAGTTGTTCTTGCATTCAAAACTAATCACGTGTAATGCATTAGTAGACACACACACACGGAAGATATGTTTGGTTCATGGCTTATATAATGTATGCACATAGTGTGCTAATAACATTTCTGCTGCTGTGATAAAGCACCAAAAAAAAAAAAAATCCCCTTAGGGGAGAAAGAGTGTATCTGACTTACACTTGCAGATTACAGCCCCATCATTCCATGCAGGGCAGCAGAAACTTGAAACAGCTGGTCCCATCCACAGTCCTGAGCTGAGAGACAACGCATCCCTACTTGCTCAGCTCACCTTTTGGCTCTCACACAGTTCAGAGCACAACCCAAGGAATGGTGTGCCTACAGCGAGACTCTATTCCCGCATGACTCTCGGCTCCATCAAGCCCACAGTTAGACTTAATTATCTTCTATGGATAGGCAAACCAATGGATGAACTTACCATCCATTTAAAGGTTCCAGATGGCAGAGTTCCCATCCATATCATTTGGGTGATGGCAGTTCCTTGGGCTTTTAAACAAAGAATGAAAACTCAAAGATAACTTGTGCTCAGCATTAGAATCATCCCAGCAATAGTCCATGTCCCTACTGTATATAGCTTATGAGTGACAGCTAGTGCCATAGCTTACTTAATGTGTAAGGAAACTGGGATTGGAAAAAGTGCATGGGTACACAATTAGCAGCTAATGTATGTGACACAGTGTATACAAGATCTAAGTGAAAGCCATTGAGTGTGTACCTTTGAAGAGAAAAGTGAAATTAAAGGGAAACTAAGTCATTCTACATTTTATATTATAGGCCTCCAGATCTTTGCATTTTACAAATAAAAGGCAGGTGTTACAGTTATCAAAAAGCAATGTTTTTTTTTTTCTCTTAAGGCTGAGTCCTTCTGAAGTAACTTAGTTTAAATAACACTAGTAAGTAAGTATTTAAAAAAAAGAACAGAAAATGGTTTCCCTGGATAGCTCAGTTTCAAGAATGGGCACTATGTCCAGGGCTCAGCCAGGGCTCTGTATGATTTAGTGGCTGTGGTTTGATCAATGGCTACAGTGATGGAGTGGAGAGCTTGCCGACTAAGTTCACGGATGGAGCTGTGTTAACTAAAGCTTTAGGAGCTGTGATTAAGATCCAAACTGGCCTGTCAGAAATGAGTTATGGCCAAGTGTGGGTAGGATGTTCTTGGGAGTGAAGAATGGATCTCTGAAGACGGTAAGGGTCAGACAAAAGCACTTCCGTGCCTCTGGTTTCACGTAAATCACATGCCAGATGCATGCATGTCTGGAATAAATGGGGCTGTTTCTAGAAGTATGGCACCTTGTACATTCCAAGTGTTAAGACAGGCATGGAGAGGAGAAAAAAAAAAAACCCACATATTTAGATCTTGCTGTGTTTGGTACCATCAAGAAAAAAAAATCTAACGGGGGAACCACATATCTGGCTATAGTTTAAAACAAAGAAAGAGAGAGAGAGAGAGAAAGGAAACAGACACCATCACTATGTTCAAGGAGTACGTCTAGCTTTGTTTTGACAACGGGCCTTATCTCTGGGTATCAACTGTAGCTGTTCTAAGCCCCAGAGATCTTCTCTGTGTGGTCCGGGCATCTGCAGTAACAGACTTTCCTGGGCGCCTCCGAGTAACACACAGCCTAGGCTGCATCCCGAGCTGAACGAGAATCTGCTTGTTAACAAGAACCCCTTGAGGTGGTTCACACACGAGTCCAAGAATGGGACTTGCCTCCCCAGCCTCCTCACATTGCAAAGGAGGAAGGTCCTTATGTGCAGTCTTCTTAATTTTGATTTAGCCTAGCAATGGCTAAGCAAGAGACCTGACAGTAAGGGGAGAGGCTAAACAGACAAGCACCCTGAAATGGTTAGTCAGGAGAAAACACACAGAGAGAAAAATGTCAGCACTGAGACTTTGAGGGCAAGTTCAAGAAAATGAAGACAGAAGGAGAGATGCCAGAGATACAGATAGCTATGGAGCAACCCTGCCAAACATATTTGCAAAAGGACCACTGTCCAGTGTCTCCATCCACCATGCTCTGGGAGACCTCAGAAAAGGTTAAAATTTCCTGGTGACCTTCGTCGAAGGTTACTACCGATCATAATTTTCATGCTGCTCTCCTCACGCTGTTAGGTTGCAGAGAGAGGAAAGCATTGAAATGTTAAGACAACCTCCATCATCTCAGAATGTGCAGCTACCTTCCTGTATCGTTTTCGAATTAGAAGGATCTTTCATGATCTCACCGGGTTTCTGCTTTCACAAGTCTCTGAGCTTAATGACTTAATGATATGATCTGGAGTGAGAGTCACATGACACTTTGATGTAGTTACACAGAAAAGGATGCGCTTGGCATCTTTGGAGCTGACTTCAGCTGTGTGTTTCTATGGCAACGGTGAGGAACAGTGCAGTGAAGATAACTTCCAACAGGTGGATCTAGAAGAGCCCCTGGAAGATTTCAGGGCTTGGGTGGAGTTGAATATCAGCCAGTACCAATATCTGCTCACAACAAAGTAGATCAATTTTAACAGCACAAAAAGAAATCGTACAGCACCTTGTAAGATATGATAACTGTAGAACTTCAGCTGCTCTGTGTAATCTCTACATAGCAAAAAGTTACAAGACAAAAAAAAAAATGAGTCATGAAAAGAATGGCTTTTGGAGCTGAAGCAATGTAGATGCATGAAAATAACTCTTATAACATTTATTTTAAAAATAATTTTTAGATCAGGAAAACAATAATCTTTTTAAAGAAACCCTTCCTGCCTCTTTTGCTCTTTTTTGGTGCATATTTGATTTGAACTCAACATTAGGAATTTAGAGACAACATTTTTTTTTAATTTAACGTAACCACAGCCTTTGGTGTCCCGTTGACTGGATGCTGCCCTGTTTGACTTGAACATATTGCCATGTGGCTAATTTTAGAGCAATTTCTGATTTTAAAATACCTGTTCTCTCCAAAGTGGCATTTAGATTATAGTAAGAGAATTTTAAAACACACAGAGAGAGAGAGAGAGAGACGAGACAGAGACAGAGACAGAGACAGAGACAGAGACAGAGACAGACAGACAGAGAGACACACACTGTTTTGAACAAGTTTAGCACATTTCTTATCAGTGTGTTTGTGTGTGTGTGTACACACACATATGCTGTGTTTTAAAAAAATATTATCTATAATTGCTGGTGTGGCTATCATTGAAGTCTTCCACATAAGAGAGGGGTGGGGATTTGCTGATTTGAATATGCTTTTGAAATACTTTTAAAATACTTTTAAAAAAAGCTGCCCCGCTTGAAGAGTTTACAGGCTCTGTAGGAACAGTGAAGGTGGGAAGTCATGTCAGGTTGAGGGCTGCTGTCAAAGTTTCCCTAGGTGAGCTGCCCCAGACCTGGGCATCGCATCCTTTTGTCTACCTTTCAGTTCTCGGCCCCTGCTCCACTGTCAGCACATTTTCTGGCTTGGAGTGTTGGTCTCTAAACTCTAATTACAGTTAATGCGCTAATCCCAAGCACTGATCCCTTGGCTGCCAAATCCACTAAAGAAATTGGCCAAACACCAGGACCAGGGAGTCTAAAGGGAAAATAAAATGCTGAGAGGTGCAGGGTGCTGTCAACTTTCTGCTTAAATGGTTTTACGGGACTCGGGATTAAGGTCAAAACTCTTAGGACAAATTTCCTAGTCCCTTACCAAAAGATGGCTCCCTAGCTCCCTTGCTCCTGAAGTCCATGTTCTTGCCGACTTGACTATCCCACCAATCTAGCAGTCTTGTCACTGTAGGTCTTGTGGTTAGGCCCAAACTATGTGTGTTGTTTTGTAAAAAAGATAAGGAGAGAGGGAATGTGTTTGGTGGATGTGCAGTCAGGTGTGGGGGGAGGGGTGCCTCTGCAGGCCCATGCTAAGGCATCCCTTCCTCCTGAGGGACCAGCCACAGTAGAATAGAGTTTATTCAGACCATGGGAGCAAAGTTGAGGAGTAGAGGCAGAGAAAGGCGGAGAGAGAAAGAGAGTAGAGGAGTAGAGGCCGGCCATGAGCACGTGGAGTGAGGGGGGGGCAGGGGAATGGGAAGAGAGGGGGAGGAGGATAAGGGAGAAAGAGCAGAAGAGCAAGAGAGAGAGGAGGGGGCGAGCAGCCCCTTTTATAGTGAGTCAGGCACACCTGTCTGTTGCCAGGTAACTGTGGGGCGGAGCCTAGACTAAATGCCAACAATGTGGATTTGCTCACCACCATTCTAACTCTATCCTCCAAGTAATATGGTCAGTGTCCTTGCCTTCAAGAAACTCACCCCAAGCAATGCAGCTAGGGAGTCTGCTCCCTCCATTATGAGCCCATGGAAGCCCCAGCTCTTCCATGAGAACATACCTCACAATTACAGTTACATTGCAATTTCACAATCATTCTTTACTACTGCTTCTCCTTGGCTTTGAGTACTGTATTTCAAGTTCTGAGCATCTGGCACACACAAACTCAGTATTTTTTAGCCAAATGCATAAATAAGATGAAGAAGAGCTAGGAGTTACGTAAGCTACCTTTATGACTTTGTGTGTAAGGGTCTCTTCTACCAAGCTAGCTCTTGCTGCTAAGTTGGTGTGCTCCCCCTCAGACCCCCTCACTCTTCATTATATGATCTCCAAGTGGAAAATTCATGTCATATGAAAATTTCTCAAAGTCAAGTGACTTAGAGAAGAACAAGAGAACGTTGGAGAGACAGGAGATGAGAGCAAAAGAAGGAAGCAGTAGAAAAGAAAGGGAAAGAGGGGTTAGCCATTTGGGAGAAAAGGAAAAGAGATGCAGAAGAGGCATGGTTTCCGAGGACTTGAAAGTACTCTGGTTTCCATGATTTTTCGGGCATTCTCAAGTCAGAATGATGAAACCCAAGAGAAAAGTCCCTGATTAAAACCTTCCTTTGGAAGAAGGAAAAGCTTATGTAATTTTTCTGGAGTGAATATCAAAAACCGTGGCATGCTAACAGCACGTTATAAATAGTACTGATTATAAATTGTTTTTACAAAGATGAACAGAGCACAAGAATTCTTGCTGGCAATTCTCAAACTAGTAATAATTTTGATTTCAAACTAATTATCTGGGGGGTGGAGGGGATAGAGTGCTCCAGAGGACATTTAAAATCGTTAGAAACCAGTGTACTACCACTGCTCTAACAACCCCTGTGATGTCACTTGCTTTGAACAATATGAAGACCAGCTGTAAGCAATAGAGAATGAAGGCTAATGACTAACCGTTCGCATGCAAACCCCCAGCCTGTTGAGGAGGACTTCTTGGGCAGCACCAGATTGTTAAGCTAAATTATTAGCTTATTTTAATTGCAAGTGTGAAAAGACGGCATTATGCAGGGTGGCACTCAGCCAAGGGCTTCGAAGCTGAGAGAACTTCAACTCAGGGAACTGCACAGTGCCAAAGCTTTGAAGTACACTTTGCAGATAAGGTGACGGTGAATCCTCTGTAGTTTCAGGAGCTACATTCAAAACCTACTTAGCTATATTCAGAAAGCGTCCACATTGGGAACATTTGAATTATGCTTGGGCTCTTTTTTTTAATATGTCAGTTATTGAAGATAATATATTTTTTTCAATATCCCTTTCTGACAGAAGATGAGTATCATTAATGTTTCAACCTCCTGACTTGTGTTGTTGTTTCCTGGGTTCTATCCGCACTACATCGACAATCTTAAAATGTGGGCTCTCTCCTTAGCAAATGCTTCATTCACTCTAGAGAGAGGAAGTCCGACCAGTCTGCCTTGACAGAATCTCTAGGCCAAGCCCAGTAAGTTTTCTGACCTAATTAAGATATTTTGCCAAAACAGGCAAAAGCCAGACTCTGTGAAACAGCAGAAGATTTCAATGAACTGGAGTCAGGCAGGATTCTGAACGTGAGCACATTGAACCCTGGCTCACAAAGAACAATTCCGCAAAGAGGAGCTGGTTCATAAATCAACCCAGAGTCTCCGTTCCTCGGCCTCGGCCTCATGTGCAGTCTGGCACCTAATCCCCTTGCTTTCCTTCTAAGATACACTGCATATCAGCACATTTCTAAGATTCAAACTCCTACAGTGGTTTCTGCCCTTGATTTCTTTAACGCCATCTTACAGGCCCTTCTGTAACACACTCAATAGTCACGGCTTGCTCTGTCTGGTCCAGGGTTTAGAATAGGAATACAAGAGGATGAAGATGACAGCGGACAGGCCTCACCTCCTCCACTCCTGCAGCTCAGAAGCGAAAAGAGAACAATACTTAATTGTCTAGTAAACAAGTGAACAATGAAAAATAATAAACAACATAAACCAGGAACGAATTACAGCTGCTAGCCACTCACAACCTATCTGTGGAGACTCCTCCAGGGGAAGGCAGGAGGACCACTGCCCACTCCTATCCTGGACTGCAGCCAGCTCTATGCTAACACGTTAGCAAAGTGCATTTTACAATTATTAATCTTAGTCCTCCTACCTTCGGTGAAATAAATGAATCTAAATGTTTTCTAGAAAAATGAGAGATGGTAAATGATTCTCTCAATTTTCTTTCAATGAAAATTTCCTGAATCCAAAAGGGTAGAAGCCAAATGGCAGCCAACACTCTGCCTTTCGTAAGAGAAATAATAGTGTAACCATGACAGGCTCTCTACTCTCCTTCCTACCTTCCCATTGAGCCAAGGGAAGCCACTGTTACCCTATCAAGAATCTGAGATGCCTGTGGTTGCTTCCACCTGGGCGCTTAACCGCCCTTTCTCTTTTCTGGCCTTGCCTTTCACTCTGACATAGATATCTCTCTCCGATCTGCAAAACCTCCTTGCAGGAGTCTAAATGGAAATCTGTTTTGATCTACAGCCCAGTCGAAGGTGAGATCTGTATTTCAGCTTCCAGTGCAGGCTGCCTCCCTGTTGACATTAATCTTCTGACTTTTCCAGGTCTAGACAATAGAGGTTGGGGAGTGTTAATCTTCACATTCACCAGACACCAGGTCATCAATCTGCCTGGGGGGCAGAGAGACTCGTGGTGTTTTCTATTTGCTCCCGAGGAGACTCTGGGTTCTGTTTGATCCTCCATTGTCTTTTCTCTGAAAGATTGAATTACCCTTAATGTTGACGTGTCCTTCCTCCAGAGCGGCTCATATCTCACAAAGCTGAAGATGGCAAAAACACCTTTGGCTGCTCTAGGAATAAATGCTCAGAATAAAGCTAAGTTGTTTTAGGATTCTTTCTCAGCAGAACAAAGCAAAAGAGGTACTTCCCGTTTAGGGTCATACTCCCTGGTGCATGATCCCAGGGTTTTTCCTAATTGAAGTATTTATAGGCACTTCAAAAGATGAGGTTTAGGACAGAAGTTCTGAACCCCAGTTACTGAAAACTGAATACAACTGTTGAGTTGAGTGGCTATAGTACATTTTCTTTTTTAAAATTGAATATTTTATTTATTTATATTTCAAATGTTATCTCCTTTCCTGGTTTCCCTTCTGCAAACCTCCTATTCCATTCCCCCTTCTATGAGGATGTGCCCTAACCCACCCATCCACTCCCGCCTCACTGCCCTAGCATTCCTCTACACTGGGGCATCAAGCCTTCACAGAACCTAAGGCCTCCCCTCCCACTGATGCTAGATAAAGCCCCTTCAGTCCCTTCAGATCTTCCCCTAACTCCTCCATTGGGGTCCCTGTGCTCAGTCCGATGGTTGGCTGTGAGCACCCACATCTGTATTGGTCTGGATCTGGCAGAGCCTCTTAGGAGACAGCTGTATCAGACTCCTGTCAGCAAGCACTTCTTGGTATCAGCAATAGTGTCTGGGTTTGGTACCTGTATGTGGGATGGATCCCCAGATGGGGCAGTCTCTGGATGGCTTTTCCTTCAGTCTCTGCTCTACTCTTTGTCCCTGTATTTCCTTTAGACAGGAGCAATTCTGGGTTAAAATTTTGGAGGTGGGTGAGTGGCCTCATCCGTCAACCAGGGGGCAATGCCTAACCTCTGGGCATGGTCTTGACAGGTTCTTCCTCCCCTTTGTGGGATATTTCAGCTAATATCATCCCCATCAGAACCTGGGAGGCTCTTGCTTTCCTGGCATCTGGGACTTTCTGGTTGCTACCCCTTGTTCCCCATAGTATATTTTCTTAGATACGAATATTAACAAACCTGAAATGCTTCTTGTATATAAAGTGGCACTCAGGGCATTTCTTCCTGCATAATCAGGGCATCATCCTATCTTGTCTCTGTCTACTGCTGATGAATTATTTTCCTGGGAGAATGATCCAGGATTATTGTTTTGATTTTCACTTCCCTTGTATTAACTAAGCTATCGATGTGTATGGCCACAGACTAAAAGGCCATTCTCTGTGTGTCTTTCTGTATGTCTGTCTTTCTGTCTCCCTCTCTGCTTGCCCCTCTCCTTATCTGTCTCTGACATTGCTCTCACCCCTCTCTTCTAGAAATTGTAGTCATAGTAATACATCCGTTAGTCATTTCTAGTGGTTCTGGCTTTAGAGACAGCAATCCCAGGAAGAACCAACTGACTCCTTGGCTGCCTTCCATTCTGACAGCTTCACATCAGTAGGTGATCCCATGAAGGGAGTCTTTCTTCCACATATCGAGGTTGAGTGAGCTCTCATGCTCAGATACTAAAGTCACTTCAAATGAGCACCTTAATGAACAGGAGGAGAAATTAGGGCTTAGAAATAAGAGCAGAAATAATGCCCTAGTCAAGAAGAAGTTGGTAGTGGCTTGCTGGAGCTTTGGGTTTAGTGGAATTCTGAGACAATATCCTTTTGAAGCAGGAAAGAGTGCTCAAGTCATCAGGTGTTAAGTCTGTGGAACCGGGAAGGTGAACTGGGACCCAAGCTGCCTTTCACCTCTGACACTTGCCATTGCCTGTTTCTCCCAGAACTTCCTACTCTGAGCCGTCGTCCTTCAGACACTCTTAAGCAAAGGTTTTGCTTTTCATTTATGTTCAAGGTGTTGCTGAATCAGGAAGCCAACCCTTGGATGCCCCTTCAACCTCAGCTTACCTGCGCTATAGCTCACTGTGGTCCTCTGTAGTCTAGGTTTATTTGCAAGGAATTCATTTTTATAGTGAGCCTAATAAGGATCGTCACAATGATTTAAAGTGCCACATTTACATTTTAACTTGATTTGGGGAATTTACAAATAAGGAAGAATAAACTTTATCAGATTTGTATGTACATACAGTTTGATAGCTTGCTGGATCATATTGAAATGGTTAGTTCCATCTTACATTCTACTGGCCAAAACCTGTATAGTAACTTTCCTTGGACCTAAAAACATTGCTCAAGAAAGCCTGGAAAATTAGGATTAAAGTCCTATAGAAAGTGAGATATAACCTATACATATGATAGAATCTTGTATATATTCAGAAATTTGGGGGTTTCAATTTCACCATGGTGTGATTTTATTTTTCCACTGAAAGCAAGCTTGCTCTTCCAAGTTAATATTCATGCAGCTTTGAGCTCTCCTAAAAACGGGTAACAAAGAAGCAGCCTAAGAATTAAACCTTCTCCACAAAAGCAGCGTGGAGGGAGGAAGAGTCTTTCATGGCTAGGACATGTGTGTAGTCCGTGCTGTGGGGTCATGAAGCAGTTGAGTTATTAATACTGCCCTGAAGCCTATAGAACTGTCTTCTCCGTGGTTCTCTTAGTGTGCCTCCACTGACTCATCCCCACATTTGCCAGGGAATAAATTTTCTTTTTTTTTTTTTTTTTTTTTTTTTTTCATTTTTTATTAGGTATTTAACTCATTTACATTTCCAATGCTATACCAAAAGTCCCCCATATCCACCCACCCCCACTCCCCTGCCCACCCACTCCCCCTTTTTGGCCCTGGAATTCCCCTGTACTGGGGCATATAAAGTTTGCAAGTCCAATATAAATTTTCTTTTTGTGGAATATTTTTTTGGAATCAGGAAGTGCTGGCACTGACAGACACTCTCTGAAAAGAGAGGTTATATCCACACAACCCAGACTCCTCTGGTTATAAAATTGAAGAATTCTCTTAGACTACAAAGTCATATTCTCTTTAGGAAATCTAAGTATCATCAGCCATTTATTTTGCAAGGCTTCCTTTGTTTATACCACCCTGGGTCAAACTCACAGATCAGAGTCTAACAGCATATAATATCAGTACGCAACAAACAAACAAAATCTTCCTTGGATAAAGTCAGGAAGAGAGAAAGTTATTTATCACAAAGCACTGTACCTTTCAGTTTTGCATGGAGGAACACAAGATAAAGAGAAGAACGAAGGAAGCAGATGCTTTTACCTGAGAAGGAAGGCAAGGTTTCAAATAATTCAGATTTTTGGAGCATCCCAAACTGCACCCACACACTTCCTCCACATGCCCCAGAGAGCCTGGTGCTCATGTAGGCCTGCCAGGTCCACACTACCAAATGGTTATTTGGAAAGTTCCTTTTTAATTAGTTTTTTTAAAATTTTATTTATATACATGTTTAGCCTGTGTGTATATTTTTGTGTCAAGTATATGACTTCAGAGGCCACAAAAGGGTGTCAGATACCCTGGAACTGGAGTTAGAGCCTTCACGAATGCTCTGAAAATCTGCTGAGCCAACCCTCCAGCCTCTGGAAGTCCCTTTTGGATATGATCACATTGTTTTCTCTTCTGCTTCATTACCAGGCAGGTTTATACCACCACTATTGATCAGACCCTGAGATGTCAGATCCTAAATTCTTCTCTGTTTTTACTAGGATTCCCTGAAAATCTTGTTTCAAAGGTCACACCTCAGAACTCTGCTAATTTCATGGCCAGCCAGAGAGTAGTACCACTCAGAAAAATAGTGAAAGCCCAACATAAAAAGAAAACAGCCTAGCCACTCCACAGACACTCCAAGGCTTCTCTTTAGGCACATGCCAAAGGGGTGTTGTTGTTGTTTTGTTATGTTTTTTAAAACTCCCTTTGAAGTGAGTTTCAGTCTCCAAAAGATCTCATTCTTCTGATATCTGGTTTGGAAGCCATCTTTCCAACATCACTAAATGGTCACCATCCTCCTATATGTATATGTTGAATTCTATCTCTCACCAGGGCGACTGGTATTTAAACGTCCCCATATTGTACCTATGCAATAGAGAGCATAGAAAGTTCTGGAGAGGCTTTTCTATTGTGCTGAGAGGGTTTGAGTGAGTTGCTTTTATTGAGTTTTACTTGGTTTAATACTTCCAAAAAGAAAAAGGATAAATCACTCTGAGTTCTTCTTATGTTATGGGATGGAAGTCAGTTTTAATGTCTCCTCTGGTGAATTGGAGATTTAGGAGGGAAAGAAAAGCCACGAGTCAAAGCCCTCCAAAATGTCAGCATGAGGCCCCTTCCCTTCTGTGGACTTGAGACAGGATGGCATAATTGAGAGGGGTGTCACCAATGTTTTGCATTCCTATAGCACTTCAGAAGTGTCACTGTACATCCTGTACATGCTAGCTTACTTGATCTTTGCTGCAAGGGGGGGGGCAAATTCACTGTTATTAACAGCAGTTTAAAGATGATGTGTCAAAGGCTGAGAGAAAAGTAATTTGTCTAAAGCTCACAGATACCAAGTCTCAGATCAAAGAGAAGGATCCAGGCATTTGGTCTGCAAAAGCTTCATTCCCTTTTATCACTCATACTTAAGAAGAAACACCTTCTAGCCTTTGGATTTTTTTTCCTCTTGTAGAAAATACTTTGCATGATTAGCTCGCAAGCATACACTGGCTAAAAATAATAAATAGAAAAATCTAACTACTATATGTTTCAGTGCTGAAATGGCAAGAGAAGGAGTCTTGTGAGTGATGCTGGGATCCATGTCTCCCAGGAAGACAACTTTGGAAGGATCATGTGGAGTTTAAGATTGTCGTGTGCATAAAAAAGTCCCTGTATCAGGCATTGAGATGACATCAAATCTTAGCACGAAAGATGCGTAGCACATTACCTTTCCATAATCACAAGATGGCGCCATGCAGTTCCAAGCTTTATATATATGTGGAACAAATACACTCCAGCAGGAAATAGACCATCTCCTTCTAAACTCAAGGATAAACTAGAACCTTCTGGAAAAATTCTAAGAAGTCCCATAGACAATGTTATTATTTTTTATTAGGCAGAACTAAGTATCATGCCTATTATTGTTTGAATTGTCAATGTCCCTCATGGGCCCAATGTTCTGAGCACCTGTTCCCCAGGTTGTGATGTTCTGTTGGAGGCTATGGAAACTTAAGAGATGGGGCTAGCTAGCTAGGTCAGGAGACATGGGTCTTTGAGGATTATGTTTGTCATTGGTTCTAGTTTGGGCTTTCTGCTTCCTCTCTGATATCATGTCACCAAGCCACCATCTCAAACTCCCACTGCCATACTTTCCCTACCGTGATGGACTGAAACAATGAGCCAAAATAAAGCTTTTCTCCATTAGTTCTTTCTGTGAAATACTTTTGTCAGAGTGATACATATCTAATCAAGACAACATCTGCAGCAAACTGCATGGCCTAATCAATTTACCTAATCAATGCTACTGGAAATGAAAGAATAGCAGACACACATACAGAAAGCTGGGATCAGGTAGGCCTTGCACTCTGGTAGAGACACACCAGCAGCCAAGATATGCAGTGCATTTATTATATACTACTGAATGAGAACGTGTGCTAACTCATCTTGGTAGGGAAATAGGGAGTTTCAGCCTCCAATCATCCAGGAGGGAGCTTTAGTTGATACTTTCTGCATACAATGTCAATATCCATGCTCAGATTGGAAGGGGGCCTTGCTATTCCCCAAGATCTGAGAAATTGGGGTCCTTGACATGGCTGTGAGCATATCATGAGTGATCATTCATTCAGTGTTACACAAGTCCCCATACATTGCCTTACCCAAAATAGTAGATTGGAAAAGGAAATGCCTTAATTGGACCAAGGAAATCAGGGTTTATTCTTTGAGTGTAGAGAAGAATTCCTTTTGTAAAGGGAGAGATCCAGGAACAAATGGACTTCTGTTGAAAAGGATCAGGCTGTAGATATTTACCCATGATCCCCTGGGTGGAAGGAGCAGAATGTATACAACACTGTCTGCTGCATAACTCCCTAAACACTACTGAGAAATCTTCTGATGAGGATCCCTTACGTGCTTCTTTTATACTTCGTGCCTTCCAGATGGTGCATCTGTCCTGAAAGGTATTGCATTGCATCTTTGTTGTTTGCACAGAACTTTTGTTCATATCCCCTTTCTCAGAGGCTGCCAAACCAAAGCATCTAAGATGTGCAGACTGCTCATTCAATGGCAAATCATTATCAGTAATAAACTTGCAAGCTACATCTTAATATTTACTAGGTGCTAGGAATTAGGCTAAATGCATCCCATGTGTAGAGTTACTTAACTGTCACTGTACTCTTACTCTACTTTAACAGATAAAGAAGATAAAATGCAAAGAAATTAAGGGACTTGCCTCCTAAGGCTACTTAGATAACAGTGCCAGAGCATGCTTAAAACACTACGCATTCTCCATTCCATCATCCATAACCTTATGCTCTGTTTTATATCTTTTTTTATGTCTAACTGCATAACTAGTCCATCAGCTTCCACATTCACAAGTGTTGTGTACACTATTTATAGGGAGACATGAACAATATCTTCTCACCCTAGATTGGGAACTGACTACAGACCAGTATACAGATAGCACCAAAGTCCACTTGGCGAACCAATGAGTTTTACTTGTTCACTTGTAGGAATATGGGTCAGAGTTTACTTGCCGGAGTAGACAGTCCCATCATCAAAGCCCACCCCAGCATAAGTTATAACTCACAAAATCTAGAAACCTGGAGCACACTGTGGTTCAGTTGGTCTGTTCCTCTTCCAGGCAACACCACTGGTCTCTGCTCCTTCCAGGTTGCTGGACGTGTCCTCCAAAGGCTCTCAACAGTTTTCACTCTTTACATATGTGGGTCTGGGGTTGGGGGTGGCAGATCTAGTAAATTTGGTTGGTTTCAGGGACTTCCTGGAGCTATTTTGAGTTGTTTTCTTCTTTTCTTCATGATCATTCCCGCTGGGTAGAATATTTCAATGTTCCAAGACAACTGGTATACAACAGTAATTACCCATGCCTCTGCCCTGGCACTGAGACCATCACCACCAAAGCTGTTTACCAAATGAGCAAATCCAAGGGTTGACTTAGAACTAAGGGAAGACTCTTCTGACTCTCAATGCTCTCACACGTATATCATGAAATCTGTTATCTAGTACATGAAGCATTCTTCTAAGAAGGTCCAATGTTCTTAACATCATGGTCTCAATCATTTCCTCTAGGCTCCCTAGTAAATATTAGATAATGATGCAACTTGATAGAAAAATGAAAATTCAATAAGAGACAAGTGTGGAACAGAGCAACAAGAAGTGATGGGCAGGTACTGAGGCCCTACTAAGTGTCCAGATGAGCCCCAGTTACAAGACTCTTTCTTTTTGACACAGGATCTAGGGTCTCACTGTGTTACCCAGGCTGGGCTCACACTCATGGTCTTCCTGCCTCAGTCTCCTGAGTGGCAGCGCTACAGATGTGCCATACCCAGAAGTCTTTGAAATAATCTCAGCTTACTCAAAGTCAAGCATCTTATTTACTCTATTGACAGAACACAATTGCTTATGCCTTTCTTGTTCCCCAATCAATCAGAAGAGCGATGCTGCCTGTCAGTCCCACTGAATGAAAGCCACAGTTATCACCAAAGAACTGACACTTCCTCCCCAAGAAGCCATCAGCTGCCAGGAGCTCCTTGGTCAGAAGCACAGCCTGGTGAGGCTCAGCCTTATCCATCCTGGAATTTGACTGCCTTGACCTTATATAGGTCTTGCATATTTAGTCACAGCTACTGTGAGTTCAAATTCACAATGGGCCTGCCATGGCCAGGCAAAGTTATTTTTACAGCAGTCCTCTACAACTTCAGCTCTTAAAATCTTTTCATATGTGCTACAGTAGATAGTCCACCTACTTATGTTCATACAAACAATACAACACACACACACACACACACACGTGTGTGTGTGTGTGTGTGTGTGTGTGTGTGTGTGTAAATGAAGTTTTATAATGAAGTTTTTAAAAAGTGATACTCAGGGGAGACAAAAACAAAGTCAAGAAAGAAACCTGGCCTGCATACAGTAAACACTCTGGCCTTACAACTGAAGTAATAATTTCAGAATACTAAGAAAAAGAAGCATGAGTGTTCTGTGGGAAAGGCCCCAAGTAAATCACTGCCTTCTTGCCCTAAACATCTATTAAATGCTTTCCAAAAGGTTAATCAGCTCCAACAGGGGATAATGCCACTGTGCTAGCCTCAAAGCTCTGATTCCCAAATGGAGGTTGGCTAGAGGAACCACAAAGTCTGTCATTTAGCAGAACACAAGCACACTCACTTCTGGCCCCAGGTCAAAGGCAGGGCAGGGCAGCTTCCACTGTAGCTGAAGGTTAGGGGAAAACTGGTGGGTGTTATAAATGTGGAGAAGCAAGCTTACAGGGTTGATATCCTTGGTGTTTCTATATGAGATGCCTTTCCTCGTATTTGTATGTTAAATGTTTGGGTGAAGTTATACCCAAGCACACAATGGCCACATAAACCTTTATTTTCTATCTCCTAAAATAAGGAGAAAATCTTCTCTCTTGCGCTGTTTGCCACACCTTTCCTGGGGATCTCTCTGAAGTCTATCCCCCGGAATATCTCATTTGCAGAGAGACTTGTCTCAAAGTGTTCACATGAGGGAACTGCCTGACACTCCTTTTCTCACAGTGATCATTTCCAACAGTTTTTCTCATTGGTGTGTGCGTGTGTGTCACCTACTTTTTCCACAGTAGGATATAACTCAAGAGAACTGAGACCTTGTCTACTATAAGGGATAAGAGGAGCATTAGTCATAGAAAATCCAAACTAACATTGATGTCAACAGATTAAGGGCCTGTTTCACTCTCATATAGAAGTGATCCAGGGATAAATGGTCCTGGGCTGATAGGATGGCTCCCAGATTGCCAAGATGCTGTACCTCTATCTAATGTGTCTGCCATCCTCGAGGCTTTTACCTCTGGATGTAGTCAGAATTTCTCTTTTCAAACTAGCAGGAAACAAACTGATGTGAAAACAAGCAAGGGCCCTACCCTTTAAATACTTCAGCTTATATCTCACTGGCCTAAACTTGCCATGCTTGTCTGCTTCGAGGAAAGGCTGATAATGCATTATTTTTCATAGACCTAACCAACAACCAAGAGTTTCACTGTTAAAGACAAGGAAATCGATATCAGAGTGTAATTAGTCTCAGAAGTATCTGTCATATCTGCTTCTCACTACCTAGTCAAGGCTTGGCACATAATAAGCCTCACAAATATCTGATAAATGAAAATGAATGAAGGCATGGCCTTTCTTGTCTTAAGTTTTGAAAGCCTTCTCAGTCCCTACTAAACAAAGACAGGCTTTCTTAGCCTGGATGGCACAGCTGCTCATGACTTAGATCTCTGCTTTGTTCCATTCTCCTTCTCTTGCATCTTCCTCTTCTGGCTCCAGATATGCAAATGTCCTTCAGGTTCTTGAATGTTCCTGGACCTCCCTGCAGTCCTCTCCATGTCAGTATGAGGGCCATCTCCTTTGATGGAGATGGTCTTCCCTGTACTGTTCCTGGAGGCATTTGTTCCTCATAATTACTCTGGACTATTCTGTGGGAAAGAAATAAAATATTGATATGATTTATGGCACTATACTTCAGGGACTATCTCTCTTACTACAACTACCATATTCAAATCAAGTAGGTAGTAATTGTGCATACTAACAACAGAAGTGAAAAGGAGCCTCGATAAACTACCTGTAAGTCACTAAGAAAGGACATGGTAAGTCAACGATCAACAATTAAATGACCCTCTGTTTATCCCTCTAGAATGCTGAGTCTCTAACTGCTTCCTATGAAGGATGTCAAATGTCTCTAAGCATGCTGGTGAAGCTGTTCCCATATTCTTCCTCTGTCATTGCCTTCCTGCCTAGATTAATTTCACTCACTGGCTGTTCATGAAGGAATAGTGACTGAGGGAAGGTTTCTAAGTGTGCTTGCTTAAATTCATTTATGTCAGATGAGCAAACAATAGCTGTCCATGAAGGTGGTCAAAAGGATAAAGTGCTGAACCAAGACTGGTGTAGAGCATGAAAATCTTTAGAGAGACGTTTTGTCAGAATTTTGCATGAAAGAAAAGAGAGTTTGTTGATATCTGTAACATTACACAGACTTCACTATGTGTAGCTGTCTGGATTTGTTGAGGTGCCTGGTTCTGTCTTTCTTGGATGATGGGATTCTCTTCAGGGTTCATGATCAATCTCAGAAACCAAGGTCATCAACATACTTATTGCATATGTCCACTTATTTATTGCATATGTAAAGCAGGACTGTCCAAACATACTGAACGAAATCCATTCCATACTGTCTATAACAACCACGTCATGAGTCTCTTCAAGTAGCTCATTTTAAAAGTCTTTTAAATGTTTGAGTTTTAGGTGAAGATCATAACTAACTGGTAGACGCTTTTAATTTCTTACTTTTACATATCTACTTGTCTTATAATGAGAATTGTGCCATTAAATTCACACCATGCTCCAAATACTCACTGAGAACTCACAGAGAACCCCAGAGCTATAACTCGTTATACTTTCCTCTAGATAGCTCATTAAGTTGTTGTCAGAAATAAGAAAGTCCACTGTGTGAACCCCCTACATCAACCACACAATTAGGGAGGATCGTTCATCCTCCTTGAAGTAAACTGTCTTCAGATAATCCCCTCCCAGGATGGTACCCACCCTTGTCCCGTGTGCCATTGCTTTCATCAGAAGGAGGCCATTTCTGGCTCTTAGTAAAGCTGTGTAACACTCTTTAACAAAACAATTGCAACAAAAACCAAATAAACAAAAACAGCATTAGTCTCCTTCTGTGCACTGGAATGTTCTGATTGTAGTGTCTTGAGACCCCAGAAGAGAAGTGTAGGCTTTGAATGCTGAGTGGTCATGTGAAGAGACAAGGGAGGATGGGAATCAGTCAGCCATTGGATGTTCTATCTATCCCAACTGAGTTCCAGGCTATGAAGCAAGCCATCTTGGCTACTCCTCTAACTCCAATCTAGCCTTCCCACCTGTCCCCTTTAGATTCTCTTCCCCACCAGTCCACACAGAGCAGAGCTCTTGCACACATCCAGATCCACACATGCCAAGCTTTGGCTGATTTTCAGAACTGTGAGCAACTAAATGATTGTGATAACTTTAAGCTACTACATTGTGAGCTGGTTGAGTTCTTAGCCATAGATAGAAGTAAACTGTGAGGAAACGGAAGCACAGAAATTTCGTAAGGAAGCCAGGATTTGAAGGTAGGCAGCCCAGCATCAGACGCCACACCTTTAATCACTATTCCGAATTTCCTGTCTGGATATAAACAAGGAGCAATGCAGAATGAAAAGCCTACCAAAAGCCACGTTCTAAGAGGTGGGTACAAATAAAGAAAGGGAGAAGAGAATAAACAAAACGAAGGCCAAGGCTGAGAAGCTGAGGTCATGAAATCAAGAAAGCATATAGGAAACGACATAATTGTCAACCTTTACTTTTGCCCTGTAATTGCTACCTGGGACAGTAGGACATACCTCTACTTATACCTATGAAAATAGGTCTGTATGCTGCTCCTCAGGCAAGGCAGAAGCTTAGTCTGAACTCTGAGTCACATGTTTTAAATCACAACTGACTCGTTTCAGCTCCACTGTGGTTTTGAACACACTGTTTGGCTACTCTGGGCCTCAGTCCATCTACTAGAATCCAGGAAGAACACACATCTTGTTGCTGAGTGGCCCATGGGCACAGTTTTCATCTACCTCATATTCTAATAGATGAATAACTCGGATAATACACTCTTTTCTTTTGAGATAGGGCCTCATGCAGCCCTGACTAACTCTTTATGCACCTGAATCTGACCTTGAACGTCTGATCTTGCAATCTCTGTGTTATGCAGTGCTGGGGACTGACCCCAGGCTTTATACCAATAAAGACATGGGAGGAGTAAACTGAGGTTAAAAAACCCTTCTACCCTGATATAGCTGTCTCTTGTGAGACTACACCAGGGCCTAGCAAAAACAGAAGTGGATGCTCACAGTCAGCTATTGGATGGATCACAGGGCCCCCAATGGAGAAGCTAGAAAAAGTACCCAAGGAGCTAAGGGGATCTGCAACCCTATAGGTGGAACAACATTATGAACTAACCAGTACGCTGCAGCTCTTGACTCTAGCTGCATATGTATCAAAAGATGGCCTAGTCGGCCATCAATGGAAAGAGAGGCCCATTGGACTTGCAAACTTTATATGCCCCAGTACAGGGGAACGCCAGGGCCAAAAAGTGGGAGTGGGTGGGTAGGGGAGTGGTGGGGAGGGTATGGGGGACTTTTGGGATAGCATTGGAAATGTAAATGAGGAGAATACCTAATAATATATATATATATATATATATATATATATATATATATATATATATATATATAAACCTTCTAACTCAGTGAGGTAACTTTAATTTCTTAGCTAAATTCAATGTATCTATGTACAAGCCTCATCCTACAATACAGTGCTAGCTCTTTAGAAATCTCTTTCTATCTGTGTCATTCTTTGGAGCTAATCTGCCTTTCTCTTGCACACCTCCAGACCCAAGAGGGCTCCTTAGCTCTCTTTCCTGTTTTACCTGTGTCCTGCCAGCCACTTTCTCTATCAAAGGCCCAACTCCTTATAAAAGAAATCTCTAGTTCTTCCCCTACACCCTTGGCAGGCTAATCCATATCACAGCATTGGTGGGGAGCTTGAAGCCAAGTCAGTAGGGGCTGAACCATTTCACCTTTACAGTGGGGCAGCTCAAGGCCATCCAGCTGACTTTGCCTTGGGTCACAGAGCAAAGACCACAAGACCTATCCCAAGCAATTTGCCTTAAAATAGGCAGGAACCTTCCATTCTTTTGCATTCTTATCTGCAGAGGCTTTAAGAAGCATATCCAAACTGCGTCTCTTCAGGACACACCTAATTGTATCAGACAAATGCATTATCTATTTAAGCTGTTATATTTTGCTAGCAGTTAGGTCTTCCATGTATAATAAACAGATATCCTGTAACATGCATGCCACTCAAAAATTCTACCAACTGAGCTACCTCCCCAGGCCCCAAAGTTTCTTGGTTAAATCTCAGTGAATAGAAGTTAGTATCTTGGGAAAAATCCCTCCCAGCATCCTGTGTTTGGTCTGGTTCCATGTCTTTCCCAGTCTCTCTCTAAATCATCCTGCCATTCCGGCCACCACATGTCTGTCCTTCCTCCCACAGGGCTGCAGCCTCCTCAGATTCACACTGCTCAGCTGTCATACTAGTTTGGCCAACAAGTTCAGGAAACTGTCTTCGGCCCCTAACCGACTGCTGTATCTGAACCCTCCCCTGGCCATTTTCCAACCCAGGAAACGCATTTTATGCCCCTTGCCATGAGAAACAGTAAATAAATCACCTCTTGATCAAGGCAAAAGCACTCTCAAAAGGCCTTTTCCTTTTCTTTCTTCTCTGTCATCAATCTTTGTAGCCATCCAGATTATTTTTTTTCTAATGACATCTAAGCTCTCCACTCCCATGGGTGTTGATACAATCTGCATGCTGTGCCTTGTTACACATCCCAGTCTTCCCTCTCTTCCCATTAATTCAAACTCCTGAGCCCATAGACTGGGATACCAGCAAGCCAACAGCTTGATGGCTGCCAGACGCTCCTCCAGGCACTCATTACTTCAACTGAGTCTGGGGTAAGGAGCCCACCCCCACCTGCAGATGCATACCCTTCTCCTTGCCTTTTACTTTCCAGACTATGTACCTGCTCCTTGCAGTAGCCGTGATGGATTAGCTTTTACCTTAATTTATTCCAGCACACACACAGAAAGCTCAAAGATCCAAATGCCCTTGATTAATGGACCACTCCGTTCTACCAGAGCCTTCATTTTTCACTCCTCATCAGTCTTACGAAGACTGCTCCATGATGTGCATATATCAGCAGCTTCCTGGACCACCAGAGGGTGCTGCCCTTTCCCAGGATTCCCAGGGACTCAACTTGGAGCTTTGCTATTTCAGCCAGGGTGTCTTCAAAATAATGCTTCACTTGAAGTTCTGACACATTGTGAATTTTTACTTCCCTTTGAAGGTGTCATGAGAAACTTGACTTTTAGAACATCTGCTGAGAAAATCTAGTCCAAGAGTAGTGCCTCTACTCCTTGCAAAGAGAAATGTTTTTTAGAGTATAAATAATCAGTGGCTTCCATCAAGAACTACTAGTAGCATTTCTGGAAAGTCTCCATATATACAGGAAGGGCATTTTCTTCAGAAAGAGGGGGGGTGTGAAGTCCATTGACATTTCCTCACGCTCTGAAAACCCAGGAAACATCACATGAAAGTACAATTCAAGACTCTCCTCAAAATCCATTTTCCTTAAATACACGAGAAAGACATGCCCCACACACAGAGAGAGAGAGAGAGAGAGAGAGAGAGAGAGAGAGAGAGAGAGAGAGGGAGAGAGAGAGGGAGAGAGAGAGGGAGAGGGAGAGGGAGAGGGAGAGGGAGAGGGAGAGGGAGAGGGAGAGGGAGAGGGAGAGGGAGAGGGAGAGGGAGAGGGAGAGGGAGACACAGAGAAGTCAGAGACAGAGAAAGACAGAGAGAGACAGAGAATTCCACATCTGCTATGAGAGTATAATAGGGAGACTTAATCAATGAAAGTATCTGCAAAAATATGAAAATGATATTTTTATCTCAAAGTCATTTTTCCATCCATTATCACAACATTCATAAGAATTACAAATTAGGGCTAGTAGCCGTGGGCAGGACATTCCTTGTTTCCTGACTGCAGGAGTTGGTATAAAATAAGATCTCTTCTTTCTTTGGCTCTAAAAGAAGATTGCACAGAAGGTGAAGAGAGCAAAGAGGGACAGCCAAGTGGGCTGCTAACCTACTGGTACAGGGAACAAGCACCCATGTGACACCATGTCAGCCACTCAGGAGTGAAAATCTTCATCAGGAAGCAGAATTATGAGAACACCTGAGTCTGCTTCTCTCTTTTTATCCTCCCCTGCCATACTCCACCAGATACATTTTTCTGCCTTGGGGGCCATTATTCATATTAATACTTTATTTTAATATTTAATTTGATTTTATATATAGGAGTGTTTTGCCTGTATGTATGTCTTTGCAGTACATATGTGCCCATAGAAATGTATTAATACAGTGTGGTCTATTCAAAGCAGTGTATAGTAAGGGACAGGAAGTCTTCTTATCCATATTTCTAAGTATAAACTGACAAACTATGAATGAAGTTATTTGCATAAAGTGGATACAAAACACATTCCCTTATCTGAGTGAACAGATCAAAAGGAGGCCAATATAACCAATTAGAAACACTGTGAAGCTAACCAATATACAAATTGATTCCCCAAAGAAAAACAGCCATTTTCACCAATTTGTAGGCTGAATTTACAATTAAGCTAAATCTAAATGATAAAAGAGAAATCATGGCAGAAGAGAAAATAGGATCTTTCATAGAAGCACATTCATTCACTAGGTTGATTCAATTTTTTGCTTTAAATATTCAGACATCTGCATGTACTCCAAACATACACCACTTAATTTTCTATAATGCATCACTTCAAACTATCAAATATTTTACACTGAAGCAGTTGCTCGCTTGTTCATTCATTCATTCATACATTCATTCATTCAACACACATTTATTGTCAGAATGTCTGCTGAACCCTGATAGACACCTATGATGTTGCCTATGAAAGACATAGGCACAAGCTCTACCCTCAAGAAGCTTGCAGTCTAGTAGAGAAACAAGAAAGCCTTCATGAACATGGATAGAATTGTAGCGGATGAGAATGCTCCTCCATAGGCTCAAATTATGGCTGCTTGGTCCCCAGTTGGTGGTGCTGTTTAGGGAGGTTGAGGATGTTTGTGGCTCTACAGGAGGAAGAATGTCCCTGGGAACAGGCTTTGGGGTTGTAAAGCCTATACCATTCCTCCATCTCTCTTTCTCCCTCTCTGTCTCTGTCTCTCTCTGTCTCTCTCTCTCTCTCTCCTCTCTCTCTCCCTCTCCCTCTGTCTTTCTTTGTCTCTCTATCTCTCTGTCTCTATCCTTCTCTCTTCCTCTGTCTCTCTTTATGTCTCTCTCTGTCTGTCTCTCTCTCCTTTGTGTTTGTGGTTTGAAGAGATGAAGCCTCACTGTTCTCCCCCACTTGTGATGCCTCCATACTTTCCTACCATGACAGACTCTTCTCCCTCTGGAGTCATGAGCAATATAAACCCTTCCTTCTTATAAGTTGCTTTGGTCATGGTGTTTTATTACAGCAATAGAAAAGTACCTGATACAGGTATATAACTGAAGATAATAGTCAGCGCTGATCAAAGAGATTGTGCCATATGGAAGTGGTAAGCACAGAACCCTGTAGACCCCGAGGCTAGTGAAGAGTGCCTGGAACATGTGAAATTACACAAAGAGCTGGAAGATAGTCCAGACTGACTCAACAGTGTAATGCTTTTTGAAATGAAGTTTCTAAAAAAGAGACTCCCCAATAGAAGCAATGTTCAGAGATTGGATAATAAAGGCTTACCTCCAGGGATGCCTTAATCCACTCATGGATTCAGGCTCTGAACAGAATCTTTGGAAGTGAAAGACTAAGCAAGCTGGGAGACTTCTTGAAGGAAGTAAGCTACTAGGACCATGTTCTGGAAAGATGTATCTTGTGCCAGGCCTATGTCACTCTCAACTGTTTGCCTTGAAGTCACTGGCTTTTTCCCACTATGCATTCATAGCACGAGGCTTCTCCCTTACTTATCTCAGACCGGATGGCCATAAATCAGGAGAATCATGAATGAAACCCTCTTAAGCCAAGAGCCGACATATGACCTTCCTCTCTGGAGCTGTTTCTATTGGGTTTCTTTGTCACAGCAATGAAATGTGTCAGATAAACAGGAAGTGTGTGGAAGATAATGATGGGAGCATTCAAATCTGGAGGAATGGGATGCACACATAATGGTGTTGGGAAAGACCAGTTTGAGAAACTGAAAGATTCAGTCTCTCAGAGAGAGTAGGATATTTTTGAAGAGATTACTGACAGATGAGGTTCTAAAGACAAGTAGGGGTCAGAGAGTAGAGGGCATGTGCAGGAGGTCCTGTACAGTCCAGCATCTCAGTTGGATGGGAACATGTTACCTAAGCAGAAGCCACCAGCATCTCCCTTTTACTTGTCCTCTGATGAAGGAATACCTCTTCATTGGCTGTGCACAGTTCATCTAAAGTGAACTCTGCATTTCTTTCTCAGCCCCACTCCTAAGGAGCCATGACCTCAACACTAAGCACTTCCGGATATCAGCAAAAAGTGTACAACTTTTAGAACTAAGCAAGACAGAACTTTTTTTTAAGAACTTTTTTCTCTAAGCAAGATGGAGTTCCTTTTGTACACATTTTTTTCTCTTTACTGCTGGTTAGAAAGTAGTTACAATGGTTGGAAGCAAGCAGCCATCTTGGACCACCAAATGTGCCCAGAGGTGTGTGTGAATACAGAAAATAGCAGCATGGCAAGGACCACAAATCATCACGCCTCCCTGGATGGACGGCTTCTTCTGAAATACAAGAAAGAAGATGTGAACCATCCTTAAACCACTGCTATGTGTGGGATCTTCTTTTATTCTTGTCAAAATGTAGCTTAACCTGTGACTGACTGTTAAATTACTTATTAAGTTAAACTCTTCTGTTAGACCTTTTTTTTTAAATTGACATAGTCATAATTGAAAGTAAGTTTCACCCTGAGAACTCCAAGCTCAGAGAAAGGTGTATATTCTGTAAGCTGAAAAAAGAATCCATGTTTTTACAATTACTGCAATAACACTTTTTAAATGCCCATTAAAAAACAATGACTTTAAAATACATTTGTCAAATCATTGCATATGTCTAAGCAAATTGGTTTCTAAGGAAACCAGCAACACATAACTTATAATGTGAGGAAGCCAATAACCCTCCAGCCACCTGGGCAGGTCAGTGTAGAACTTGGCAGCTAATGAGGACAGCAGAAGACACCAGCTCCTGTTTCTACAGATTATGTACAATTTAGGATTTTAGCTGTAGATGTCATTTAGAAATAGATGATCTGTCTATAAGAACAGATGCAGTCACAAACTCTTCTCTATTTGCCCTCTGGTGTCCTGGATACAGGATATCCTATACGTAAAGAACAGGACAAGCCCAACCTCACTGAGTCGGGCCTCCAGTAGAAGACTGAAACATGGCAGGCTGAAGAGGACATGAGATATTCAGAATAATAATGCATCAGGCACTTGGGAATCACGGCTTCTAGTCTCAGGTTAGATTAACTGTTTTGACAAACACCTCGCTCCTTACCTTCTGAGCAGGGATTGTCAAGTTGTTGACATGGGCATCCAACAAAAGTAGAATGTTTCTTCAATATTTCCAAAGCAATACCCAAGTCTGAAAAGAGTGCCAACATTTGGGGATCAAATATTTCTCTATGGTCTTTGGTTTAAACTCTGTGTCCATCACTAGGCAGAAGAAGTGCTGGGAGAACAAGATTAGGGCAGAACAATGGCTCATGGGGAACAGACTTTCACTCCTTGTCATCAACAGTGGACTGACTCTACCAGGACTCAGACCAGCTTGGGTCTACCTGATTTGTGCACTACATGGTCACAGCATCTCATCCCTCTACATAGTATACTGTCTTTACTTTGCCCTCCTTTCCTCCAGGAGCAGCTATTCTACTGCACTAGGCTATCTTCAGAAGGACTGAGAAATGTGAAGGGGCAAAGTCAAGTGACTGCTGCTGCCACGTCTCCTGTCTTCTCCTGAACTTGGAGGAAGGGATTGTACCCAACACCTGCTGTGGGGACACACAGTGTAAAAGAGCAAGCCCTGGAGTTAATCAGTAGGCTGAGCCTGTGGAGGGACTGGCTTTGCACTGGCTAGGCTCTGCATTCCTGATTGCTTAGTAAGGCCTGCCAGAACACAGGGAGAGAAAGAGGACACCAGACCCAGCTTTTGTCATTCCTTGGTTCACAGTTGGGAAAACAAAAGAATGAGATTCAACCCAGCCCTCCTAGTTCTCAGTCTAGGTTTACTCTGTTTCCAGAAAAATCTCAGTGTAAAATTCCCTGAGAATCTGGAAACAGCTCCCCAAACCTAACAAACAGGCTGTTGTTTTGAGCTAAATTGTATCCTAAAAACAATATGTTTGAGTTTTAACCTCAGACATGGAAGTGTAAACCATTCCAAATGCAGTCAGTTAAACTCACACAGGAGGAAGGGGCCTCTGGTCTGACACGGTGTGCAGTGTGAAGATGGCACACATGGATGGTATACATGTATGTTGGTGACATGAGAACGGAGCAACACATTAGCATGCTGAGGAAGACATTCAATGAGCAGGTCAGAGGAGAGACGCTAGGAAGGGTTCCCTCCTCTACGGCCCGTGGAAAGGTGACTTGGGGACACTCTGACCTTAGACCTCTATGAGCCATGAATGAGTCTATAACTTTTAGTGTTCTAAGCTCCTCAGTTTGTTCTAGTTTGTGGCAGTCTCTTGTGAGAAATTTACATGGGGTTTATGTATGCCATACAAGAAGAAGTATAATAACTCACTATCTTCCAGAGAAATATAAACACCCATAAGGGATCTGGGACCTCAGGCTGCAACTACAACTCCATTTATGATCTTCTATACAAGTTTTATTTTAGCAGCGATAAAGGAGAGGTGAGATCACCACTCCCTTGTAGTTAGAGGTGAAACTAAATGAGATCATGCATCTTAAAGCATACAGCACGTAATAGAGAAAGAAATATTATTAATTTTCAAGTTGACTTAGACACCAAGAGAAATAACAAGAGAATAAATCACAGACTTTACAGAAGTCTTAATCAACTTTCAATGACTCCCAAGTATCACCTGTTGCCACATGGGAAGACTTATTAAATCAAATGAAATTTGAGTTTCTCTGATACACGTGCTGCATTTTCAATTACTCAAGAGCCACATGTGGCCATGGCTGCAATATCCGATGGTGTAGAGTGGGGCATTTCCAGGAGTGTGTTTCCAGCCTTGCTTTGAACCTTGGATAGAGACTTTCCAGCACAACGAAGACCCCAAGTGTGTACTGGTTTCCTTTCAGCTCACAAAGGACTTCCACAACAACATCCATAAATGGACATCTGAAAAGTCCCTTTATCTGTGGTAAACATAAAAGTCAGTTCTTATCACAACTTCAAACAAAATGCCTAGCTACCAAGAGCTTTTCAACCTCAGTGAAGATACCAGAAGCCAAGAGTTGGAGTACATATTAATCACGTGCGTACCAAGGAATGGATATCCTCTTTAGCATTGTCCATAAAAATGGAAAAGGCTCTCAAATGAAGAAACAAGAATTGATGCAAACACATGTCAACCAAGCCCTCAATTCACTGCAGATTAAGAGCGGCCGTTCTAATAGAGCGTGTTGGCTACGCAAATAACGTTTATGAGTTTCAGCACCTGGGATGGATTAGAAACCACATGGGAGGCCAACATGCAGCTAAAGCAAGTAAAACACAGCAGGGAGCCACAGAACAGAACCAATGGCAATGGAGTTTACATGGGTCCAGTTAGATGGCATTGAAAATGCTTTGTTCACCATAATTGGTCCACTGAGAAGACATGTAATAACCAGTTCAACAGGCAACCGTGATTCCTCTAGTGCTGATAGATATTCTACAAAGGGAACAATAATGAACAAGCTATCCCTGTTTCAGTCAAGGAGCAGAAATCACACTTTAAGAGAAAGCAAATAAGAATTAAGAAATACGTTTAAGTTTCCCATTCATCAAAGAGAAAAAAAATCAGGGCAAGAAAACTAACTAACTAACTAACTAACTAACTAACTAACTAACAGAAATACCCAAGAGATTCCAGCAGATAGAAAATGCATGCTTGTGTGTGTGTGTGTGTGTCTGTCTGTCCCTCTGTCTGTCTGTCTCTCTGTCTGTCTGTCTCTCTGTCTCTGTGTGTGTGTCTGTCGGTCTGTCTGTGTTGGTGGTTTTAATAAGAACAGGCCCATAGGCCTATATGTTTGAATACTTAATCTCTGGTTAGTGGACCTATTGGAGAAAATTAGCCTTGTTGGAGGATATGGGTTAATGAGGCCAGGCTTTGAGATTTCAGAAGACTTGTTCCTACCCAATATGCCCACTCTGCTTCATGTCGTTGGTTAAGATGTGAGATCTCAGCTACCACTCCAGCATCATCTTGCCATGATGGCCATGGACTCCTATCCTCTTATTTTGTAAGCCTCAAATTAGCACTTTCTCCTGTTTTGCCTCAGTCATGTTATTTTATCACAGCAATTACAAAGTAACCAAAACCCAGATAACCGAAACACATACACATACACCAAGGTAATAATTTTTAAAAACCAAACAGAGTGACTAAAGTTGAAGCCAGTAGAAAGCAATGCTATTTTAGAACAAACCTAAAGACATTAAAATATCTCCATAGAAATTCTAAGGATACTAAATGGCCTAATAACCCATTAATTAATGAGGCTAGCTTCCCCTATGCACCCATTGCATGATCAAGAGGAGAACATGTACAGTCAGGTTATATGCGATATAGGCCCAGTCTTGAATCTGTGTGTATGTGTGTGTGTGTGTGTGTGTGTGTGTGAGAGAGAGAGAGAGAGAGAGAGAGAGAGAGAGAGAGAGAGAGAGAGCAGCTCCTGGTGTAGCTTCTCAGGAAGTTCTCTTTGAGGTTCAAAGATTTTTCCATTCCATGTTAATATTCATGAGAGCAGAGCATCAGTTTGTTGCTCTCTGTTTACTTGTGCAATATGCACAAATGTATTAATGCAGCCAAGATGAGTGGATAGAGCCCTAGCAGTGGGCCAGGCACTGTAATGTGTATCTATGGGGTGAATTGGCAGGCAAGTAGCGACATAGAGCATGCTCTCTTGGTTGGCTGCTCCTGTGGGAAAGTCCACATCTGAAGGTCATGTTGCCTGAGATATCAGTGAGTTGCACACACCTTCTCTGGGAAGCATCGGTTTTTCAAGAAAATTATATCTTTCAAACTACTGACAGTGGTGGCCTTTCTGCCAAAGTAAGAATTGGAGTTTCATCTTAGCATCAGACAGAAGAAAAGCCCTTGAAAGCCAAATAACAGGAGACAAAGGGGGATGATGAGAGGACTGGGAAATTCGTAAGGCTTCCCTGAGCTATTCAGTTTACCACAACCTCACCAAGACTATATCCAGTGAGCATTATAACACTGAAAGTGGATGTCACTCTCCATGTGGATGTCTAGACTGTACTGCTAACACTTTTACTCCAGTGGCACTTCCCAAACTGTCCAGAGCAAGGCCCCTAACCTAGTCAGAGTGGCACAATCCCAGTGCTTTGGAGGCAAGGCAGTAGGATTGTGAGTGTAGACTAGCCTGGACTAGCTAGTGAAATCAAGGGTAGTCTGGGCTACATAATGAAATGAAACCATGTCTCAACAAACAAACTGAAAATATCGCCAACAAAAAGAAGGCAAGGCCTTTTGTCTAAGTGTGAATAAGAGATACCTTAGCCCCATGCCCCATGCCCCATGCCCAGGCTCCTTCTGAGTAAAGAAAGGACATGCATCCCCCCAGCTTTGAGGACTTACTCTCCACTTGCTGTTAGAGATGAGGTATACATGAGACACTGGATCCAGAACCGGCCTGTGGCTTGCCCAGGCTTTGCCCTTGGTAGGGTATGAAGAGTGAAAAGTTGAGGAATAATTGTTTGCAGCACTTGGCGAATCACACACACACACACACACACACACACACACACACACTTCTTACTTTTGTAGTGACATGGACACGTTGATGTGTATCCCAATATAGTGTCGCTTTCCAGGGCTGACCCCAAATACATTCTCAGTAAAGCCTCATCCCCACATATCCTTCTTCTGAGGACAATGGAATTTGGGCTCTTTCGTCTCTGATTCTCTTTCCACCATCCCACACCCTACAACCCACAAGTAACTGTAGCTTTCGGTCCTCATTTAAAAGCTTCTTTTCGCAGCAGATGGAGACCATCGCAGAAATCCACAAAGTTAAGCATGCAGAGAACAAAATGCAGCTCCAGTTGAATTCTCTACAACATAACACTACACTTAAGGCTCAGGGGACATTGTGGGAGAGGAGGTGGAAAGACTGTAAGAGTGGGAGACCCAGGATGTGTGCTGTGAGATAGTATCTTCTATAAGTGACAGGGAGTTGTACCCATGAAACCTTAACTTGGGTACCTGGATAAGGACTGCACAATGGCAATATCAGCTGACATCTTAATGTTGATGGAGAAAAGCTCACAAGTTCCCACACCAAAGTGAGGAATTATAGTCAATTAATTAATTAGTTAATTAATGGCTTCTACGAGAAGGAATATGTCTTCTGTGGTGATAAGTCCTGATAGGTTATCCAATCCCTAAATGTCAGCCCTTAGATGTATGAGCAACTCTAAATGGACTCAACAGATAACATTTATACACACATGTGTGTGTGTTACTATTACAACGCTATTTAAGAAGGATGTGTTAAGTTGAGGAGTAAAAGAGATACAAAAAGATTGGAAGAAGAGAATATGCGATAGAAATTATGTAAATAAAATACTCATGTGTGACATTCTCAAAAGGTAATAAAAACAAATGCAAAGAAAGTAAAATAAATGTTTTGTTTTGTTTTCTTTCTGTCTTTCATTTTTAAACTCAGAGGCATTAGCTCTGGAAAGAATTCATAACAGTTCCTGGATCAGTTTGGGACAGAGACAAAACCCTAGGTTTACTCCACCTACCCACACCCACATCAGTGGCCAAAATTGGGATGTTCAAGTTAAAGACCTAGAATGATGGGAAAAGACATCTCCAGGGACCTAACCATGCTACATTCCAACACCCTACCACATCTACAGGAAACCCACTCTGCCAAGAGTGTCCCAGCAGCTCATATTTGTTTCAGTTCCAACTCTGAGAGCCTTAACAATACCCATACAGGTGTCTTAACAACTCATGTGTCAAGACAAATTCAGTTGTCCCCAGCATGGCTAGATCTAAAAAGGAACATCCCTCGACATCTCTGACTAGGCTTAGCTCTCTTCTGAAACGTCCGTTCTCCAAAGTTCTCTCCATTTGGTGCTAAAAGTAGACCCTGACGATGCTAAGCATATTTATTGACATGTAAGATCTTGGGGGACAGGTACAGTTCTTGCCTGGTAATTCTAGCAAAAGTTCCTGGAAAAGTTTGACCTGCCTAATTTAAGAGAAATGTACATTCCTAGGTCAGTTATTAAGATGAAAGGAAATGTGAGCCTGAGCTGATCTTGAATCTCAAGACCATTTCTAGAACCTGGAAGGAAGGGTGCGTAAAATAAGAGGAGTGGGAAATACATGTGGCTCTCCAAAGAAATGGAAAAGGGCGGATTTGATGAGCAAATACTAGACATATCCTAGACAGGTCCTTTGAGGAGTGACTTGTAATGGATGGGTAGAAGTGGAACTGTTTTTGTAGAAGGGCATCCTCAAAACCATCGAACTGATTTTCCCTGCACTGAGTGTCCAGGCCTTACTCACAGAAGGCACTAAAACAAGGCCCAGGAAAATGGGGCTGCATCAGTCAGTTAGAACTGATGTGAATCGCTGATTAGTTCCCTTTCAGTGGACATCAGAGGCATCCCAAACCACTCCCCAAACTAAATCCTAAGCTGATAAATAAAAACCAAGAAGCCGAAGCACTTACTCTTTATCTGCAGCTCAGATAACGTCAGGAAGAAATAGCATCAAGACATAGATCACCAGTTTATATCCTCCTTTAGGACAAATGAAGCCACTAAAGAATTTCAAACGGATGGGAATTTAAAATGGATTCTTGTGGTTCTGTGATTAAAATGGTAAGAATTTCCTAACATCAAAATTTAAGGATCTTTAATGGGCAGAGTAGCAAATGTTATGAATATTCATCGTTGTATCAAAATTAATAGTTCATTTTTAAAGAGCAATACTATACTTTCAGAGAAAAAAAAATCCCATCTGCCTTTGCCTTCCCTGGCCTGTGGGCATGAGAATAAGGTCAAAGGCATATTTCAGAGCTGCAGACATCTCCCTCTTGCTTGAGTTTCCAAAGCAGCTCTCAAGTTTCTTCAAAGGTCTGTTTCACGAACCGGAGCTAAAACGTAATGAGGAAAGGCTGAAAGAAAAGCCCTATCCCAGGGACTTCAGGTGGCTTTGGGGAAGTATGTTAATGACCAAGTTGACATCAACATCTGTTAGCACCTTTCATAATGCCCCCTGGAAAATCCACTTAACTCTTGGCATCTGCTAGAAAGGGATTCTCAAGGTCCAGCAACTGATAGATACCCTACACGTAAGCCATGGGGTCCTCTGATGGAGTAAAACCTAAGAAAAATATGCCAGCTCGAAGCTCTTCATGTTGCCTTGTCCTGCCCTGAGGGAAAGCGATGACTTAATCCACACTGGCTAAATCTCAACAGAGTGAACTGTGGATGAGGACCCTGGGTCAATCCAGGACAAAAAAAAAAAAAAAGTGGCATCTGTTAGTGTTTGGGAATGGTGGATTCCTGGGCACTTTTATAAACAACGCCAGCAATGAAATAGGGCTGGTCCCTTTTTCCCTCCAGATATAAACATTATGCTTCAGACCTTAATAATAGGAACCAAACCTCCTGCCTGCCACACTTCACAAGGCAACATATCCACTATATTTGTTTGCTGTAGAGAGTCCATAAAAGCACAAGTATCCTTACAAAGGCTGGGCCCGACAAGAGATTAGAAAGTACATGTGCTAATTGGTGCGTTGGACAGCCAGCAGCTGAATGGTATGTGTTTGCAAACCCAGTGAGCTTGGCAGAATCATTCTTCTTACTTGGCTTACTCCTTCTACACAGTTAAAGCCAAGCAATCCAACAGTGTGTAAATAGTTTTCTGTTACCCATAATAAAAGACTGTATCTCTGTAACAACAACAACAACAACAACAACAACTACTACTACTACTACTACTACTACTACTACTACTACTACAAAAAACTACAGAAAGAATATTGTGGAAGATTACAGAGGCAGTATGCATGCCTTCACACTCCTTAGCTTGCTCTTTCAGCTCACATGCACCCAGTATATACTATATACATACTATATACTATGTATAGTATATATGCTAGAGTAACACTAGGACTCAGAATACATAAAGAAAGTTCAACATGAGCAAAAGTGCAGACGCAGAAGATAAACAAATAAGTATCTCCTAACAGTTGGAAGAAGGGGATTAGAAAAGAAAGCGAAGCAAATTTCATCAGGCAAAGGGTGTCTTATTAGGGAAGGGTCACTGGTTAAGTAACCTTTGGCCTTTGGGAGTCAAGTAAGAACACACCAGGTGGAAAGTGGTGTTGAGTGGAAAGACAGAACAAAGAACAGAGAGCGCATTCCAGGCTGAAGAAGACAAGTGGACTTCATCTCAAATCCCAGCTCTAATTGATGGGGAGTGGCACTCTAAGTATGGTGATGACAACAGCCGTGGGTATAGCAGAGAGCTTCAGCATTGCACATCACCAGGCACCCTGTTTATTCACTCACTACACCTTGATTTGACTTCGGCTTCCATGGGCAGTTCACCGACATGCTGCCAGCTCCCCAGTTTCAAGCCTATTCAGCTTTCTGCTTCTCTGACAGAGATTTGGATTCTACAGAAACCCAAGGGCAAGGTAGCTAGCAAGCTTAGAGGAACTGAGGATGCCATAGAAGTTAAATGAACGACAAATGGGAGACAGTGAGCAAAGACACAGAGTTTTTCTTCCCTTGATAAGATGGTTCGCATGTGCATCCTAACGAATCCCCAGTGGTTTGCCAGGGGGATGGGCCCAGTTGCCTACAACTATCCCCCCAGCATGCCCTTTACTGAGCTCTCTCCTCTCTCACTGAAGGCTCTCGAGACCACCTTTCAAATGTTTCACAACAGTCATCTATTGGTATGTAATTACCTAAAGTTACTCTAAAAGAGAAAATATAAGCATTTATTGTCTCCTCAGTCCTTAAAGTCAGGGAATACACCAATGATACATTATAAGGTCTGGCTCAGAATCTCTCAGGTCAGGAGGTTCCAGTCAACTGAAGATGTGATGGATTTGGTGGATCTAAGATGGCTCACTCAGATAACTACCAACCTGGTGCTGCTGCTGACAGCAGACCCCACCCTGTGGGCTTCTCCTTGAGATTTCGTGAGAGTCCTCAGGACATGGACTTGGTTTCTTCCAGATGAAATAACCCAAGACTGCAAGAAAATACTCATGATGGACTTTAAGACTCAAATTTAAAACCATACACTATCACTTAGTCATATCTTAGTGTTCAAAATGCCAGCCTCATGCAATTAGAGGGATAATAACACCAGGGTGAGGGTACAAGTGTGAAACTAGAAAGTGTGGGGACGTCTTAGCAGCAGGCTAGCATATTTACCTGTAGGTTTCCCAGGAAGCATAGTCTTAATCTATTGCTGATTGACATGACAATACTCCCAGGCATCTATATAGACTTGGGATCTAGCAGCTTATATCACCCTCACCTGATAGAACAGTATTTAGCCTCTTAAACTTCAGATTGAGGTCTCAAACTATATTTTTCTTTCTGGCTTAGTTCTCCTAAAATTAAGACAATTTCAATTTCCTACTTATTTGTTTCCCTTCTGAGGACTCTGCCATTGGACAGAAAATGGGACAGTATCTTTCTTTCTATCTTATTTTGAAGTAAGAGTGAAATAAGAAATAAGAATAATCTTCAGAGCTCTCATTTGTTTGTAACAGTGCTCAGTTACCTGGCACCAACATAATATGTACAAAATTCTAAAACTGTAGTTGGTAATTAATATACATTCTTTAGCAAAACCTCAGTCACTGAGAGACATCTGGAGACAACCTTAATTATTCTTCAGAACTGCTGTGTTTATATCTACATGGGAATTTTACTTTATAAATCAGAAGTAAACAAAGAAGTTCTAACCCTAAATTCTTTAAGATGTAGAAATGATGCCAGATAATTCAGTTTGTGGATGACTATTCAAAGCCTTCTTCTTTGTCTTGTTGTGATAAATCAAAGATAAATGTAACATATTCAATGTATGAAGATCTCAAGTGACCCAAAGAGGTTCACCAGGGAGGAAGAGTTATGCTTGATCTCTAGCTCAACTTCTCCCTGAAAAGTGACTTATCGGTCTATAGATGAGCAATCCACACCATTTGTTCTCGGGGAACGTTTAAATTACAATCCACTTTCACAATTATACTTCATCATGTGTGCCACATTGCTTATATCACCCTCATAGACTCATGTGATACTGAAGTCAGTAAGCAAAGAATACAATATAAATGTGCATATGAATATATAAATTAGAATCTGGAGGTTCAAACTTGAGAGATTTCTTAAATATTCTCTTCCTTTTAATGCATTTTGTTATTTCTAACAGCAAGGAAATCAGCTCATCAGGATTCTTTCTGTAATATATTCCCCTGAAGTCAAAGGTATGGAAACATTATAGTAAAATCAAATATGAACATTAAGTAAACATATTTGCCTGAAAAGAAATAGACCAAGGCAACCACAACAAAAATATATGGCTGGCTACGTGAGAGCTAAACCATCTCAGCTGCTAAAAGGCTCACCTCTCTAGTTGTTCAGCATCTTTTATAGACATTGAGCTAGGAATTAGATGTTCCCTTTCAAAGAGTCACCAATTTCCCTTTAAGACACTCCAATGTAAGTAAGATATTGCTTAAATCCTGGGCTCTTTATTTAGGATGCCAGGGAGACAGATTTTAATTAATTTAATCACAGTGAAATTTCACAATCTAAAATAATTAGCAGTACTCAGCAGACAAGCCATTATCTGTTGAAGGTAATCAGTAGAGAGTGCCAGGCTGGACAGTTAAGGATCTAAGAAGGGCCTTTTACTGTTGATGAAGTATAAAGCACGCAGGCCTGTGTTGATCTGTGTCTCTGTGTTTCTGCATCTCTGCCAACTTAAACTCTGCAGATAACACCAAAACATTTTGGCTGTACTTATGAGTGAATCCTGTCTCCATATGGTGTTTGGGGAGAAACCTGCTTAGTTGATGCAGGCTATCTATAACAGGGCTGTGTCTTATGTATTAAGATTGCTGTATCACAAAATGCTTTGGCTCTTTTCAAAAATGTCAGTTAGAAAATATTGACTCTGTTGAGTCATCCTTCCACAGAAGTCCTGAGAGCAATGACCAAGAACAAGTAAAGCATGCTCTTATCTTTCTCCATTGAAAATCAGCTTTGGGGAGGTATAATTCACATAGCAGAAGAGATCTCTTTTTAAAGCATACAGTTCAGTGCTTTAGTGCATTCACCAAGTTGTCCAAACATCATCATCAATTCCAGAATGTGTGTGTGTGTGTGTGTGTGCGTGTGTGTATGTGTGTGTGTGTGTGTGCGTGCTTGTGCATGTCTGTATGTGCATATATATGTATATGTGTGTATGGGTAAGCATGCCTATATATGTATGTACAGAGGCCAGGCCAGAAAGGACATTGTATGTCCTGCTCTATAACTCTCCACCTTAACTCCCTTGAGTTAAGTCAGTAAACCCAGAGCTAGGCTGGTGGCCAACAATTCCCAGAGATCCTCTAAATGTCACCACACAACATTGAGGTTAGTTAGAGTCATGCATGCAACCAAGCACAGCTTCTTAAAAATATGGGTTTGTCTACTCTGGGGCATTGAGCTTTCACAAGACCAAGAGCCATTCCTCCCATTCATGTCCTACAAGACCATCCTCTGCTACATATGCAGATGGAGCCATGGGTCCCTCCATGTACTCCTTGGTTGGTAGTTTAATCCCTGGGAGCTTTGGGATGGGGGCAGGGGTCATCTGGCTGGTTGATATTGTTGTTCCTCCTATAGGGCTGCAAACCCCTTCAGCTCCTTCAGTCCTTTCTTTAATTCCTCCATTGGGGACCCAGTACTTAATACAATGGTTGGCTACAAGTATCCAGGCTCTGGCAGTCAGCTATATTGGGCTTCTGTCAGCATACACTTCTTGGCATCCACAATAGAGTCTGTGTTTGGTGACTGTATCTGGGATGGATCCCCAGGTGGGGCAGTCTCTGGATGGCCTTTCCTTCAGTCTCTCCACACTTTTTCTCCGTATTTGCTCCAGTTAGTATTTTGTTCCCACTTTTCCCCCCACCCCCGGGCTTTATGTATGTTTATTTTGTTTTTATTTTTTATTAGGTATTTATTTCATTTACATTTCCAGTGCTATCCCAAAAGTCCCCCCCACGCTCCCCCACCCACTCCCCCCCCCACCCACTCCCACTTCTTGGCCCTGGCGTTCCCCTGTACTGAGGCATATAAAGTTTGCACGACCAATGGGCCTCTCTTTCCACTGATGGCTGAATAGGCCATCTTCTGATACATATGCAGCTAGAGACACGAGCTCTGGGAGGGGGGGGTACTGGTTAGTTCATATTGTTGTTCCACCTATAGGGTTGCAGATCCCCCCAGCTCCTTGGGTACTTTCTCTAGCTCCTCCATTGGGGGCCCTGTGATTCATCCAATAGCTGACTGTCAGCATCCACTTCTGTGTTTGCTAGGCCCTGGCATAGTCTCACAAGAGACAGCTACATCTGGGTCCTTTCAGCAAAATCTTGCTAGTGTATGCAATGGTGTCAGTGTTAGGAAGCTGATTATGGGATGGATCCCCGGATATGGCAGTCTCTAGATGGTCCATCCTTTCATCTCAGCTCCAAACTTTGTCTCTGTAACTCCTTCCATGGGTGTTTTGTTCCCAATTCTAAGAAGGGGCAAAGTGTCCACATTTTTGGTCTTCATTCTTGAGTTTCATGTGTTTCGCAAATTGTATCTTATATCTTGGGTATTCTAAGTTTCTGGGCTAATATCCACTTATCAGTGAGTACATATTGTGTGAGTTCTTTTGTGATTGGGTTACCTCACTCAGAATGATGCCCTCCAGTTCCATCCATTTGCCTAGGAATTTCATAAATCCACTGTTTTTAATAGCTGAGTAGTACTCCGTTGTGTAAATTACCACATTTTCTGTATCCATTCCTCTGTTGAGGGGCATCTGGGTTCTTTCCAGCTTCTGGCTATTATAAATAAGGCTGCTATGAACATAGTGGAGCATGTGTCCTTCTTACCGGTTCGTTGTTCCCACTTCTAAGTATCCACACTTTGGTCTTCCTTCTTCTTGAGCTTCATATGGGCTGTGAATTGTATCTTGGGTATTTGGAGCTTTGGGGCTAATATCCACTTTATTGGTAAGTACACGCCATGCATGTTCTTTTGTGATTGGGTTACCTCACTCAGGATGATATTTTCTAGTTCCATCCATTTGCCTAAGAATTTCATGCCCCTACTACAGCACAAATCAAATCACAGACAGCTGCTGTGGACAATCTGAAGTCTTCCCCTAGCTCACACCTGGGACTACAGTGAAAATATATTCTTATAGTATTTCTGTCTTTTTCAAAGAACTAAAGTTGTTACTACAATTGACAAAAAAATAATTTTGCATTTTTGAGTGGCTATCAGTTGGAGATAACTTGTGGGTTAGAGATGGCAGCTTATGTCTACTTCTCTCAATGCTGAGACCCAATGGTGGAAACTGCTGTGCATACTGCCACAATTGCTCTGAGTTCATATGGGCTTTGGCAGTGTCATTTAGGAGGGTCTTGTTTTCATGGTACTCTCCATCCCTTCCAGCTTGTATAGTCTTTCTGCGTCCTCTTCTACAAGGTTACCTGAATGCTGAAGGAAAATATTTGATGGAGCTATCCCATTTATGATTGAATCTTCCAAGGTTTCTCACTCTCTGCACATTGTCTAGCTGTGGGTCTTTGTATTTGTTTCCATCTATTGCAGGAGGAAACATCTCTGATGATGGCTGAGCAGGGCACTGACCTATGCTTTTAACAGAATGCCATTAGAAGTCATTTTATTGCTTTGTTCCTTTAGGATAACAATAGTATTTGGTTTTCCCCTAGGTCCCCAGCCTATATAGTCCTAGGTTCTTGGCCACCTGGGCAGTGTTGGGGATGGGTTCGATCTCATGGAATGGGCCCTAAATCAAATTAGATGTTGGTTGGTGACTCCTACAAGCTTTATGCCACTATTGCACTAGCGAATCTTGCAGGCAGTTCATCATTGATTGATGGGTTTGTAGCTGGATTGATGCGTATCTTTCTCCCATGGAAGAGTACAGAATACCTTCCAGTACTACAAACACTAGTTTGTAGGAGTGACGGCTCTATGTAGGCACCAGCTCAACTTGTCTGTGTTCAGTGAGTTGTAAAGGTGTTGTCTTCTGCAATAGGGCATTACTGTTAGTTTGTAGAACCAAGCAATAGCCTCATCAATAGCTTGAGTTGTTTGAATATCACCCCTTGGGACCCCTTTGGCCAACAACTCAATTGAACATAACCCATTCCCAGTATTGGGGCTTGATTTAGTGATTAGAGATTTCCAGTTGGGGCTCCATCTCCCCCATTATTTAGCAATTTCATTTAGATTGCTTTTATATATGTGGATATTTTAAGAAGCTCTACTCTATTAGATTCCACATGACCTTTCAAATGGCCCTTATGTTTAGCTGCCCATCCTTGTATTCACTCCCTTTTTTCTCTACCATCCCATAATCTTCTTGTTCCAGAACTTGCACAATTCTTAGGTTAAATTTGTGTCTAAAAGTGTCATTCTCCTTGATTCACTTCCACATTGAATGGCTTCCTTAATTTCATTTTCAATGTATATACCACACTTGATCTTTTATCATACAAGTTAGTTGAACTTGTTTATTAACTCTATTCTCTATTACTTTTATAGTACTGTGACCATAAAGCCTGACAGGAACAAAAAAAAAAAAAAAAAAAGAAAGAAAGAAAGAGAGAGAGAGAGAGAGAAAGGAAGAAAGAAAGAAAAAGAAAGAGAGAGAAAGAAAAGATTTACCTGGATTCACAGTTTCAAAGATCCTCAGTGCATAACCAAGAAGATCAGTTCATGGCTGTGGCACTGTGTGGTAGATAGAAGCTGTTCATGTTATGGTAAAACAGGAAGTAGAGAGCAGAATGATAACTCCAGGCATAGGATAACCTTCAAAGGCTTATCCTTAGGGACCTACTTCTACCAGCTAGGCTCAGTATCCTAATGGCTCCATTATTTCCCAAACTATTGTCACAAGCTGGGCACCAATTTTTCAAACATAGGAGCTTAGGAAGGTATTCCAGATTCCAACTATAAACTTGACTAAAATCGTTTTCTGACTTTATTAGACTTTCATTGGAATTTCTGGAGCCTTTTAGAATTCAGGACTGAATCAGAGCCATTTAATGATTCTATAATTAGTCTATAATGATCCTATTTCATAGTTTTTAAGATTTTGGGGAAAGGGTGTTTGTTTTGATTAGTTTGTTGGTAGTGGTGGCTAGTTTTTTGGTTTTGTTTTCCGTTTTGGTCTGGTTTTGGGTCAGCTGCTTGTTAATTTCAGTTGATACTTGTGCTTCAGAGTGCTGTGTTATTAAATAACTACTGATATTGTCTTATATACATACATAAACATATATATATATATATATATATATATATATATATATATATATATATATATATATATATATATATGTTGCATTAATGCATGCTTGGTGCCTGCAGAGCTCGTGAGATAGTGTTAAATACACTGGAACTGGAGTTGTAGATGGTTGTGAGCTACATTGTGGATGCAGGGAATCCAACCTGTGTCCTCTCCATGAGCAATAAGTTCTCTTAACATCAGACCCATCTCTTTAGCCCCTGAGGTTTTATTGTTAAAGACTAAAGATTTTAGAATACTCCCTCTGCAGGGTGGGTTCTATATCAGATCAAATCAAAAGAGCCCTAAGCACCTGAGCATGCAATTCCTCCTGAGGCTTCCAGACAGGCCAAACAATGAAACTGTTCTGAGGACTGGCATTATTAAGACTCCAAACCCATCTGTTTTTCATTCCCCGTGTCTGATTGGCCACAGTTTCAACGATGGTACCTTTCAAGTCTCCCTTAGTATAGCAGGTGGGTGACATGAGGACATGTTTTTAAATGTTCCAGAATCTTGCTATTCTTACCAGAAATGTTTGCTGTTAATCTCCACTTAACTTCCCAAATTCTCAAAATGACTTTTTTTCTTGCCTATGCATGTGTATGTGGTGTGTGTGGCTGAGTTTACTTGTGTGCAGGTGCATGTGTGTACAAGTGCATATAAATGTGTATACAGAGACCACAGATTGACAATGGGTATCCTCCTGGATGCCCTCCACTGAGCTGAGATCTAGCTATTCTTCTGTAGTCTAGCTAGCAAGCTGTACCAGGAATCTCTTGTCCCTACTTCCCAGTTCCTATGTTATATGCAGCCTGCCTGGCTTTGCCATGAGTCCTAGGGATGTGGACTCTGGACCTCATGCTCATAAGTCAAACATCTCCCCCTCTAGCCTACTCTCTGGCTCCCAATAGATGGCTTTTGTTATGGTCGTTCTCATTTCTTCTTTCAAGGACTGGATTCTTAGAAACCTTTTGTTTGTTCTTAAGTTGATCCAGTACCTTTTCTTTCTTTCTTTCTTTCTTTCTTTCTTTCTTTCTTTCTTTCTTTCTTTCTTTCTTTCTTTCCTTCCTTCCTTCCTTCCTTCCTTCCTTCTTTCCTTCTTTCTTTCTTTCTTTCTTTCTTTCTTTCTTTCTTTCTTTCTTTCTTTCTTTTCTGAGATTTCTACTCCAGAGTTCTAAAGTAGCAGGATCAAAGATGAGATGGGAGGCAGTAGAAGGGGTACTGAGCAATGAGCAATGGGCAAGTGAAGACAGTCTCAGTTCACAACATGTTGCTCCATTCTTCTTTTCTTATGATTATGCACCAGATGGGGTTGGAAATGAGAATTTTACTGTATTGCACACGTAAGTGTATCCCTGCATAATTCTTCATGGTGTGTACAGCAAGAGTGAAGGGGAAGGTCCTCTATGTTTGCCAGTGTTCTATGTCCAAAGGATATCTAAGTAGTGCTACCAAAGGAAGGGATGCTGTGGCAGCTTCCATTAGAAGAGGCAGAGCAGTGAGAAAATTAAACTCCTTCAGGCTCATCCCCAAACCCTAACTCTGTGGTATGATAACAGCATTGCACACATATGCTGTATATATTTATGGTTACATAACTGCAAAACTACAGTATGAAATTTTTTATGCATCAAGCTTTTTGTCATTGTTAGTACAGACCTCAATATGTACCTTTCAAGGTTATGTGGAATATAAACATTTATGGAAAGCACTGTATGAAATAGCCACATTTCAACATAATTATTATATTTCTCCATGCACTCCACAGCAGCTGATTGCCCCTGGGAAATCCATCCTTATAATTTCCAAATATGATTGGTGGTATTAGCAGAAGGATGCAGAAAATATTCTCCCAGGGTATGACCAAAGAATGGCACTTGATCCATTTGTATTTATAACCCAGTTACGCAGACCAACAGCTGAGGAGGAACAGATTGGGGAGGATCAAAATCCTCAACCCAAGGTGAAAGACATCTGAGATGGAGTACTGATGTTCCACATCTCTTTGGTTTTTTGATTCAACTAATGGCTGCATGTTATAAGAATAACAAAATCCTCAACAGAGGGTGATATCTGAGATGGAGTACTAATGTACTACGCTCTTTGTTTTTGACTCAGCTAATAGCTGAATGTTATTCGAATGCCTTACCTAAGGTAGTTCAGTGGTACTATTTATACTGAAACCAGCCTGGAACTTTGAAAACGAATTTTTCAATAGGATCCAACAAATATACACACCCAGATAGCAAGACCTGACCAAATGAAAACATCATAGTCACTACATAAATATCATCCCTATCTGTAACTGATAGAGAAATTTTCTCTCTTTTAGTATGTGGTAATTCCGGAGATTTGAGCAAAGAAAGTTTCTCTCCGCGCTGTTAAAATTCTAATTATCCATCTCAGTGTGAAGAATCTGGCAGTTCTCTGCTGTCCTTTTGTCTGAACTAACATATTAGATGCTTAGGTTGTGATCTTGCAGCAATCCGCTTCAAGTTGAGCCCTTTCATCTTTCAGATGGCTTTGGGCATCTTTCTCTGTGTCAGGAACACAGCCATCCATTTCACAAATGAGGCCAAATGATGACATTACTTGCCCTTCCTTTCACAAGTATCCTTCCTTCCCATGCCAAAGTAGGGGAGCTTTCAATGGCATCTGAGGCTGACAAACTGTGTCTGTAAATTTTCTCACATGACGGAATCAATACATGCTTTCAAAAAAAAGCCAAAGGGTCCTCTGTAAACTAATAAGCTGTGTACACCAAGGAAAGGAGTTGTTGGAGGGTTTCAGTCTGTGACCACTGCCTTATTATCCCTCCACAGTCTGTTTTCCTGCCCAGACACTGAATTCTAACAAGAGACAATTTTCTTCAGAAACAAGGAAGGTAATTCTCAGCCACTGTGACCTTGAATAAATTTCTTAAGCCTTATTGGCTGGAATCTACATATATGCAAATAGGAATAACAGCACCTCTCCAGCAAGTGGTAGAATAAATTACTAAACTCACCCAGTACCTCGCTCCTGGCTCCAACTCAGTGTCTTTATTAGTTACTTTTCTTCTTGTGTTGACAAGGAAGCAACCTGACAAGAAGAAACTTCTTATAGTTGCAGAGGATACTGTTGATTGTGGCAGGGGATGTATGGTGGCAGGAAGTGGTGGTCATATGTATCCATCAGGGAGGACAAAAGTGATGACCACCAAAGCTCAGCTCACTTTCTTCTGTTTGCTCAGGCCCAGACCCATCCTGGGGAATTGGTCTGTCTTCAATTAGGGTGGGTCTTCCCACATCAATTAGCCCAATAACAAGTTAATCCCTCACAGATTAACCCAGAGATTTGTTTCCTTGATGAATTTGGCAATCAAGATTAACCATTGAAGTGCCAAATAAGGGATAATTTTAAAGATGGCCTAGTTTGCTTCCCGTTGTTGTGATAAATACCATGCTTGAGCAAAAGCAACTCAGGGAGGAAAGAGTTTTATTTGGTTTAAATTTCCAGGTCACAATCTATCTAGCTTCTGCTCAACTGTCTTTCAAATATAGCCCAGGACCCCCCTACCTAAGGATAGTACTACCTACAGTGGCTGGGCACTCCCACATAAAGAAGCAATCAAGGAAATGTCCTACAGATCTGCCCACAGGCCAGTCTAATGAATGCAGTTCTTCAGTTGATGTTCCTTTCCCTAAGTGTGTTGGGTTGGCCACCAAGATTCACCATCACATACCGTAACCTCAGGGATAATGATGATGGTGAACATGAGAGCAGAGAAAAATGACATCACAATTTACTTCAGAATCAACTGCTTCTCTGGCACTCTCCTTTCTGTCCTTCACTATTTAGTCCCTTTCCCTCAAGGGTGGAGCCCTCCTAGCTGGAAACAAAGCATCAGTTTAGTAAGTGTAACTGTGTGCCATATGAAACAAATGCAGTGAGTGAGCTACTCATTAGGACGGCCAGAGATAATCACGCGCCTGTGTCTTATCCAAATCAACTCAGTGGACAGAGAGAAAGGAAAGAATGAGACCAAGTTGTTAAAAAACAGTAGAACAGCTAGTCATCTGGTGCCTACCTATAATCCCAGCACTCTGAAGGCTAAGGCAGGAGGATAGCAAGCTTGAAGCCCATCTGGGATGTGCAGTCTGACTCTGTCTCCAAATGAAAATGAAAATGGAAATGAGAGTGGGGATATAGCTCTGGGTTTGATCCTCAACACTGCAAGCAACAGTAATAATGAAAAGATATAGAACAGAAGTACTAACAACTCAATTCCCAGGCTACTTAGAAAGATGGACTTGTGGACTTAATTTGTGGAAACATTACAAAGAGCTACTCTGTTACCCAGCTGAGCCATGCAGACCTTTCCTGGGTCTAGGTGGTCAGACTCTTAGATATACAGCATGAATAGCTCCATCCTCCATCTACTTCTTAATTTAGTAGATTGATTGCAATGGAGTACCCATCAGTTAATTACTTCTTTGCTAGAGTTATCCTGCTTAGTAGGTAATAAAACTCTCTTGGAAACCAAAGTATTGAATTCCCACTCACTGAGGAGTGTGTGTGTGCGTGTGTGTTAAAGAAAAGCAAAATCTAAACTTCAAAAACTTAAATTCCAAGTTCTTTGTGATTAGGGCCTGATTTTTACTTAGGTTTTATTTCAAAGACATGGGAACTGATGATTTGTGTGGCTTTCTTTCTGAGCAGTTAATATGGGGACTAGTCTGTGCGAGAAAAAACATACAAGATTGTCTCACACAAGTCACAGTATAGAGTCACACCCAGTCCTCATTCTAGAGAGCCATGCTCATTGTGAAAGTCTGTTAATTTCTCAGTGAGCGGTTCTGTGAAAACAAGAACATTAGAAAACTTAAGCCTTTATACAAAATTCTCATATGTTTTAAAATGCATCAATATATCCAATTAGTTGTAAAATTCTTCTACCATTTACCCTGAAGTCCTGCCACTTGGGTATCTACATATTGCTGTCTATACACAATTGTATTGTTGTAAAGGACAGTCACTGGAAACATGAGTGTACTAGAACAGCACTTGTGTAGTTAGCTAGATTACGTCTAATACTATTTCCTGGATAAGGTAAGCCTATTTTATCCTTTTTAAATACTATATAGAATTACACTACACCAGCGGTTCTCAACCAGGGTTCTGACCCCTTTGGAATGGAAATGTTTTCCCATTTCCCATAATTAATTTGAAAATTGTGCTGTCTTCATGTCAACTTACCTAAGGAGACATATATATTATCCATAATGATGAATGCTGGCAGTAAATACTGAGTGACCATAATTCTGAAATACATTGTAGTAGGTCAAGTCTTGTATATTTATGTGCATGTGAGAGAGAATGAAGCAAGAAAGGAAAGATAGCAACCAGGGAGGACAGACAGGTCAGTGGCTGTGCTTGCCAGCATCTTTAGTTTTGTTGACCATCTTGAGTGCTGGTTTTCTTTGTTCTTTAGACAAGTACAAGTGAAATGAGACATTAGGAAGCCCTCACCACACAGGCAGTAGAAGAGTATGGTGAGCCACTGGCATAGCTGTCATGGAGCTGTGGAGCCTAGGGCAAGTGTACTAAGGTGGCTGGACACTTATACCTTTAATGTTTCTGAGGGACATTCTGCTCACTCCGGGAGAGTTTGCTTTTTAATCGACTCACTGTAAAAAGCCAGTTTCCACATTCGCATACTGAGGATGTGATAGCTTGGACCATGTTTGAATGCTTAGCCTCTTTCTGTGTCTGTTCCCTGCGGATCAGGATGCAAAGTTCTCAGCTACTGCTTCGAGCCTTTCTTGTCTGTTGCCCACCATGATGATCATGAACTAAACTGTAAACAAGCCCCAAATTAAATGCTTTCTTTTGTAAGGAAAAAAGAAAGATTACATTCTGCCAGCTGTTCTCAATCAGTGGGTGGTGACCCCTTTGGAAGTGGAATGACCATCTCATAGGGTCGCCTGAGACCGTCAGAGAACATAGATATTTACATGTAGTAGCAAACTATTCTGTTATGAAGTAGCAACAAACATAATTTTATGGTTGGGGGGGTCACTGAGTGAGGAACTGTATTCAAGGGTCGCAGCACTGGGAAGGCTGAAAACCACTGCTCTAGAGTGTTGTACTCTTAACTTGCCATGTATTTGGAAATTTAGTTTCAAATTTTGATTTTGTTTTTAGCTCACAAAAATATGGCCATAGTGAAGATTCTTTAATAAATACATGAGAGAATGCTTTGAAGAAATCAACTTTCTTTTCCCGTTTAGATTGTATTTTTCCCACCCAAATGCTTTGAAACTAAATTTGTCTGTGTCTATTTATCTGTCTCTCTGTCTGCCTGCCTGTCTGTCTCGTACATACACTTTCAGTCTTGCTCTTTTTATCTCCTCCTCAAAAAATGTAAAGAGGCAAAAATAATGACGTTTCTTCTCAATCTGTCAGAAAGCCACACTGAAACCTGCGGAGCGACTTGCAAGGTGTGATTTAACATCATCAATAACGGGATACAGTTTAACTTGTCAGAGACCTTAGTTTTGGAGAAAATAAAAACTTAGAAATTGATGAACGGGAACAATAACAAAGAAGTGAAGTTTGGAGGGAGACGGGGCGAGGTATTAATTGCCTAAAGAGAGACAGCAAACCCAGATGAGAAGAAATGTCTCCGTTCTGACAGACATGGTGGAAAAAAAGAGAACAATCCGACTTCAAAGACAGAAAAGCAAACCCTAACCGCTCATCAGAATTTGTAGGATACAACTGACAGTTTGCCCTGAAAGTTGATCTCCTGGTGTGAGTTTAAGTCACTGACTTGAGAGCTCACCTTATTTACAGTAATGCTTGTGGCTTTATGAAATTTGCTACAAGTCAGTTGACAACTCCCGGTATTTAGGAGCAAAGTCTCTCCCCTCCTCCAAACTGAGATGTAATTGCAGCTGTTCGTGACTCTTTTAACTCAAAAGCTTCATATCATGTCAACAAAACATGGTAATAAAAACCCGGTAGACTTTACTACAAAGCAAATGCAAGTGTGGTGGATGGTGTGGTCACCTGTCTCTAAAGGTGATGTATGAAACTGAAGAATGGAAAGCTGGATCATGAGGACATCCATTTTACCGTCTTCCAGTGCTCCACTACCCAGCCAGACCCATCTATCTAACATATGCCTTATTTTCATTGCATACATCCATCTTTATTTTATAATGAAACAAACTTCCTAGGTGTGAAAGATTCATTATGTCTGTATGGGTGTGTGTATATGTGTGTGGGGGGGAGGTAGAGGAATGGATGGATGTGGGGGCGTGGGTAATGGAGTGTGGGTGTCCATATTTGTGTGTTTGTGAATGTAAGTGTGCAGTTTACCACAGAACACATGTGGAGGTCAGAGAGTAGCCTTAGATACTGGTTCTTATCTTCCACCCTGTTTGAGGCAGGGTCTCTTATGGTCTCCACTGTATAGCTCAGTTACCTGGCCTGTGAGTTTCCATGGATTCTCCTGACTCACTCTCTCATCTCACACCCAGTATCCTGAGATTACAGATGCATGCCTTTGCATCCACACGGGTTCCCGGCATCCAGACTCCCATCCTCGTGTTTATCCAGCAAGCATGGCGTTCACTGAGGCATCTCCCCAGGTCAGAAAGACTTTTAGATGAGTAGATTATATCAGTGTCAAAGTTTTCCAAAAGAGATAAGGAAATCGTGGTGAGGGTTGGGGTTTAAAAGCGCAGTGGTAAAGCACTTGGATAATTTGAGGTCCTTGGACTGACTGTCACCTTGAACAGAAAAGAGAAGAGTGAGAAGCAGACAGACAGACAGACAGATATGTGGAAGGAAAATTTATACACCATATGTCATGATCTTTGAAACAGCATAATATACAGTTTTTGTTTTCAAAAGGAAATTACTTCTTTCCAAGGGACAAAGTAGCTCCAACTACTACTCTGGGAAGTTGGGCAGTGTATGCTTTTCCTATAAGCACAGAGAAAGGTCTAAAGAGTGATACATTCACACAGCTTAGGGCATATGGATTTATAGAAACCTCTGAAACTGTGTTCGTTTTATACCTCTGAAATTATTCATACGAATGGATTCTGTATGGATGTGACAGTAAGGTATTATAGTACACAAACTCAATATTTACTTTTTTGGTGTTGTAAAGCTCTAAGTATTCTCTGAGGTTCTAAGATTTTTCAATGTCTTGGTACAATACCCATGTATATGAGATCGCCAGTATAGAGAAAGGGTGTGCTTTCTACAAATGGAACAAAATTCTTATTTAAACAACAATGACAAAAAAATGCTTAGAAAAGATATCATTAAAAGATGCTTCACAGTATCTGTTTGATACAGTTTGGGCACTCTGACCCCCAGATAGTATAAATCAGGAGCTTAGTTCATCCTCTGTGAGAACTTTCTAAGGTGACACCTGATAGAAGTTCTTTACTCAATTAGATGTGTGTCGTTTGAAGAGCACTGCACCTCAGTTTTTATCTCTGGATTCTGAATTTAGCCAAGTGAACTCTTATCCCCATGAGAGCAACAAAATATGACATAGGGAAGAGGTTCCCCACTAGAGCTGAGTTTATGCCAACAACATACCTTTTAACATGAAAATGTTCGGATTAAGTCATCTTTTATTTATAAAATTAGCCTGCCTTGAACTATTTTTTACAAACCATTGTTGGAGAAAGTGCCAGGGTCGATGTTTTCTGTTCCTTGCCTGGCTTCCATTCATTCACTTTTATATCCTGATTTTCCTGTGGACATGTCCTCTCTACATTGTAAAGGAAGACGAGAAACCTCGTCCTCATTGCTTCACAAGTGACATGATTCAAGATGGCCAATCACAACTCCAAATCTATGGATCTAGTCTGACTAATTCGTAGATAAGCACAAGAGCTTGATTCAGTCTAGTTTCTAACCAGTGAGTTCCAGTGCCAGAGTTCTATCTCAAAAGAGAGATGCTGTTTCTGTGGGCATAACCTTTAATGAATCTTAATTTTATTTGGGAATGCACAGCTTCCCAAGTAAGCCCTTTTTAATTGTGCCTTTTCCAATTTGTAGAAACTTTCAGAAAATAAAATCAGCCTCAAACTTGATACTTCAGTTTCCCTTCCCCACCTCTGCTTTAATCATTTCTACTTGTTCCTGGTTGCCAGACTCTTCTTTCCTATAGACATGTGCCTCATTCTTTTATAAAGCATAGGATCCAAGGTCCACTCAGAGGATAGAAAAGAGAGAGTGTGAAAGATCAAAATCAAGGCACTGTGGAGAATTCAGCTGGACAGTTCCTGACCTATTCCTCACAAAAACAAATAGCAAAATAAATAAAATCAACCATCCTTAAAAGGTAACCAGTCTAGCAATTCTCTTCTGTCTTGAAAGATGGACAGGGTGACTTGGGCAAAGCAATCTATTGTCAATATAAGGTTTGTGTGCCTTTCACAGGGCTGAATACTTACCTTGAAATGACAAGGTAGAGAGAAATGGTGACAAGGTGCAGAGACACACAGGGAGAGAGAGAGAAGTTGATCTATTAGCCCTCAGAACAGAAATGCTCAAGATAGAGTATGGCTTTCGAAGCCTATAGTTTAGACATCTACATGACATAACTACATTCGGTTTTCCTCCCTGTCTCTACTCTGTCTTCCATTCTGTTCATGTGATCAGTACCACAAAAATCAAGGCTCTGATATAACCAGGTGAAGAGAAAGCGGATGTGAAGTTTTATTGTGCCTCATTGGATTCCACTGAACAATTCATTCATTATTTCTCTCACAGAGTTGCTTTCTGATGACAATCACTGATGATAGCACCCTGGTTTGGTGACATCATTTCACAAGCATATGTGTCTTTATAGTCTATTTCTCCAAAAGCAACCAATAAAATCATGATTACTAATTCCAAGAAGCATGAAGAGCCATCTTGGGCTTTCTTCTAGTCTAATAAGAGAGGTCACGAGCTGTGTCTCCTAAGCTATAAAGGAAAGTCTCCAAGGAAGCAGAAGAAACAGCAGCCTCTCAAGCAAGCTGCAGCCTCCACTGCAAAGTACACATATCTCAGTGCCCTTTAGGGTCCTCATGTCATTTCAATCTCTTCTTCTATGTGTACAAGAATAGAGACGATTTTGGGCAAGTCTCTCCTATAGGCTGGGCAAATATGAAAACATACAAACTTCCCAATGCCAAGTTCATCACAGCCCAGTGAGACAGGCCACCAGCATATTGCAGAATAACATAAATGTAGACTGAGCAGGCTGGAACTTTTAGCCAACATATCTTAATTTTGAACAAATACCATCTATCCAGACTCTGTGAGTTTAAATCTTGGTTCCATCAGTTATCGATACTATTGCTTCAGGCAAGTCACTCAACTTTCCTTTGCCGTGTTTTCTCTGACCATAAAATGCAATTGACATGATTTTATCATCACTCCTCCATAACATTTTACATGCTTTTCTGCAAATGAATATAATTAGTGCTATGCCCTCCTTACTCAGCTGCCTCTGAGGACTCCATGACAGAGTCCACCAAGCATCAGGATAGAAATATATTCCTTGCCACAGTAGGTCATGGTTGTAGTTCACAGGGTTTATAGCTGGGTAAGACTCTTGATGACTCTGTCCCTCCAGCAGCCTGCATAGCACCTTCTAGTGTTACATAAACTGCTCTGCAGGGAAAAAGCTTCCCAGTCAGTACCAACTTGATATCTCCATGTTCTGTGACCAAAGTATATAGCATCATCAGCAATAGGGTCTTACTCTCAAGTTCCAGTGGGCAACTGTCGTAGTTAGGGTTTCTATTTGCTATGAAGAGACACCATGACCATGGCAACTCTTACACATACAGTAGAGGACTTCTGGGTCTGTGTTCATTCAAAGATGATGCACCTAACCCTCAAGAGATTGGAGGATCCACGAAGTTTAGAGGTCAGGTGGGGTGGGAGGTGGGGATATCCATGTGGAGACAGGGGGTTGAGGAGGAGGTATGGGATGTGGAGCAGTTGGAGGGTGGGTGGGGGGGGGGGATAAAATATGGAGTGTAGAAAATAAATTAATTTTAAAAATAAAAAAAAAAGAAAACATTTAATTGGGGCTGGCATGTAGTTCTGAGGTTCAGTCCATTATCAGCCTGGCAGGTAGCATGGGGGCATGAAGGCAGACATGGTACTGGAGTGTTGACTGAGAGTTTCCCATTGGATCAGCAGGCAGCAGAAAGAGAGAGTAAGCCACTGTAGCTGGTTTGAGCTTCTGAAACCTCAAAGCCCTCCCCACAGTGACAAACTTCCTCCAACAAGCCCATACCTGTTTCAACAAAGCCAGACATTCAAATAATGTCATACCCTGTGAGCCTATGGGACCATTTTCATTCAAACCACCACAGCAATGCCAATAGCCTGCATTGTTTGTGGACTCTCCAGGATATCCTGTGACCAACAACTTGACGGGAGGCATCCCATGCCTGGCACTGGACATTTTGTTTGGTAATCTGTAGCTCCTGGAAGGAGCACCCATCTATGCATAGGATAGCTCCAATTAGACTCATGTTAAGCTTACAAACTACTAAGTTTCCACACAACATTTTCAAATACCTTTAATGTTAGTTATCCTTCCCCTGACACTCTCCCCCACCCTACCTTCCCAGCCTCTCGGGCACACGCATGGGTACAACAGAGGCATAATGTTATAGAGTACTCACCAACTTCTGATTGGCTTTAAGGCCTGATCTACAGAAGGAAGCACATGCCTGGTACTGTAAATCTAACCAAGAACTCATGGCTGAGAAGTCCATAAGTGAACCTACCTTTATTATTTTACTAAATGGACTTATTAATAAAATGCCCTGTAAATAGTTGGCTCTGTATCCATAGCTCAGTGCAACTCCCGGTGTTCATCAGAGAAGCTACTCTGTGCAGTAGATGGTGGTTAAGACAGAAACTCACGACTGGTCTAAGTGTAAGGGATAAGTGTCTATACTATAGGGTGCTTAGCCACAAATGGGACATCCATACACACCCCTTCCTGAGGGCTCAGGGACCACCATGAGAAAAGGACAGAAGGATTGTAAGGGCCAGAGATCAGAGTGGACTTCAACAACACAGCGCAGCATTCTCTGGACATGACAGGATCAATGTACTCATAAACTCACGGAGCTGTTGGTTGCTTCCATGAGACCTCCACAAGATCAGGCCAGTTCTGGCATGGAGTGGGGGTAGGCTCATGAGCCCCCTCTAGCTGAGGAGATATTGATAGTTGATTGTTTTTTGTTTTTGTTTTTGTTTTTTTTTGAGAGGGGGAGTCAGTTTTTTTAAGGGTGTGCCTCTAGTAGGTTACCCATACTTCAATGGATGACCCCACACCCATGAATATAAGATCAGCACAAATTGGACTTTGTGGGTATTTTTTAAGAAATATAAATCTGGGAAGGGGTTAGAGAGTGGGTCTGAGAGGGTAGGAGAGATGATCAAAATACACTGATGATCAAAATGTGAATGATCAAAATACATTGTATGAAGGTATTAAATTCCCAAAGAATTAATAAAAATACCATTTTTTAAAAAATAAGGAAATACAAACCAAAGTTCTCCATCCAGCCCAGGACCTAGTCACTGTGTTACCCTGGGCAATCAGTGTCATGGTAGTCACCTGGCCACCTACAGGATGGGGGAGCTAAAGCAACCATCCCCAATGTCCCTCCTGCTTTCTTCTAAGAATACCTCCAAATCCGACAAGTATTTTAACATCAGGCTTGAAGTAACTGCAGTCATGGAAAACCTAAGAGTCCTTTGTTACATAAAGAAACTGCCAGGATAATAGGAAATACAAACCGCTTGTATAAACGTGGCTAAAAAAGAAAACTTAAGAGAGAGACCTCTTAGCAAGGCTTTAGAAAGACTCTGAGATAATATCCTGAGAGGATATAGCTTCTCATTACCATCTTTCGGTCCAAACAGCCAAAGAATGAGGCGTTTCCCTCTGGTCCCCTGGTCCCCTGGTCCTCTGGTCCTTGCCGTGAGTGCTCCTCCCCAGCCTTGTTTTCCTGTATTGGATAACTAGTAACAGCTTCCTTGGCCTAGCCGTCAGCTGGCTTGTGATTTATAAAACAGACTCCAAAGCAACCTTTGCCTTGCTGGACACTGAGAATTAGGCTTTCTGTACCTTATAGCATTCTGAGGGAGTCTTAACCTGATACTTAGCTGATACAGAATACTGTGTCTGTGTAAGGCAGAATAGTCCTCAGCCTGCCACAGAGCCAGGTCCTTGGCATGCCAGGAAATAGATGCTTTTTGTTCAGGAACAAATCACTGCCCAGACCTCTCCGCAGAAGCAAATGTCATCCTGTCATTATTTTCTCCCTGACCTGTGCTCGGGGCACAAATGCATTTCCCAGCAGTATCAAGCACTGTTCTCTGGAAGCTCCATCCTGCAGCCTCCCTATCCGTGATAGGGATGGGGGAGGGGACTCCCGGCACTGCCATGGAGTATGTGCCCTCTTTTGTGTGCCTAATTGTCCATGTAAAAAGCACGAAGGTAATTACTGGGGCAAAATCCACACAGGAATGTCAGTGGGTGTATTATCTCGTAGTCCAAAGAAATAGTGGGGAGTGGAAATAGCTTTTGAGCACGTACAATTCGTCAGTTCTCAGGTGTCAAATTAAATCCAAATAAGAGCCGTGGAGAATGCAGGCTTCTATTCCCATGTTATGAAGCCAATTGCCCAGTGCCTCCCCTGGCACATTAGTTAGTTTTTCATTACAGTATTCAAAATAAGTCACATAAAAAAATTAAGGGAAGAAGAATTCACTTTGACTCACAGTGTCACAGGGATCAAAGGACAATCCTTTGGACCTCCACACGTAGGAGCATATCATGGTCATGTGAACATGTGGTAGAAGTGTTTCTTTGCCTCATTTTGGATGGGAAACAGAAAGAGGGAGACAGGAAAGGGGCAGGGACAAGATACCCCAAGAACCTGCCCCAGTGATGATATACTACCTCCAACTGGGCCTGTATTCTAAAGATTCCAGAACTCCCCCCCCCCCCCATAGCTCCACCAACTGGGAACTAAATGTTCAACAACTAAGCTCTTGTGAAACTAAGCATTTCATCCCCAGATATTACAGTCATATAGCTACTACTGAGCTGAAATCCAGGTCCAGATTTGCTTATTTTTCAAGCCTGAGTTTCTTTCCTTGCTCTTGGAATACCCACATACCACTTGATGTTCCCGAGAACACATGCACGATTTCCTAGTTTTTACACCGATGAAGTTTCCAACATGATGGGTAGGGCTTTCCCTATAAGTGTGTCATAAGTAAGTTTTCTTTAAGAAGAACCTGAAATTTTAAAGCATCTTGCTTACTTGAAAAGACAGATCACAGGCCACATTACAAACAAAATAGCTCCCCCTAGAGTTTCCACTCGGTGAACATTCAGACTTCAGGAAGTCAGGGTTGGAAGAAAAGCCCCTGGTCAGATGTTTTGCAAGGTGTGCGTTGCCTCTTATTGGAGAATGATTGTCATTCCATCTGCTAAGAGAGGTTTTGCTACTACTGTTCAGGACATCCCTTCCACACTTAGCAAACTTTCTTTAGTGTCCACAACAATTATGGGGGGTCAGGGGTTGAGTGTTGAGGAGATCGCCGTGCTGAGTCTAGTGCGGGCGTTGGATTTGACCTACTCTAGACGTGCTTTCTGGCGGCAGAATTCCCTTCAGGCTTCCAGCGCGTATCTGGCAAACGAAACCACTGTCAGCCATCCAAGCGCTGAGATTCCTTGGTGACATCACTAGGCCCTGCGCCCATAGCCTCCCCTCGCAAAGCTGTGCGTCAGCATCACCTCAGGGACACTGGGCCAACGTGTGCTCCCATGGGTCTACAGCAAGGGAACACAGTTCATGATGCAAAGGCTGACGGGAACTTCTTGTAGTGATGAATGGTCAGTGGGCCTGGGACATCAAGAATGTAAACAACCTAATGGCCTTTGCTTTCATTATCCCTTCCAACAGCAAGCTCTCTGCGCTGCTCTCTGATTTGATTCCTCTCCAAAAGCATTTTCTAAGGGATCTGGGGAGATGGAAAACTTTTCATACCGCCCATGCAAAAACGACTCTTTAGTGGATAAAAGAAATGACATGGGTAATAATCAGACCTTCACTTTTATTGATGGTGTTGATGAAGGGATGAGATGATGTGGCAAATTTTAAAGCATACAAAAGCTGTGAGATCATGAGGGCATTTTCATATAATGTACTTTGAGCATATTCCCTCTCAAACTCCCTTTTCACCCTTCCACCTCTTTAGTCCTCTTCCCCTGTAGATACTTTATCATCTACTTTCATGTTGTATATGTACACATATGTGATTATATATATATGTATATGTGTATACATATATATATATATATATACATATATATATGCATATACACATACACAAATAATCTAGGAATCATAAACGTGAGGCAGCATGTGATGCTCCCATATCTAAGGCTGGCTTATGTCATTTAACAGTTATTTACAATTGTGTCTATATTCCTCCCCAAAATATAACTTCATTCTTCTTTATGGCTCACCATAAAGATCCTTTGCACATCTATATATCACAGTTCCTTCCTTACTCCTCTGCTGATGAATGCCTGTGTTGTCTCTATAACTAAGCATTGTGAACAGAGCTGCAGTAAATGCTATGTGTCCATCTGTGATAGGTTAATTCTTCATTGTTCAAGTAAGTACCCAGGAGTAGTATAGCTAGGTCAGACTCTGGGTATAGTTTTTGTTTTTCTGCAAGGAGCAATATTGAGTTCTATAGTGGTTGGATGAATTTATATTCACCCCAGTAGGGTACAAGTGTTCATTTCTGTCAGCATCCTCACCAGCATTTGTTATTACTAGTTTTCCTAGTCACTGCCATTCTGATTAGGGTGAGAAATTTCTCACTATAGTGTTTCTTGGTATTTCTCTGATGGTTAGTGAAATTGAACATTTTTTTTCTATATCCTTTGATCGTTGTGCTTCATCTTCTACCACCTGTCTACTTCTTTGGCTCATCTGTTGAGCTGTTGGTCACTGGTTGCTGGTTGCTGGTTGGTTGCTGGTTGCTGGTTTCTAGTTGGCTGCTGGTTGCTGGTTTCTGGTTGGCTGCTGGTTGCTGGTTGGCTGCTGGTTGGCTGCTGGTTGCTGGTTGCTGGTTGCTGGTTGCTGGTTGCTGGTTGCTGGTTGCTGGTTGCTGGTTGCTGGCTGCTGGCTGCTGGTAGCTGGTTGGAAATATCCTGACAATGAAAATCAAAACTGTCCCCAAGAACTTGATGCCCCTAATTAGCAGGAAATTATCTAATGATATTGATACCTCTTTCCCCCTCTAGCCTTTTTTTCCTACATAGTGTTGGGAGGGTTGGAAGGAATAAGGATGGGGAAGGGTGGTAGAAATAGGAACCCGTAAAATAGGCAAAAGTCCAGTTACATACATACAATGGAATTTGATACAACTGTAAAGAGTACCAAAATCATGGTGTATGTGGAAATGGATACAAATGGACCTCAGTATATCAAGTGAAATCAGCCAGATTTAGAAAGACAAATATTGTGTGTGTGTGTGTGGGGGGGGGAGTCAGGTTATGAAACTAGAATGGGGAATCATAAAAAGGTGGTCAATAGGGTAACAGATTACATACCATCTGCAAACAGCAGAGAATTGACTGGGGGACAAACAAAAACCCATCAGAGAGGGAAAAGATGAATGAGAAAACACAGGGAGAGGAGTGAAGGAGAACAGTGCCTGACAGTTCTTCGCTGAACCCCATTACCGTGAACACTAACCTAAAAAAAATCAATAAATGAAAGTTTGGGAAAAAAAACAAAAAAAAATTGATACATATAAACGTGCATGTGCGTGCACAGCAAATATGAAGTAGAAAACATTTAGAACAGATGAAGATCGTGGTGATGAAGAAGAACAGGGATCTTGAACTCCAGAGGCAGCAACTCATGTAAACAATAAGCAGTCTTTTTTTCCCATCCCAAATTTTGAGAGCATGATCCTGTCCACAGGAAGCCTACACCGAGGATGGGAGGGAATGTGAGCACACTCCCCTCTCTAATCTCTTCTGTGGGAAAGTAGCACAATGCTATCAGCTGCCTTCTGACTTAAAGGTCACGGTTGCAGACAGTATAATTTGGAGTCTGGTAGGTGCCTTTCCCTTAATAACGCTTTCTCTTGTAATTAAAGCCTTTCATCATGGTCATACAGATGTCAACCGCAATGTAGAGAATGAAACCTATATCCATATCACTTCAAAGTTACCATTTGTGGCACTTGACAGTACAGTTTCTTCCAAACAGTAACAGAAGTTGCCAAGTAGCTTTTGACGTGGAAAGGAATCAGACACTAATAATGACACTCAGAGCCCCAAGAAGAGTGAGGTATTAAAGTGTGCACACGGTTCCCAGGAAAGTTGCCTTTTGATCCACAAATTGTCTCTCGGCTCAATGGCTGACCATGATAATTAACATCTGCAGAATGATTTGTGGCTTTTTAAAGCATTTCAGTGTATTTTTACTGAATGTACTCTCTAACCTCAAGAGCAATGTGTGACAGGAATAATTTTCTGTGTTTTCTAGACAAAGGGCCCAAGGAGGGAAGTGACATAGACAAAGTTCGGTGGCTTCAAATGTCTCCCGATACTCCTTCTGTTGCTGTTCCTACTCCCTTGGTATGGCTGAACAAACTGTAGCTCTATTCATTTTTCACATTTTATCCACAGCCAAGAGAACCCTTAAGTTATGCCCTATGCATCTTCATTCAAGGTATGACTGTCTATCCACTCAGACACATACATATATGTTTATACATGTATACATATACACATATGCACATATACACATATACACATATATAAGTTGTTTATATATATTTCAAATTTAAGTTCCCTATTTACACTAATACTCCCTACAAACCAGGATTCTCCAGAAAATGTTCTGAGCTTTCTTGACCAACAAGCTGTAAAGTGTAAGTTTAGCAACTTAAACATATGGAACAGGATTACCTAACTAGATTAGCTCAATTAAATAATTGAGCACACATTATTAGCTCAATTTTATTAATGGTATCAATAGAGTGTCCTCTTAAAAAGTCTTGCCATGCTCAATCTGCCCATTTGTTACCATTCTTTTTTTAATTCTTTAGAATGTAATATGTTATGTTTTATCATACTCATTCCTATCCCATCTTTTCCCACATCTAAGCCCTCCCAAGATTGTGTCCTCTTTAATTTTTTTAAAATAAACTTATGAGTCTACCTAAGAGCTGCTTTGGTAGGCTTGAGGGTGTGAACAGCCATTGGAGTGGTCAACATCTCAGGAGCCACGTACTTAAACAACAGCTAATTCTCTCTCTTCCATCAGTTATTACTAACCAATAACTTCTCAGCTAGGACTTCAGGCCCACCTCTCCATCCTTGCTAAGTTTTTGTATGGTTTGAACTTTCCTAGATAGTGTGTATGCTGTCATAACTACTGTGGGTTTGTACATACAACTCCCCTGCTGTGTCTAAAAATTAGTGTTTGCCTGAAGTTAGTCACTACCTTTGGCTCTTACAATCCTAACCCCCCCAAGTCCCACATAATGAACCCTGAGCTTTGGGGGAAGATGTGATCCATTTAGGGCTGAGCACTCTACAGTAGCTTATTCTTAATGAGACTCTGTTTAATCACCATTTACTGGGGGGAAAAGAAAAAAAGCTTCTCTAGTGAGGGTTGATGCATGCACTAATCTGTGGCTATAACTGTGAGTCATTAGGAATTGGCTTAATAGTACAACCTTTTAGCAGGGTAATATTAGTAGGTCCTCCCAAAAGGGGTCTTGGGTCTATGATCTGTCTAGTCACAGGTCATCTTGTGGAGCAAGTCTTAAATCCAATCAGAAAGTGCTGGTTATCCCCAAGACATTTGGGCCACTATTATCCCCATCTTACCAGCCTGATAATTGTTGTAGTTCGCAGGTTTCACAACTGGGTAAGATTAATGACTACCTTCCTCCTCCCACCCCCACTCCGGATAGCAATCACAGTACCTTCCAAAACTATGAAACCTAGGCAATAAGGATGACACTTAACAACATCAGCTTGATCTCTCGATGTTCTGTAACCTGAGTGTGTGGAGTCTTCAGTAATAGTTTTACTGCCACATTCTGGAGTGCGAGGGGCAATAGCAGATAACCTGTGATATTTAAGAGTCAATGGGTCCTCACTGGCCAACAACATCCATAGGTGACCCTGTAGTAGCAAGCATTATGTTTGTTACCCTGTGGTTTCTGCTAGAGGAAATTGTTGCTACAAGATAATGCCACTTAAACCTTTTATAAGCATACATGATATATTTTAGGAAGATTCTCCAGTAAGAGACTTTCATATAATTTTTTTCAGAAGATCTTTAGTATTTGTAATCCTTCCTGTATTCCTCCCGCTTCCTTGTCCTCAAGCCCCTGCCCCACCTTAACCCTTTCTGTGCCATCGTTCACTTTTCCTTCTTCATCTCACTGTGCTTCATTGTCCTACCTTGAAAGCCCACTCCATGGATCCTTATTTTCTAATCTCTGTAGGTATTAAAAATTGAACACATACCTAAAAATTCAAAGCTAACATCCCTGAATAAGAGAAAACATGCAGCAATTGTCTTTCAGCACTGGGTTCCCTCTCCCACCATGATTTTTCCAGCTCTGTATGTTCACCTGAGAATTTCATAATCTCATTTTTCTTAACTGTTGGATAATAATTCTGTTGTGCAAATGTATCACACTTTCACTATTCATTCATTTATTTATAGATACATAAATGGTGGTTTCCATTTCTTGTGCAGTGTGCAAAGGGCACAGAGGACACAGATGAACAGGTGTCTCTACAGTGGGATGTAGAGTCTTCAAGTTAGATCAGTGATTCTCAACTTGTGGGTTGTAACCCCTTTGGAGGTAGAATGATCCTTTCACAGGAGTCACCTAACACCATTAGAAATACAGATGTTTACAGTAAGATTCATAATAGTAGCAAAATTATAATTATGAAGTAGCATCAGAGATAATTTTGTGGTTGGAGGTCACCACATGAGGAACTATATTGAAAGGTCACAGCATTAGGAAAATTTAGGAACCACTTCAGTTAAAAGATGGTGTATTGGTCCCATTATTGAGCTAGATGCTCAAGAGTGATACAGCTGGATCATGTGGTAGGTATAGTCCTAGCATTCTGAGGAACTTCCACACTGATTTTCATGGTAAAGGGACCAGTTTGCACACCTACCAGCAGTGAATAAGTGGTCCCCTTTCCCTACATCTACACCAGAATTTGTCATTATTTCAAGTCATACGAGAGAGCTAACATAATAAAAATGTATGGACAATGGAGTAGAGTTCCTCATTCCTAAACCTCATAGAAGTGGCCAACCATTCCAGCAAAATGGCCAGATAGAAAAATCGAAATATCACCTTACAACAATCATTAGTGTTTCTGTACTCCATGGTGAGGTAAACAAAGATCATGGGAGGACTCCTACTCACTATAGCCTCGAAGGAAATAAAATGCCTTAGAGTAAACCTAAGCAAGCAGCAAAAGACTTCTACAAATGGGGAAGGCATTAGAAAATGGAAAGATCTTCCATGCTCAAGAATGGTAGAATTAATAGTGTGGAGAATGACCAGTCTACAGTCACGTGATTTTTTTTTTCCAAAGAAGCCAACAATATATATTGGAAGAAAACAACATTCAACAAATGGTGCTTGTCAAATGGGATAGGTTCATGTAGAAGAGTGAAACTAGATCCTCATGTCTAACCCTGCACAAGACAACTCCACAAGGACCAATAACCTCAACACAAAACCTAAACACCCAGAATCTGGAAAATCAGAAGGGACAGAATAGGTTTAAATTTATAAGCACAGGAAGGAACTATCTGAACACACCCCTATTAACACAGGCATTAAGGCTCAAAATTAATAAATGGGACCAATATACCATCTTTTAAATGAAGAAGCAGCCTGTAGCATGGGAAATGTTCTTATCAGCTACATAGCTGACTGGAGTTAGAACCTAGAATATACAAAGTATATCAAAAAAAACTAAACATCAGGAAAATAAAACAGCATGTTGGGCAAGCTATCTCCATTCACTTGGCTACACAAATCCTGTGTCACATAAACTGAATAGTATTTCTGTGGTGTGTCCTTGTAATCCCAGCACTAGTGAGTCAGACACAGGTGGATCCCAGGAGTTCACTGGCCTGCCACCCTAGAAAGAAAAGAATGTCAGCCGGCATTTTCCAAGTCCAATGAGCACATGTGGCACTCCCAGACTGTTTCCTCACTGGGTGGTTGGGATAATAAGTGTTCTGATGTAGTGTATGGAATTCTGCTCTGGAGCACCAAGAGGAAAGACATTTAGTGAACATGCAAATGTCCAGATTTAAGGTTAGTGATTCACAGTCCTGCTGCTAAGGTATAGAAAGTGTCATGAGCAGAAACAGGAGTCAGCTGCCACATCCCACCGCAGCCACCCCTTACTAATCCACACACATACCTTACATGCCTATGAATAATCCAACAATTTCGAATCAATATGGAGTCTATATTACATCACTCTTGTAAGGGTGAGTATAGAGGGTAGGACAAAAAGGATATGACAATCTATGACCTGAGACAACTGTGCAAGCCCTTGGTTTTCACAGGAGTGGGGAGATAAAGAACAAGGAGCAACTACTGTTACAGTGCTTCTTATTCGGGTTTCAGTTTCCCAGCTCTGCCCACCCCCCATGAATATGTTTCTATTTTTCTCTCAAAAGTGTTCTACTTCAAAGCATGTCATCTAAGTTCCTGCCTTTCATAAAGACACAAACGAGGCCATGACGTATACAGGTTGAACTGACCGAATTTCCGAAAGGAAAATACAGGGAATGTTTTCATAGAGAAACTATAGACACCTCTGTGGTCCTTCCTGTCCCTACTCCCACAGGGTGAGGACTTGTGCTGGACTGAATGTAGGTAGACTCTTTACTGCCCGCCATAGTGACACCCATAGTCATAAACCATACCAGATAACTATGAAGAAACATTGAATTTTCTTTGATTGTACAGCCTTTGAATGTACAATTAGAAAAACTTGGACAAATGCTTAAAGTATACAAATAATTATTTTAAAAAGCATTACAGTATCTTAGTTAGGATTTTACTGCTTTGAACAGATAACATGACCAAGATAACTATATAAGATAACTATATAAGGACAACATTTAATTGGCATTGGCTTTACAGGTTCAGAAGTTCAGTCCATTATCATCAAGTCAGGAACATGGCAACATCTAGGCAGTCATGATATAGGAAGACCTGAGAGTTCTGCATCTTGTTCCCAAGGCAAACAGGAGAACATGGTTCCCGGGCAGCTAAGACTTAAGTCTTAAGCCCCACACCTATAGTGACACATCTACTTCAACAAGACCACACCTCCTAATAGCACCATGCCCTGGACCAAGTATATACAAACCATCACACATACATATTCTTGCACCAGGGAGTGGCACCATTTGGAGGTGTGGCCTTGTTGGAATAGGTGTAACCTGGTTGGAGTAACTGTGTCACTGTGGGTGTGGGCTTAATACTCTCACCTTAGGTGCCTGGAAGTCAGTCTTCCACTAGCAGCCTATGGATGAAGATGTAGAACTCTCAGCTATGCCTGCACCATGCCTGCCTGAATACTGCCATGCTCCCAGCTTGATGATAATGAACTGAACCTCTGAACCTGTAAGCTAGCCCCAATTAAATGTTGTTTTTATAAGACTTGCCTTGGTCATGGTGTCTGTTCACAGCACTAAAACCCTAACTAATACAGTTTTTTTTTTACCCAAATGAAGTGTGTGTGTGTGTGTACATGCATACATACATACATACATACATACATACATATATACATACATATATACATACATACAAATATGCAACAAACAAGCAATTCTTAGTGAAGTCACCATTCTCAGAGCCCAGCTCCTCTTGTCTCATCCACACAAGGAAAGAAGAAATTAACTTAGTGTGCCCACTGTAAGGCTTCCCACTCTCCCTTTCACACTGTTGGGGTTTCTAGAAGACTCTGCTCTAAGCAAGTAGAAATCATGGAAAAGCTTACACCAATGGTGAGTCCTTTCTCTATCTGGACAACTTTCTATCCTTCAAGTAACCAGAACATAATGGTTTAACCGCCCTTCTTGGTTACAAGTGCATAAAACTACATCTTTAATGAGTTGAGCCAAAATGATGTAGATTTCTTCAAGAACAAGAACACCCCGGGGAAAGTTAGCCTCAGAAGGCCCAATAACATAAACAACAAGATAACATTTTATTCTCATCCCACCCTCTCTCCAAGTTCATATTATTCCTAGTCTCTTCTTTTCCTGTGACCTATGTTCTTTCTGTTGCCAGATCAAAGACTATAATAGGAACCTTGCCCATATTTATTTCACTATGAAGCTATTCTTATTTTGCAGCATCTCATGGGAACATGGTTAATGTTCTCAAGTTGACAGGATCAAAAATCACCAAGGGGACAAGGCTCTAGGCATGTCTATGAGGGAGTTTATAAATTGTATTGAGAAGGGAAAACCTACCCTAAATGTGGCCACCATTCTGTGGGATGGAGTTGTGAACAGATTGGTCTATGGGGAATGTCTGTGGGAATGCTATCTTGATTACATTGATTGAGGTAGGAAACCCTGCCCACTGTGGGTGATACCATCCTCTAGCCAGGGTATTTTGGATTGTACAAGCATGGAGAAAGTGAGCTGAGCCCTAGCATGCATTTATTAACTCATTGTTCTCTGCTTTTGATTGTGGATGTCATGTGGCCAGCTCCCTCAAATGCCTGTCACTGTGACTTTTTCACCACAGTGGACTATAACTTGGAATTTGGAGCCAATATAAGTCTCTTTCCCCTTAAGTTGCTTTTGTCAGAGTATTCTATCACAGCAACAGGAAGACAAGCTAACACATGGTCCTATTGGAAATCTAGGAACCCATCAAGTCAGTGTCGCAGCATGGAACTCATGAACGGTTTTTCCTCCAAATGTATCAGACATACTCACCAATGTTTCTGGAGCTTTCTCCATGTTCTCTGTCATCTCTTGTCCTCTTGCCTCCATTTTGCTACTTTTTTCTAAGGACCTTTGGCTTCAGATTCAGTTTTTAATCCCCTGTCTGGCCCCATCTGGTCTGATGCTACGTTTTAACATCTGCTGACAATTCCCAATATATCATCACACTAGAGAGCAACCTCACTCTATTCAGCTCAACTTCAAGAACCCAAGCTCCAAGTTTAGCTTTAGAAGCCACATACTTGGGGCTTGGAAGATATCCCACTGGGTAAGAGCCCTTGTTCCTTTGCAACGTGTCATAAAATTCTAACTCTGTCTCCTCTGAAACCTAATCCTTGCATAAATGCATTATACTTGCCTATTTAATGTAATAAAAATCTACATCTATTTTTCTCAGTATCTTCCATGCTGTATTGGTAAATTCTTTTGCATATAATAAGCAGCCAATAAATAAGTAGAAAAGTGAATGGTTGTATGTAGCATGTGGGATTTTGATATAGGAAACCAAGAGAAAGAAAATAATCTGGGAACCTCAGTGTGATGGAAGTAATATAGGGCTAGAAGAATGGCTCCATGGCTACAGTATTGCTGTGCAAGCATGGGGACCTGAGTTTGGATGCAATAGCATCTATGTAAAAAGCTGTTGGGTGTGGCTCATGCCCGTAATCCAGTTTTGGGGAAATAGAAACAGGGGAATCCCTGGGGCTTGCTGGCCATCTAGTCTAACTACATCAGTGAACTCCCAATTCAGTAAGACACCCTGTTTCAAATGCTAAGATAGAAAGCCATTGAGAAAGACACCTAACATTAACCTCTGGCCTTTACATGCATACATATCTACCCGCACAAATACTAACATGTATACACAAATGCATATGCATACACAACACAAAATATAAGATAATATTACATATTCTTAATTCAGGTTTACCTAATTCAAATGCTAATTTTAATCCTATTGTGTGTTGACTATTTTTCTATCCTAGCCCTCCTCCCTGAGGGCACAGGATGATGTCTGAAAACATTTAGTTGTCAAAACTAGATTTCAAGTTGGAGGAGGCTGAGCTACTAGATTGCATGAGTTGACATGAGGAATGCTGCTGAACATTCTACCACACTCATTCCCAACCAAAAATTATGTGGCCCCAAATTTCAATAGTGGCCCCACTAAGAAACCTTGCCTTAGAGGCCAAATGAGAGCTTCCTAGCCAGAGCCTGCTAGAGAACTGAGCAGCCTAAAACGATTACACATAGAACTAGAGGTTTTTCAAATGCGTATAGTCCCTTGATTTGCTTTCACCAAATAGTGGTCTTCATTATTGCTATTATTCTACTCTGTAATCACCCAGCATGCCTTGCTCCTGCTATGAGGTCAGCCAGTTGGTGAACTCGATCGCTCAGATGCTTTCCCTTCTTAGTGATGCTTTTGTCTATATTACAGGGTAGGAACCAAATCGAATTCCCTCGTCATAGGACAAATATTTACCACAAACAATAGCATTCCAGCAGCTTGAATTCCTGACTGCCAAGGTGGCTGCCATAAGAGAAATTGTAAGTATAAGCGCTCAGCTAGCATGTGAAGATCCAATTGCTCATACACCAGACAGCATATGCACAAATTACCGTTTTCTTCACTTGACAACCGCTGTTTTTATCTTGACACATCCACTTAAAAATTATTTCTGACAAGAGTCTTAACAGCTTTAAATGAGCCTAATTAAAGGTAATACATTTTTTTTTGCTAGAAAAGTGTTTGAAATTATACAGTATCACACAGTTCACTCCTTAAATCAAGTTCCTGAGTGCATTAGTAAATGCCAAAACCACCTCCACTGACATATGGCCTCCTCTCAAAGGAAAGCATTTCTCATATTCTTCTGGAACTTGATAATTGCAAAGTTCTAGGTACCAATAAATACTTCAGTTTGTCTGTAGTATATGAGCAGCGCGTCCTCAAATATGACTAAGTGCATATGGTTAGGCAACTCTGCCAGGGTTCACAGTGACTCCTCATGTTAGCCAGCCCCCTGCATCAGCTCCTTCTTTTGAATGGTCCAGATCTAGTGACAATCATTTTCAGTGAGGAAACATAACACAGGTGACATGAAGTTTTGCCCATGGGGAAGTTCCAGGAGTCTGGCTTCCATCTTGTTAGCTTCTCTTTGTTGCTAGGATTCTCTTTCTTGTCCTCTACCACGATGCTACCATGTTGCCATCCAGCCAGGTGGAGATGTCAACCTAGTGATGATCCAAAGGGCCCAGGAGAAGCTAAACATCCCTCTTACAACCCAGCACAAGTGAAGCCTGATAACAAACACATGGGAAATCTGCAAGGAAAGGCATCTCAGTCAAACCTTGAGATGAATGTGGCCCTGTGAAAGACCTAAAGCTTTAGGAGGACCTAAAGCTCATCGAGTTTGTGAAACCATAAGTATCTAATAATTTTGAAATGGGGCCAAGTGATTGAGATTGATAAATAAATAATATACGCTGACATCTTCCCCCAAAGGTTAAACTCTTCATTCCATTAAAGACCTATGGCCTCCGTCCCTCAATGAACCTTTCTCTCATTCCACTACACCCTTAAACTGGATCCACATCTGCTTATCCACACACCAGTATTTCTCCCTGACATCTTTATTTTTCAAAACCACGTGCCTTTACACACATTTCATCTTTCCCCGAACCCAAGCAAATGAAACGAGAAACATAATCTCAGCCATCTGGATCCAGAGCATTGGTGTCAAAATTCTCTTCTTCTCTGCCTTCATTGACAGTCCCACACATGGCCACATTTCCCTTAACCTAGACCCCGTTCTCCCACAAAGCCTCTCACATTCCTCCCTGGCTTCTTATTGCTTCCTTATGCCAGAACTGTTGGAATTGTCTTTAAACTTTTGCCTGTCCAGTTTCCTTTGTACACACAAAGACTGATTATACCTCCCAGAACACCACTTTCCTCATTTTACATGAAATTTTTTCTAAAGACCTAGAGAATGTTCATTCATATTTAGAGAAATCCCCTTCGACCATGACATCCAATCTGACACCGCACCTGCTGTGCCACTTTCTATTCCTTTTGTGATCGGGGCCTTCTGAGAACTTGACTTCCAAGGTTGAGAGTTTCCAATTCTTAGAGGAAAAAAAAATAAAACAGAACAGCCAATTTGACAAAATAAATCTATTGTGGCTGTTGTTGCAGCTCAGGTCCAGGAAATAGGCTGGGAGATGGAGATTATTAGCCTGAGAGAAGATCATTACAGAGTCCTTCAAGATTGGCAGCGGTGGGGGTTGGGAGGGCAGAAGGGGAATGTTAGAAGATGCAGTTACAGTAAAGACCTCAGCCTTAGTCAAAATAGCATCTTTATTTCAAACACACTAAAACTGGAAATTCTCTGAGCATCCATCAGTAAAAGAAATTGTGGTGTATTCAGGCAAGGAATACTATGGAGTGAGATGTTTTTTGAAAAGAAAGATCAGTGTATTTGTTTGTTTGTTTGTTTGTTTGTTTGTTTGTTTTTCGAGACAGGGTTTCTCTGTGTAGTCCTGGATGTCCTGGAACTCACTTTGTAGACCAAGCTGACCTTGAACTCAGAAATCTGCCAGCTTCTGCCTCCCCAGTGCTGGGATTAAAGGCGTGTGCCACCATGCCTGGCTAAGATCAGTGTATTGTTAAGCTTAATGACGTGGGTGATTTTCACAGATATTAGAATGAACAAAAGAACTCAGATAGCAAAGACTAATTAGTACGTAAATCTACCTGAGGTTTGAGAATTACAAAACTAATGTGTGATTAGAGCGGCCGGCACAGGAGCTTCTGGATGGTCTTCTTGTCAATAGTGGTTATTGAGCGGAAAAACACAAACCTCTAGAGGAATATTGAAGCTATTGTACATCTTTATTTTGGTGGTAACTATACACACATGTCTGTAGGTAAACAACAAACTTTATATTGAATATTACATACCATAAAGATATGTGAATATACTAGCCTAAACAAAGCAACACTTCTCAAATCAAAGTGTCTGTACTCCTTGGCCATCCACATAAAACAGAATCCAACTTTAAGGGATAGTTTTCACAGCTACATAGCTATACAGTCCGTTATCCAAAAATTATAGGCTGTGTGCCAATGCCACAAGAAGATACCAGTATGTTGAAATTAATAATCTGAGCCATCTGGGCTGGAGAGATGGCTCAGCGGTTAAGAGCACTAACTGCACTTCCGAAGGTCCTGAGTTCAAATCCCAGAAACCACATGGTGGCTCACAACCATCCGTAATGAGATCTGATGCCCTCTTCTGGTGTGTCTGAAGACAGCTACCATGTACTCACATATAATAAATAAACAAATAAATCTTAAAAAAAAAAGAAATTAATAATCTCTAGGCTTGTGTCCTTGTGGTATGGTGGAGCATCTTTTGAATATATGTCCAGAAGTGGTATAGCTGAGTCTTCAGGTAGAATTATTTCCAATTTTCTGAGGAACTGCCAGATTGATTTACAGAGATGTTGTACCAGTTTGCAATCCCACCAGCAACGGAGGGGTGTTCCTCTTTCTCTACACCCTCACCAGCATGTGCTATCACTTGAGTGTTTGATCTTAGCCGTTCTGATTGGTGTAAGGTGAAATCTCAGGGTCATTTTGATTTGAATTTCCCTGATGACTAGTGACTTTGAACATTTCTTTAAGTGTTTCTCTGCCATTTGAGATTCCAATGTTGAGAATTCTCCATTTAGTTCTGTATCCTCACTTTTTAATTGGGTTATTTGCTTGTTTAGAGTCTAACTTCTTGAGTTCTTTATATATTTTTAATATTAGCACACATGTGCTCCACTATGTTCATAGCAGCCTTATTCATAATAGCTGGAACTGGAAGCAACCCAGATGGCCTTCAATGGAAGAATGGATACAGAAAATGTGGTTCATTTACACAATGGGATACTAGTCAGCTATTTAAAAAAAAATGAGGACATCATGAATTTTGCTGGCAAATGGATGGAACAAGAAACTATCATCCTGAGTGAGGTAACCCAGACCCAAAAGGACACACATGGTATGTACTCATAAGTGTATATTAGCCAAAAAGCACAGAATACCCATGATACACACAGACTGTAAGAAGTTTAACAAGAAGGAAGGCCCAAGTGAGGATGCTTCAATCTCACTTACAAGGGGGAACAAAATAATCATGGGAGGCCTGGGAGGAGGGATCTGTGTGGGAGGAGGGAGGGGGAGGGGAGATGGGGGACAGTATCAGGTATGTGGGGGGAAACAGGAAAGAAGCCCAGACAGCCAGAAGAATGTCTCGAAATATGCAGCTTTAGGGGGTGGGAGTGGGGAACCTCCAGAAAGTCCCAGAGACCTGGGATGTGAGAGGATCCCAGGACTCAGTGGGGGTGACCTTAGCCAAAATGCCCATCCGTGGGCAGATAGAACCTGAAGAGACCACCTCCAGTAGATAGACAGGACCCACAGTGGAGGGATGGGTAACCAACCCGTCTTCAAAATTTTTTACCCAGAATTGTTCCTGTCTAAAAGAAATGAAGGGACAAAAATGAAGCAGAGACCGAAGGAAAGGCCATCCAATGACTGACCCAACTTGGAATCCATCTCATGGGTGGGTAGCAAACCCTGACACTATTACTGATGCTGTCATCTGCTTGCAGATGGGAGCCTAGGATGGCTGAACTCTGAGAGGCTCTACCAGCAGCTGACTGAGAGATGTATATACTTACAGCCAACCATTGGACTGAGGTTTAGGACGCCCATGGAAGAGTTAGGGGAATGATTGAAGGAGCCAAGGGGATAGCAACACCATAAGAAAAACAGTGTCAACTAACCTAGACGTCTGAGAGGTCCCAGAGACTAAGCCACCAACCAAAGAATTGGACTGAAGCCCCCAGCACATATATAGCAGAGGACTGCCTTGTTTGGCCTCAGTGAAAGAGGATGCCCCAGGGAAGGGGGATGCCCTGAGGTGGGGTGGGGAAACAACATCTCAGTGAAAGGGTGAAGAACTCTGGGAGGGGGGGTACCAGGAGGGGCCAACATTTAAGATGTAAATAAATAAAATAATTAAAAATAATCTCTGGTCACTTGGATTGCATGTAATTTTCTTTCTTTTTTTCAAGTATCTTTCTAAAATGAACATTGATTGTGTTTGTGTAAGGACAGGAGTGATTGTTTTATTTAAATATGTTGTGATTCACTGAAGAAAGGGCTCTAAAAGAAAGGCATACTGAAAGCGAGGCTATAAATGCTATAATCACTTAGCTCATGCCACACAGCCGGGTAAAAGAACATACCTGTTTCAGAATCAACATGAAAGAGAATATAAAAAGTCTATGAGGGAGAAGTTGTCACTTTAAAATTAAGCTGAAAATAACCCAAGCTGGAGTGCTGATACATTCAAAGTGAGCATGCCCAGTTGGAAAGAACTTAGCCTAACTGTTGACAACCCATCAGAGATTTCTGGCAAGCAGCGGGCAGCAACAAAGGGCCTGTGCCTACAACATGGCTCTGATTTTAGACAAGGTCAAAAGAAAGCTCACTTGGCTCTCAGTGATGGGCTCTTCCCAAGGTCACTAATGCAGCGCAGGGGATAAGCTGGAGTGAAGAAAGGCATGAAAATCTCTCAGTGGCTTTCAAATGCCAGAAGAACTGAAATGTCAGCCATGTTGTCTAGGAGTACCCAAGGGAAGCCTCGGTGACAGGGAAATGGAAACAGGTGTGCGTGTGTCAGGTCTACATGCGTCTGGCCATTCCGGCCTGGTATTTACTTGAAATAGATGAAGGTGATCAAATTCCTCCCAGCATCCCCTGTGGAGAAACATCACTTTCTCTGCCAGCACAATTCAAGATTATAACCCTCATGGGAACCGCAAGATGCTCAACACTTATTCGTGTCACTGAACACAGAGAAAAAATCAAGGTTTTTTTTTTGTTTGTTTGTTTCTTTCTTTTTGTTTTTAATAGGAGGAAAAGATTACCTCTTTTACAAAGAACATCAAAGGTATAGATAAGGAAGCATGCTTAGGGGTTAGGAGCATAGCTCAGTGTCAGGGCACTTACCAAGCGTAAGTGAGATTCTAGGTTCAAAATCCACAATCATTTTTTAAAGGGGTGTTTAACTTTCTTATCATGTAGCATAAGAAAATAATAAAACAATAGCCTAAGGGAAATAAACAGAAGCATGTGTTAGCTAGGAAAAAAATGTTATCAACAATTATAAAAGCAAAAGTTGCCTGTGATTAAAATCCTAGTCGTAGCTGAAGGGTCACGGCATCTTCCCCCGCCACACACCAGCCTCTTCCATACAAAGAAGGGGAAATACGGTGCTCTGTGCACCACTGTGAGACATAAATGTGAACACAGTGCACAGAGTGCAAGGTCTGGCAACAAGCCCACAGTGTTACATGTCATAGTCCCCTGCCATAGCTACCCTCAATTGCCACGTTTTATGCCTGTATTATTTAATTATGTTAATTCAAAGACAAAGTCAACATTGATTCTTTTTAATAAAATATGCATGACAAGGGTTAGGCTAAAGCAACTGGAACAGTGAAGTCAGAGTGGATGGAGTATACAGAAAACCTAGGAGCAAGGACACGTAGCTAAGACAAAATGGTATGAAAGCAGCTTACCTGCTTTCCCCCACAGTATAGCCATCAAAATCCTAACTGGTGGCATCTGCTACAGTCTACTTGTCTGAGTACTAATATAGAGGAGATGCATGTCTTCAGATGTAAAATGTCATAGAAAATGACAGAACCCGTGTTCTATAAGGTCATCTGTAATATACAAAATTGGTAATAAAAGATGCAGCCACTCGCTACCCCTCACTTAGAAGCTGGTAATGACTTCTAAACAATGGATCTGTGCAGAATTCTCATGTGTCTCGTAACAGACTTTCTATTTTCTGCTCAGGCATTTGCTAGAAATCCAGAGCCAGTCAGAGGGCAGACTGTGCCATCAGCCTACGCATTCCAAACCCAGTGCCAGTATTGGCACATATACATGCACGTCACTTGTCCTCCTCTGTCACTCTTGGGCACACTCTTTTTTTCTTTTATTTAATTAAAAGTATCTGCCAATTTGGTAAGTGTATGCTGTGTTTTCATCACTTCTACCTCTCCCTCACCCAGCACCTCCTCCCACATCTCCCAACTCCTTCTCAAATCTGTGACCTCTAACTTAATTACATATGTGTGTGTATTTGTGTGAGTGAGTGTGTGTGTGTGTAAATACCACCTGCTGAATCCATTTAAGTGTTGTTCCTTTATGTATTTAAGGCTGACCATTTAGGACTGGATAACATATCAAGAGGCTTCTCCCTGAAGAAGATTATCTTTCTCTTACTAATTGCCAGTAGCTCTTCATCTAAGGTTAGGGATGTAACATTTCCACCATCTAAAATGAGGTGTCAACTAGTGTTTTCACTGTGCCAGTCCGGTTTAGGTGACAATATTTCTGAGATTTCACAAGTGCAGCTTCCCTATCACCTAGGAAAGACACTATCTGGCAGAACTGGCTGTCTCACCTCTCTTCTGCAATTTTCCCTGAGCCGTAGGCATAGGGAGTTGTGTTATAGAGGTAGCAAATAGGGCTGTACACCCCATGGGCAATTGTTCTCTGTACTTTCATCCATGGTGGCTTTTATAATGGACTCCTGCTGCTGTAGAAAGAAGCTCCTTTGATAAGGGATGAGAACTACACTTATCTGAGGGTATAAGGATGAGTATTCAGAATGCAATTGGAAATTCTATGTTCTTAGGAAAGTAGGGCTAATGGGTTCTCCTCTGGGGCCCATGACCCCATTAGGTATGGGTAGTTAGCTATGTTTACAGTTCCACACATGAATTTTCTTGTGAGTGTTCCTTAAGTCAAATACACCCATGTGGATATCTTCCCTTGATGGTGCTCTCTCTCTCTCTCTCTCTCTCTCTCTCTCTCTCTCTCTTTCTCTCTCTCTCTCTCCCTTTCACACACACACACACACACACACACACACACACACAAGATTTACAACTGGGTATACATATTGCTCACTTTCCTCCCCTGGTAGCTTGCATACCACCTTCCAATGCTATAAGAGCTAATACTTAGGAAGGAGTCCTCCAAGCCACTAAGCCCCGTGACATAAGTACGTGGTATCTTCAGCATGGGGTCTTACTTTCAAGTATTGTAGGCAAACAAGGCAACAGCAATACTCTATGTGATTTGGGGAGTCTCTTTGACTCCCCTGCCCAACAACTCAAGTGGAAGTTTTCCATGCCTGACACTGGGGTTTTAGTTAGATGTAGTCTATGGCTCTGGGATGGGGGACAGCATTATCAGCCCAAATGATATAATATCATTTAAACTCTATATATTTTTCTATATAGGTAAATAGATATAGATACAGAGTAACCTTGTAAAAATAATGTTTCCCTATGACTTTTACAAATATCTCCAGTGTTTTTTACACCCCCCCTTCTCTCCCCCTCTCTCGGTATGCCTCTCCTCTCCCTGTTCCTCGTGAAAGTCCCTTCATTTTCCCCTCCATTGTCCTGTCTCTCCAGATCTCTTTTTCCACCCACCCCCAAGGTAGCCTTTTCTTTTCCTAGTTTCTGTGGTTGCTCCAGGTTATATACTTACTGCTAAGTCAGAGCTAGGATCCATAACTAAGGAAGAACACATGGTATTTGTCTTTCCAGGTCTGAGTTACCTCAGTATAATCTTTTCAAATGCCATCCATTCTCCTATAAATATCATGATTTCATTTTTCTTTGTAGCTGAAAAGTATTCTATTGCATATATGTACCACATATTTATTTACTATTTAAGATATTTGTGATTAATTAACATATTTGTGATTGTTATGTAAAAAATAAATTATTGCATAATTTTTATTATATTAATCACATATTTACTATCATTCATGAGTCTGTTGAGGCAGGGTCTTTCAACAAACTTAGGGCTCACTAAGTGGCCAGATTGGCTGACCAGAGAGCACCAAGAATCGCCTTGCCTCTGCCCCTCCACACTTGAATTATAGGCACATGTAGCTGTGCCTAGCTTTTCACACAGGTACTGGGAATTCAAACCCAGGTCTTCCTGCATACCTAGTAAGCACTTTACCTACTGCACCATCTCTAAAGCCCAAGTTATCTTTCATTGTTTGTATGTCTGTTTATGTGTGTAGGTACACATTCATGTGTCTGCTTATGCATGTGAAAACAGGAGGGAAAACTGCCCATCATTCTTCATGCATACTCCATCTTAGCTTTTGAGACAGGATCTCTCACTGGCTTGGAAATTTCCAAGTAGGCAGGGTTGGCTGGCCAGCAAGCCCCAAGCATTCACCTGCCTCCAACTCCCAGTTCTGGAATCTTAAGCATGCATTACCATGTCTGGCTTTTTGCTCGCATTATGGCGATCAAACTTGGGCCCTCATGCTCACATAGCAAGCACTTTACATATTGATCCTTCATCACAGTCCTTCAAGTTATTTTTATAAATTAATCATTGGTGTATTGATTTATTTTCATTTATGTTCACTTAATAAATAAAAAATAAATGGAAAAGAAGAAATATAAATTCTAAAAAATGAAAAGAAAAAATACTGTGCTCTAATCTCTTTCAGAGTCTTCAACTGTTAACATTCACCGTTTGCTAAGTTTTCTTTTTATATATTCAATTTCAGATTAATGTCAAAGTGCATACATCCTTTTATAACTTCTTACATCTAATCATTAACATTGGGGGGAAAGTGGTTATATTTTGCTCCTAACCATTTTTCATGGGAAAAATTGTCTTTAGATATTCTTCTAAGACATCATTACACATACTGCAGAATATTGCTTCGCACCAACATATATAAGCATTAATATTACTAGTTATTTAGAAATTTTTCAAATCTTACTATTTTCCAAACAATTTACCATCTTTCTATGGATCCCCAACTTTTCCTTATGATAAATTTCTAAAAGTAGGATATCTGCAATCCAAAAATAATATTATGATCAAATGTTTTACACTGTTCAACAGAGTTGAGTTCAAATTACATAAATTCTCCCCAGATCTTTTCTGAAATTCTGACTGGGAATGTGTGATGATTCTTTGATTCTCGAATATTATGCATGTGAGGTATACAGTCTTTTCTGGATAGTAACAAGAAGTCTCTTTGATGTACATCCTGATAAAAAAGAATATGTTCCTGTTGCTTTTAAGCCAGCATTTGAGTATGTATCAACACAAAGGCCACACAAGTTGTGTGCAGTGTCTGGTGGCTGCATCCTTAGATGGTGTCTTCCCTCTTGGACCTCAGTACTGTGTCTCTAAATTTAGTTGTTAGATGCTCAGCTAAACTGCAAAGCTTTCGACTCACCTCTTATCCATCTCTACTTTCCCTTCTGGATTTTTTGACTATATTACTTTCTTTATTGCCAAAATATAGAGAAAAATAAAATAGAAACCCCTGAATTTCCCAAACTATAAACCATTTACACACTAGAGCATAAGTCAAATTTTATCCAGTGTCTTCCACTTGGAATCGGATGAACTTTAAGCCCTCATAGTAATGGGGCCAGCCTCAGAAGCTGGTGTCCCTGTCAGCTCTTCATATGTACATATGCTTCTTTGTGAGGTACCTGTCAACTGTAGCCATTCTAAATGCTGAGTCATTGAACATACCAAGCATCTCCTGATGTCAACCCATGCATGAACTCTTTCCTCTGCAGGGAAAGCTTTTGAATTATTCTGGCTATTCAGATCAGGATTCAAATACAATTTGTTCATAGGCCTTCCCTGCCATCTTATCCTATATTATATGTCACTCATCCTTACATCACCTCATTGAAGTCTTTATAGGGCATTTACTATTCTCAGATCTTATATAATATAAAAGCATTAGATTATCTCATTCCTTGTTATAAACCTAGATTCCAAGGCTTAGCATACATAGGTATTAAAAAACACTGCTTACGACACCCTGCTGAAAGTTGTCAGCTAAACCTAAGTCCCAGAAAGAAAGCCAAAATGTTGTGGTGAAAATAGGATGGGCCTCTGCAGGAGTGATGCACATTACACAGCAACTGCAGCAGTAATGCATGTTACACAGCAACTGCAAGAGTGATGCATGTTACACAGCAACTGCAGCAATGATGCATGTTACACAGCAACTGCAGCAGTGATGCACATTATGCAGAAACTGCAGGAGAGATGCATGTTACACAGCTAACCCAAGACAGCAAGTATGAAGAGATCTAGAAGAACTGGGTGGGGAAGGGAAGGCTAGGGACTTTTTCATTATAAAAAAGAAATGGCGACAGAAAAATAGAAGCTGGAAAGAAAGAAAAGGAAGGATGGTAGAGAAAAGGGAAGCAGAACAGAAAGGAAGATAACGTGAATTCAAGGTGGGTCTTTGAGATATATGCTAAGATCTTTCAAGGACAAAAGGCACAGGTGCTGGGCTCAAACAAGACAAGAGCCATATATTATAGGGCCAGGCAGCCAAGTCTCAAGGAGGGATATATATGGGCTTGCAGAATTAGTGGCATCGAGGAGAAATGAAAGCACGCAGTGATTTCAACAGCATGGCAAGCAGATCTGTGGCCATTGTGAAGGAACAGAAAGAGCTATAGGGACAGCCAGATAGACCTGTCTCTGGTTTCCTGCCCTGACCTCATTCAATGATAGATTGTGACTTGGAACTGTAAGCAAATCAACCCTTTCCTCCACAGCTTGTTTTTGGTGTTTTGACACAGCACTATGCACTAGCAGATCTAGAAATTAAGGGTGGGACAAAAGCAGAGATGTTTAGCATAGCTAGTTCAATGCTGTCTCCATCTCCAAAGTGTGTGCTTTCTGCTGCTGTGATGTCTGAGCCAGCATAACTCACACCTGTGTGCTGTTCATTCATCACTCAGTAGTACTGACTGTTAGAGCCAGTAAACCAAGTTGACAACAGACCTGCTGTCATCATACAGATGCCGGTTGCAGGTTGCATCGCATCTGTCGACGCTGAAGAATTTATCTAGTTTCCTTCAGCAATGTGTGTTCCAGACAGATAAAAGCATAAGTCATAGCCTGTATATCTACAAGCGCTGTGGACACTGTGATGCTTGCCCATAGCAGCCTTCTGTTTTTAAAAAATGGAAAAAAGGAAGCAGTGATGGCACATGCCTTTTACCCCAATCCTCAGAAGGCAGAGGCAGGTGAAGCTCACTGTTGAGTTCACTGTTACTATCTCAAAAAAGGGGAATTTTTTAAAAAATAAATAAAAGTGAAGTAGAAGTGAATAAATAAGGAAATTCTCCATGTTATGTTACTGGAAATGGAAATCACCCACTTGATGGCTTCTGATATTCTTTATGGAAAACAGTGTTCTTCCTACTTGTTTTTATTTACTTATTTATTTGTAATTATGTAAGGGGGTGGTGTGTGCATTGAGTGCCAGTGCCCAGTGAACATGGCCTCTGATCCCATGGGGCTAGAGTTCCAGGTAGTACGTCCTTGAACATGGATGCTGGGAGCTGAACTCAGGTCCTCTGAAAGAACAGTATGTACTCTTGAACACTAAGCCATCTCCTCATCCCTACTCATTTTTCTAAATGTATGAGCATAAAAGATAAATAAAAAAGAAGTTTTATGTAAGACTTAATGACCTGTTTCTTTCTAAACTATTATTCTACAAATTTGTCTACAGTGGCTCAGCCCAATTCTTAATTATTTAAAGATACTCATTAGAGTGCTCAATCTTACCTAGAAGTTATTCCCTTCCGTGCACTATTTTGTCACAACCACAAGATGATGAGAAGCCCGCTGTACTGTTCCCCCACCTCTCCGTGTGCTCACCAATAACTGATGCTCTCCCAGCAAGTCAGGCATGCCAGATCCCGTCCTCACTGAGTACAAGAGCAGATAGATAGACAATGAACCATGTAAGGAGCAGAAATTCAGACTAGAAGAATCTTCTCATAATACTGTGTTCATAACTTCCACCAAAACAGGACACTTGCATCTCACAAGTGAAGACACTGAGGCCAGGGCAGGGAGTGATATATACAAGGTTATGTGGGTGGTAGAGAGTCCATCATCCTGGCTTTGGTTTCCTAAATTCCATGTACTCTGCTAGTGACATTGTACTGTGTTTCCTTTGTCTCCTCCCTACCTCCAACACAACAGACACAGAAACACACACACATACACTCACACACACACACATACACACACACATGCTCACATGCTAATCTACACCCATCAACACCTGCACATATACTCATTACACCTGTATGCACACTCATCTATACATCCACATATATGTTCATCTGCACATGCACATACATACTCACACATGCACACATATCAATTTATAAAGCTAGAAGCCTTGACCACATCAAAACAAATTTAAAAGCTACTTATATTTTACTGTCATCAGACACGGGGAAGCAATTGCTTGGATATCTATGAGAGCAGAAGTGCACAAGTGAGAGATTAGTTCATCTCCAAGATGAAATACACCATACTTTCTCCAGAGCGACCCAAGAAGGAGCGGCCTATCTCAAGTCATGCCCACAGCTCAAATGACCAGGAAAGCAGCCACTGACATACGAAATCAGTGATCTGTATTTAAAGAAGTGCCTCAAATTAATATACATTCCTATGTACTTACAAAATGAGGATGCTTTAAATGCTCCACGCTTCTGCCTTTCAGCTCATTAGATCAGACAGCTCTCTGTGAGGACTCTTTGCTCATGGTTCATAGAAGGAATACGCACCATGATGAAGAGCACTCTGAAGAGGCAGGGCACAGGGACTAGAAAGGAGCAGAAAGGAAATATAACAGGAGACCAGGAGGAAGAGGTGGGGGAGGAGAAGAAAGAAATGAGGAGGAGAAGGAGAAAGAGGAGAAAAATGGGGATGGTGGGGAAGAAGAGGAGGACAAAGAGGAGAAGGAGAAAAAGGAGAAGAGAAAGAAACATAGAAATCTTCAAAACAAAATATCTTCTAGAATAGGAGCTAGGGAAGGCACATGGTACCACAGAGTGTTCCATGTTGGCATCTCATCTCTCTGCCTCATCTGGGACAAGAACGACAGACATGTGCTCTAGAGAAGGCTGTGAAAAGAGAAACAGTCTGACAGGCAGCATGGAAAAGCTGGTTCCTATATGGTCTACTTTCTCTAAGCCTTGCCACATAGTAGGTTCAGGAGCTAACAGAAACTAAAGGGTGGCCTAGGAGAGCTATCCCAGACCAAGGAGTCAAGCCCAAAGTGAAAGATAAATCAGGATTTGAGTCAGAATTATGAAAAGGAATTTCTTCCCTAAGACAACCCTCCTCACTCCCAGCAGCCTGAAGCCTCCTCTGGCTTCCTCTGATAAATCTTGCTTCTTTGCACCATGCCTCTTCCAAATTAGTTTCTCTTGTCTCCGTTGAGCTCTAAGCAATGGAGATCTGGGGCCAGAAACAACTTTTAAAAGAAGCCACAAGTATTTATCTTCCTGGACTTACCTCACCCGACTCCCCTCTCTTTGTTCTGCCAGCCCCTGACAGCCATGAAATAGAAAAAGAACTCTTATATACTGCAGACTTTTCATTCTTTAAATCATAAAAGTGTTAATGTCCCTCACCTTGAACATTTCATTTCTCATTGCTAAGTAATAATTAGTCTTAACTTACATCATCATTCCCAAGGAGACCCTTCCTTAGGGTGCTACCTTCACCCTGGGCTCATATGCCAGACCTTTGTTTATAATCCAGCATCACGTTCTCCCCTCATTACGTCTTTGTCGGGTAGTGAGATGGTCTAATGTTCACTACCATTGGAATTCTGGCACTCTGCTCAGTCTGGCCTTCAGGGCCTGGGGAAATGCGGTTGCCCCTTTTATCTGTCACTTCTGAAAACATTCGCACTGCATCATGTTCTCGAGTGGTAGTTTGGTGCAGACAGGGTTTGAAATGAAACACAGGCAAACAGAGGGCAGTGTCATCCCCGGATGACCAAGACACAGTGTGTTGTCACTCCTATATAATAATCCGTCTCACAGACAGCCTCCTGTCACTCAGCCAGAAAGCAATCTAGGGATCATTGTTGACATCTGCTCTGGCTGCCCTCACCCTCAAGCCCAATCTATTACTAGGACTATCAATTTTATTGTCAACCTCCTGCCTCTGCTACCTCACTCTTCCCAGCCAAAGTCCCCGTTTTGATACAAAGCCACCACCTCCCTTCTCACTAACACCTTTGCTTCCTCTTGCCTCCAGACACCCATTTTCCCTTAACATCCAGAAATGTCCTTGTGAAACATCTACCCTGTCACAGCGCTGCCTTCTCAAATGCTTCAGGGGTTTCTCATGGCCCTTAGCCTTAATCTATGGGCCCTCAAAGAGATGGGCACTATATACCTTGTCTAATATTCGTTAAACACACACACACACCATACACACATATTTATATGCACACTGTGTGTATGAGTTTCTTTATGTGTGTGTATGTGCCTGTGTTTGTGTATATGTGCACATATATGTGCATGTGTTTGTGTGTGTGTGCTCGTGTATGTATGCATGTGTGCAGAACTTTTTGTTGATATTACATCCTCAGCATGTAACATGGAGTCTACTGTATAGAAGACACAGATAAATTTTTTTTAATGAATGAATCCATGGATGGATGCATGGATGGACTGGGGTGTCTAGTTCTTTATTCTAAATGAGACTCTACAATGTCACCACAGGAACCAAACAGGTGATCTGAGCACATGAACTATAGTGAAGGCTGTAGGCAGGAGGGGTCCCCAGAAATTATTTTCTTTAATCTCTAGGTTGATCAAGCCACACATGTGCACATATTTTGGCAGCTTTTAATTGCAGCTCTTGAGCAAACTATTTCCAGTGACTCCGAATCCTCGATTCCTTTAAAAGGCCACTCTCAGAGAGGAAGCTGGGGCTGGCAGCTGACAGGTGGCCACATGGTTTTCTCCAGGGGCCTCTGCTTACAGACAATGAGTTCTGTGCACAGTGAGAAAACTGTGCATCCAAGCCCAAGGCCATGAAAGAAGGGCTCCCCAGAACGTGGGAACCAGACATTGCAAATCCTCATCCAGTTAATCTGACCTATTTCATAAAGTTTAAATGAAGGAAAGAGGTCAAAAACATAAGCATGTGGTGTCATTCCAGAAATTCATTTGTTCAGGCAAGAGAAAGAAGTTAAAATGTCTGTAACAAAGCTATGAACCTACGAACATTTCCCAGGAGCCGAGGAACTGTGGCTTTGAAATGCTGCCTTTTATCTTCATGGGAAAAGCAAGCGCTTACAAACTGAAGTAAGTTAAGTTTATTTGCGGTAAACTCACAGATCTTGGCTATTGCTCCCTGGAACCTCAACTGTGGTTGCTGATCTTTGTCTGACAAATGTTTATATGAAAGGGCAGCCATTGCTCTCATTCCTAAGCATTTCTGTATAGTCTGCCTTCCCCTGCGACCTGGCTACATTCCTGCCATTAAGAATCTCCTTTCCTGAACTGTGAGCCACCTGATTCTTATTTTCCCTTTTCACGAATCTAACTTTTTCACTGCATTTTATCTGAGATGTACAACAGATGGGCAGTGAACCAGGAAAAACAAAATGGGAGAAAAGAATAAGGCAAATGTATTGGGCAACAACTATGTAAAAGGTAAAAAAACTCAGAGATGGGAGGTGGGGGGAGGAGTGCCCCATTGAAACCAAAAAGGTCTGACAACTGATTTTAAACAGGGTGACATGTATTTTACTGAAACCACAGAACAGCAGCATCTATACTTAGTGTTGTCACTTGCCATTACATTCGTGGCATTTCCTTGTTTTACATTAAATAATTTTTCTTTTTTATGCTTTAAGCAGTTTATTTAGAAAAAGGTTAGCTAACTCCCTCATGTTTAAATAAAGCCAGAAAACAGAAAATAAAAGGAAAATAGATATTTTGAAATGTACAATAACAATGATATGAGGTATATTATAATAAAATTCACATTTTCACAGTTATAATTTTCCCCCAATTGATACACACTTCTGTTCAAATTTTTGACCCTCTATACATCATCCCATCTCCTCTCATAACTGATCCTGCCTCCCTTTTCCCCACCCCCCTCCTCTCTTCCTCCCAAGCCCCTCCCACCCTCTACCTCCCTTGAGTAATTTGTTTCCCCTTCTAAGAAGGACTGAAACATCCACATTTTGGTCTTCCTTCCTCTTGAGCTTCATGTGGTCTGTGAACTGTATCTTCAGTATTCCAAGCTTTTGGGCTAATATCCTCTTATCAGTGAGTGCATACCATGTGTGTTCTTTTGTGATTGGGTTACCTCACTCAGGATGATATTTTCTAGTTCCATCCATTTGCCTAAGAATTTCATGAAGTCATTGTTTTTAATAGCTGAGTAGTACTCCATTGTGTAAATTACCACATTTTCTGTATCCATTCATCTGTTGAGGGACATCTGGGTTTTTTCCAGCTTCTGACTATTATAAATAACACTGCTATGAACATAGTGGAGCATGTGTCCTTGTTATATGTTAGAGTATCTTTTGGGTATATACCCAGGAGTGGTATAGCTGGGTCCTCAGATAGCACTATGTCCAATTTTCTGAGGAACCACCAGACTGATTTCCAGAGTGGTTGTACCACCAACAATGAAGGAGTGTTCTTCTTTCTCCACATCCTAGCCAGCATCTGCTGTCACTTGAGTTTTTTATCTTAGCCATTCTGACTGGTGTGACGTAGAATCTCAGGGTAGTTTTGATTTGCATTCTCTCTCTCTCTCTCTCTCTCTCTCTCTCTCTCTCTCTCTGTGTGTGTGTGTGTGTGTGTGTGTGTGTGTGTGTGTGTGTGTGGTTGTGTGGTTGTGCTATTTACCCATGTGGGTAGAGAGGTACCCCTGCACATGACTGCTAAGTCCAGAGGAGAAGGCCAGGGTTCCTAGTCTATTACTCTCTGTTGTATTCCTTTGATACATAATTTCTCACTGAACCTGAAGCTTGTCCTTTCAGTTGGATGAGCTGGCCAGCAAACTCTGGAAACCCATCCCCTTCTGTAACTAGGAGTACAGATTCGTGACTACAATTGGCATTTCACTCACGTGCTGAGAATCCTTGTCCTTGCACAGTAAATATTTTACCACTGAGCCACAGACCTCTTCAGCCCCGTATAGAATGCATTGCAGTAATGTTTAATCCACAAAATCCCATCATTTGACCCAACACTGCATTTTACTCCAGAACCCAGTGAGACATTTTTAAATCTGCCTTATGAAAGGATAATATGAAAACCCCATGACCCCCTACTCTGAAGATGTATCATTCAACCACAAGTAAAAGACACACAAATAAAGGGTATGTTGACTGACAGGAGAGTAGTAGACACAAATATAGAAAACACTTACATAGGACGACTATGGCTGTTGTTATGCCTACATGATGCCAGCCAGACTCTTGGAAAGTCACACATTGGAAGAATTGTCTTCACAGGAATTGGATGATATTTAATGTCTTTTTATGGGCATTGGTGGCTATCATGTGTGTGACAGAAGAGTCTCATCTCTTATGAGAAAAGCAACTGATAACAACTGTTTTTCAGTCAAAACTAAAATTTATGCAAAGAACCCTCTAGTTGTAATGAACTTCCAAGAACAGTCAGATCACATCTGAGTTTGTGGTATTGATTTCTAGGAGGATTCATTGCTTTTATGTTAAAAGGTTTTCTTGATCACAACAAAAAGAAATCCACTAAGTCTTGCTTTGTGGGTGTGGCTATAGAAGATATAGAATATCTTGTGGAATTCACAGCAAGAAATAAGTCAGTAAAGGTGAAACTCAAACCCTAGGATGAATAAATCACAGCAGCTTACAGAGACTGATCCTGTGACTTCTCTTCGAGGCAGTTTCTCCTCTCTGTCTCTCATAGTGCTTGCCCATTGTCTTTTCCCTGGGGTTGTGGTAGCTGCTTTTCTCATTGCTTTCACACAATCCCTGACAAAAGTCCTTTAAAGGAAGAGCTCACAGCTCCAGACATCACTGTGCAGCACTGTGTAGAAAGCAGGCTAGCTGGAGGCAGCTCAGTCGGTGGCAGTGGTAGTGTACAGTGACAGCTGCTTCTGTCTCCACAGATAAGGGAGCAGAGAGAATGGGAAGTAGGCAGGGATGGACTCTAATCCCCCAAAGGCCCATCCCTAGTGACTCACTGCCAAGACCACACAGCCTTCCTAGAGAGTGTCACCAGCTCTGAGTCAAGTGCTCAAAATGCAAACTCTGGGGCCAATTCCCACTCCAGCCACAGTTAGGACCCTCCTTTCTCTGCCATTCTAAGCATGGATAGAAACAGGCCACTGGCCCATCTTTTATGACTTCAGCTTGCATGTCAGATGATTAGCTAAGCATCCTTTGCAGGTGGAACCAAACTGGCTTAGCATGGGTTGCCTGATCCATCATGCCAGGTCACCTAGCTTTAAGTAGGCAGGCATGTTTTCATAGAACAGTCTGAAACAACACAGGCGTGTGGAGTGTGTGTGTGTGTGTGTGTGTGTGTGTGTGTAGGTAGGTAGGTAGATAGATGGATGAATGATAGATAGATAGATAGATAGATAGATAGATAGATAGATAGATTTTTTTCTATGACTTGGCAATTTGACTACATATAAATTTCACAACAGTCCCTAAGGGACAAGTGAACAGGTGTTTACTGTATATGAAGACCTGTCAGCAATCATTTATATAAGCATTAAATTGTCTGAAGCAGGAGTGCCCAGAGTAAAGCCAGAATGACCGTTAAGTGAGAGCCTTTCTTTGCTACAGGTACATTTGCACACCCCACAGGCTCTTCTTCTCTTTGAGGGTGGTGGTGATGGTCAAATACCTTCTTGACATCAAAAATCGTATAAATTACAGCTCAGAGATGCAATATTTCATTGTTTTCAAGAAAACTCTTATCTATGAGAATTGAGTATTTGCAGAGCAAATGTGGGGGGAGTAAACGCCAAATATTTTCATAAATCAGAGGAGCTTAGAAATGTGTCTGAAGGTACATGTCACTCTTGAGTCTCTAGATTCCTTTCCTTAAAGTACTGAATGAGATCTGTGTCCAGTTCAATTCTCATCACTTTTTTTTCCTTTCAGATATATGTGAGATTAATGAACGGTGAATAAGACCTAGAAGCATCTTTGACTAACACGGAACGTGAGGCTTCCTGTGCCTCAGGACAATTACATGAACACCTTTAAGGATGAACTATCAGTTATGCACTAACATATTTTCAACTTTCACCTAACATAAAGTTAGAAGTGGATTATTTTATGGGAGAAAATGCTAGTTAGAGAAGCAGCAGAAACAGGGTCATTCTTACCATGGAAATCTGTGGGCTCTCAGGAACACAGAAGATTGGCTGTGGCTGGAGCCAGGCACCCAGCTACCAAGATGCACCCGTTCAATGATACATAGTATTATAGTGAGCCTGTCTTGGGTCTCAGGTTCCACAGTTTACAGTGTGGGGCTGTTATTTGACCTGTGGGAGTGCATTGAGAATAATCCTTAGTTCACAATGAAGACTTTAAAGTTTTTGTTCTAAGGTTTTTACAGTTCATCTAGAAAATTCCTGTAAAGGGCACTCTGTTTGTGAAATAGCTCAATACTCCAGAGCATGGCTGAACACAGACAACCCTGGGAAGTGAGCAACATCTAGTTTATTTATGTTTAATCTCAGACCTGCCAGCCTTTCTGGCCATGCTGCTGTGTTGCTAACCTTCCAGTCACTGGTGAGCTAGCCCATCATCACCCACTCTTCTGTGCCTCTTTTCCTCCCTGGGCTGGGGTTCGTTTTTAGAAGAATGTTGAGAACAGGATGTGTGCACAGTGGAAAACCACCGGGGGATGTCAATGTGTTCCTACAGAGACTCTCAAGTGCCCCTGTGACACAGCATTTAAATACTTTACTCTGCATGTGAGGTATACACAAATGTTCCTCTCCTCTGTCTCTCTGTTCCTTTACCCAAACTCAAGGTTCTGTCTCATGAATCAATGCCAAAGTGAGTCATGCTAAAGGATGAAGGTAATCCACAAATATTTTGAACCAGAAAAATCATACAAAGGCCTGGACTTAAATTGTTATTGCAATGGTTCTTTACCCCAGATGCAGAACAAACATTATGTGGAAGATAATTTTTCATATGGTTATCATAAGCTAATTAAATTATGGTTTCACAAAAAGCCAGATGCAACCTCCAGTCCCCACATCATATCCATTCCCCAGGCCCCACATAACCAACACATCTTGTGCTCTTGCCTAGCCCGGTGAGTTTGCCCTCCAAGTGCTACCCTGTCAGCAAATCCTCATATGGGCTGGAAGACAAAAATTATATGGTCATATCAATAAATGGAGGAAAAGGCTTTAACAAAATCCAACATGCTTTCACAGTTTAAGTTCTGAAGAGAGTACAACTGTATAAGACATACCTCAACATAATAAACTCCCTAACAAACTCATCAAAATCAGGAATGTGAGGGCTGGAGAGATGGCTCAGCAGCTAAGAGCACTGACTGCTCTTCTGAAGGTCCTGAGTTCAAATCCCAGCAACCACATGGTAGCTTACAACCATCCATAGTGAGATCCAACACCCTCTTCTGATGTATCTGAAGACAGCTACAGTGTACTTAGATAATAACAATAAATAAATCTTTTTTTAAAAAAAATCAGAAACACATTGGGACTGTTCATTATCTTCATTCCTTCTCCACATAGTATTAGCTATAGCAATATGACAACAGAAGGAAATTAAAGGGATATAAATACAAAAGAAGTCAAATCTCTATTTGAAGATTATATGATCTTATATGCAAGCATTATCAAAATTCCTAGAACATAAATAATTTTAGCAAAATGTTAAGGTACAAAATGAACTTACAAAACTCAGTCAGCTTTTATACACTAACAAGACACATGGAGAACAAGATCATAAACACACCCTCATTGGCAATATCCCCAAAGAAAGAAAATATTTAGGAATAAAAATAAGAAAGAAATTGAGACAGACATTTTTTAAAAATGGAAAATTTTCCCAGGCTCACAAATCAGTAGAATTAATATTGCAAAAATGACCATTCTACCAAGAACAATGTACAGATTCAATGCCATTTCAAACAAAATTGCCCCAATATTCTTCACAGAAGTAGAAAAGACACCCTCAAATCCAGATAGAAGCAAAAAAGACCCCAGATAGCAAAGGCAACCTTGAACAAGAACAACAATACTGGCAGGATTAATAGTCCAGATGTCATGATATTACAAAATGTAGTAATGCAAACAGTTTGGCACTGGCACAAAAACAGATTTGCAAACCAATGGAACAAAATAGAAGACCTGAATGTGAGCACATGTACATTCAGCCAAAGACATACACCAGAGAAGAACAGCATCTTCAACAACTGGTGCTGGAGAAACTGTATAGCCACATGTAGAAGAACAAAATTAGACATGTATCCCAACACGCTGAACAAAAGTTAACGTTACATGGAATGAAGACTTCAATAAAAAGACCTGAAACACTGAAGCTGTTAGAAGACAACACAGGCAGAATCCTACAAAATAGAGGGGTAAGAAAGAACTTTCTGAACAGGACTTCATTTGCCTAAGAATTAAAGCCAACAATTGACAAGTAGCACTTGATAAAACTCAAAGGCTTTCAATACTGTTCAGCTAAGGAAACAATTGGATGAAGGAAAAACCCACACAGTGGGAGAGATCTGCTCAAGGACTAACTTCTAGAATATATAAAGAATTCAAAAGACAAAAGGTCAAGAAAATAAACAGACTACTTAAAAAATGGCTGTGGATATAAACAGGACTTTACTAAAGGCAAAGAGAAGTCTAAGAAATATCTCAAAAAAATGTTCAACGTTCTTACCAACTATGGAAATGCAAATTAAAACTGCTTTAAGATTTTATCTTACTCAAGGTAAATGGCTAAGAGGAAGAAAAGAACTGTCATGCATATCTAGGGGTAAACAACAGCTATCCAATTGGACTCAGTGCCTGCTCTATTGGAGGGCATTGCCGCCTAGTACTATGAACCTAACCCAGAACAATGGGGAGAAAGGTCGTAGGTCCTCTGGAGAAAAAGAATCTAATTCTATTATATTACTAAAGTAACATAGTTGTCAAATGCCTTTTTAAAAATATTTCTTTTAGCTTTTTAGATTATGATATAATTACATCATTTCTCCCTTCCCTTTCATCCCACCAAACTCTTCTGTGTGCCCCTCCTTGCCGTCTTTCAAACACATGGCTTCTTTTTTCATGAACTGCTGTTACAGGCAAACATGAATATGCATATAAACAGGTATTCCTAAATACATAAATATAGCCTGCTCAGTCTTAGACTTACAGATAAGTGAACCTCTCACACCTCAACAAAGAAGTTCCTTTTTGTAGTAGAGGGAGACTGTTAAAGATACACACAACTGAGCAAAAGTAAGGGACCATGAGTGTTTTTCCCCATAAGTGACATCTGTAGCATAATCCTTATACCTAAGGTTCAAAGAAAATCATGGAAAAGGGAATGAGAAGATCGTGTGAGCCTAAGGAATGGGTGGGTTGCTGCATCAAAGTGCCTTGGCACAACAAGCAGGTTAAACTCATGAAGTCTCACCATTGTGGCTGCCTGCACAAGATCCACAAAAATTTTGCCCTTTCAGCAAAATCTTGCTAGTGTATGCAATGGTGTCAGCGTTTGGAGGCTGCTTATGGGATGGATCCCTGGATATGGCAGTCTCTAGATGGTCCATCCTTTCGTCTCAGCTCCAAACTTTGTAACTCCTTCCATGGGTGTTTTGTTCCCAATTCTAAGAAGGGGCAAAGTGTCCACATTTTGGTCTTTATTCTTCTTGAGTTTCATGTGTTTTGCAGATTGTATCTTGTATCTTGGGTATTCTAAGTTTCTGGTCTAATATCCACTTATCAATGAGTACATAAAATGTGAGTTATTTTGTGATTGGGTTACTTCACTCAGGATGATGCCCTCCAGGTCCATTCATTTGCCTAGGAATTTCATAAATTCATTCTTTTTAATAGTTGGGTAGTACCATTGTGTAAATGTACCACATTTTCTGTACCCATTCCTCTGTTGAGGGACATCTGGGTTCTTTCCAGTTTCTGGCTATTATAAATAAGGCTTCTATGAACATAGTGGAGCATGTGTCCTTCTTACCAGTTGGAACACCTTCTGGATATATGCCCAGGAGAGGTATTGCTGGATCCTCCGGTAGTACTATGTCCAATCTTCTGAGGAACCACCAGACTGATTTCCAGAGTGGTTGTACAAGCTTGCTATCTCACCAACAATGGAGGAGTGTTCCTCTTTCTCCACATCCTCGCCAGCATCTGCTGTCACCTGAGTTTTTGATCTTAGCCATTCTGACTGATGTGAGGTGGAATCTCAGGGTTGCTTTGTTTCTATTTTTAATGACAATATGTGGAGCCTTGTCAAGAGCCAGCATCATTTCTTATATTATCTTTGTGTTGAACCAAAGGAACTGGCTGAAGAATGAAAGTTGTTCTCCACGCTCTGTTGTGTGTCTCATAAAAGCCTTTTCTTAGCAATTACGCTCATGCATGGAATGGCCAAATCCACAACACTGGGCTATTATGTCTAAAGCTAAAAGAAAACAAACCTTGCAACCTTACAATGCCACACCTCTTCGTGCTTCATGCCTACTTAGGTTTGGTGTATGCTGCCACTAGTATATTAAATGATTTTTCTGCTGTCTTATATTTTAAAACCCTTTGAGAAATCTGACATGAAATTGATAAGACAATAGAAAAATTGGGAGAAGCAGACTCCCTACCCCACTCTTTTGTTAGCGTGATTGCTTTTAATTAAATCAAGTCCCAAATAAAAACCACAGGGGCCTTCTATCTCAAGCATCCTTCATAAGCTATGTTGAAGGCACTCTCAAAGACAAATAGAAACTTGCCTGGAAATTCTGACAACAACAACATTTCTGGAAAGGTGAGTTGGAAGTCAGCCATTAGCTCAAGATTAGAGACATGACTTCCTAAAATTTCTTGCCCTGCTCCCCTATTTCTTTTTTAAAATATTATTTAATTTTAAATTATTTGAAACCTTCATACATGTATATAATGAATTTTATTGTTTTTTTTTCCTCCATAGTACCCTGTCTCATCTCCTTCTTTCTCCTACAGAAACCCCTTTTTACCATCCCCATGCAATTTTGTGTGTGTAACCAATAGAGTATAAACAAGGTTTTCTGCATGAGCAAGAATGGGAGGTTGCCTACTGGAGTATGGACACCTGATCTGTCATTGAAGAAAGTGACACCTCTTCCTGAGCCATGACTAGCTGTTTAGAGTCCCTTAAGGGCTATGGTCCTCATTAGGCCTAATGTGTTGGCAGGCACATTCTTTTTAAGGTCTTATATAGGTTATTATAGCTGCTGTGAGTTTAGAGTGCATCTGCCATGTTATATTCAGAAGACGATAATTCATAAAAGTCCTCCACAACTCCTGACTCTTACAGTCTTTCTTCCCTTTCTTCTGTGATTTTCCCTGACTCTTTGGAAGCGTGTGTGATACAAATGTTCCATTTAAGGCTGAGTATCCCATACCCACTTGGTCTTTGCACTTAGTGAGTCTCTGTGCTAACCACTGTCCACTTTAAAAATAAGATTCTCTGGTGAACACTGGTATCTACATTTATCTCTAAGTATAAAGCTAAGTGTCTAAAATGTATTTTGATGTTCATTTATCAAAGCAACAGTAGTAGGGCTATGACCTCTCTAGTCACCACATCTTAGCAAGGTTTACAATATCACATATTTATTCCTTCCTGTAGAATGGGCTTTAAATTCAATTTTGAAAAGTGATTGGCTGCTACGATAACATCCATGCCAACATTGCATCAATAGACATATGCTAGTTATTATTGTAGATCATACTGTTGATACCTGGGTAAGACTGTTGGTGACTGTCCACTCTGAGTATTCCACAGAGCACCTTCCAGAGCTATAAACTCTAGTCATTTAAGAAGCAGATTTTAAATCAGTTCTTGCTCTATTTTTTCTATATCTTGTGACCAACGTGTGTGGTGTCTTCTCTTCTGCAATGGGGTCTTATATCAAGTTATGGTGGGTAAATAAGAGCAGTAGCAATAGCCTGTATTGTTTGTGTGTGAGGGGGACCTCTGGAACATAGAACCTACGTTAAACTCTTTTAAACGTATTAGTTTAAGAAATGAATGATAGTAGTTAGTATGCTTATATATGGCTATTCAAGCTTCCTTAGTGTTAATGTCCCTCCCCCAATACCCAATCGCACGCTCCCATACACCTCCTCACTTCATTAATCCTCTTTCTGACTCCATAGCATTTAGATCCTACTGTCATTCACCCTCTCATAAAATCTCTCTTATACCTTCTCCTTCAGTGGCCCCTTTCTAACTTCCTGACTTTCACAGATACTCCAAGCCAAATCCATAAACCTAAAGAGTAGTAGTTAGGATTCACATGTGAGAAAGAACAAACAATATTTTTACATCTAGGTCTTAGTAACCTCAGACGGTATTTTTTTCCAGTTCTATCCATTTACTTGAAATTTTCATAATTTCATTTTTCTTTACAGCTGAATGAAATTCCATTGTGTATCATGTGCCACATTTCCATTGTTTATTAATCAGATGACAGATATTAGGCTGATTCCATTTCCTAGCTATTGTGAATAGCTCAACAATAAATATAGACAAGCTATTTGTATATAATATCTGGAGTAGGATAGACAGTCTTCTAGGCAGTAGTATAACTGGGTCACATGGTAGATACATTTTTAGCTTTTCTAGGCTTCTTCACACTGATTTTCATTATGACTGCATAAGTTTGCCTTCTCACCAAAAGAGAATAAATGTTTTGCTTTCCCTCCAACTTAGCATCTGATATCAGCTGTAGACCTTAACCATTATAACTAGAGTAAGATGAAATCTCAGGGTAGTTCTAATTTGCATTTCCCTTCTGCCTAAGAATGATGAACACTTCTCAAAATATTCTTATTTCTTCACTTAAGAACTCTATATTATATTCAGTTCAACAGCCCATTTTTTTAATTCAGTTTTTTGTGGTTTGTTATTTTTTGTTGTTGTTGTTCTTCGTGTATTCTAGACATTTAATCCTCTGTAAGATCTATAGCTAGTAAAGATTTTCTCTTCTCTTATATCAGGGGACAGTTTCATTTACAGAACAAGTTTTCTTTCTTTCTTTCTTTCTTTCTTTCTTTCTCTTTTTCTTTTCATGAGGTCACACTTGTTTCTTGTGTGGTTGGGATCCTATTCAGAAAGTCCACATCTGAGACCATTTCATTAAGTATACTTCCTACTTGTTCCTCTAGACATTTTATACTTTCATCTAAAATTAAATTTTTTTATATACTTAGAGTATCTGAGGGAGAGCAGGGTGAGAAAAGGAAGAAGTCTTATTCTCCTATAGGCAACTTTCCCAGCATGATTTATTAAAGATTTTTCTTTCTGATGAGTATTTTTGGCATCTTTGTCAAAAATCAAATACCTATAGGTACACAGAATTGTATCTGAGTCCCCTATTGAATTTCACTGCCTCTTTTGTTGGCCATACCATGATGTTTTTTATTACTACAGGCACTGTACCATAACTTGAGATCAGGTGTAATGATGCTCCTAGAAGTATTTTGATGTTCAAGATTGTTTGGGCTTTGTTGGGTCTTTTGTGCTTCCATACAAATTTTAATGTTGGTTTTACAATTACTTTAAGAATTGCATTGTGTTTTCTTATGGGCATTGTATTGAATCTGTAGGTTTCTTTTGATAAGGTGGTCATTTGTACATTATTAATCTTATCAATCCATGAATATTTTCTGCTGTCTTCTTAATTCCTTTTTTTTTCCAGTGTTTTAAGGTTTTCTTTGTATAGATCTTTTATTTCCACAGTTAGGTTTATTCCAAGGTACTTTTGAGGCTATTCTGAATGGTATTGTTTCTTTTATGCCTTTCTCAGTATGTTTGTCATTAGTATATAAGAAGACTATTGATCTGACTGTTAATTTTGTAGACTTTCACATTACTTAAAGTGTTCATCAGCTCTAAAAGTTTGGGAGCTAATTTTATCATTTGCAAATAAGGATGCTTTGAATTCCTTATTTGTATTATTTTTATTTCCATCTCTTGACTTGTTGTTCCAGTAAAACTTCAGCACTATATTAAATAAAGGAGGCAAGAGTAGATACTCTTGTCTTGAAAGGTGTATGCCCCTGTCATTTTGTTGAATTTATAGTGCTTGGTGGTTCCTAAGTCCTCTTTTATACAAAAGGTGACTTAGCATCATTTTTTTCTTCCTATAACCCCTTGGGTTCAATAATCTTTTGCTTAAGTCAAAAATATTCCTGTCAGTGTCTTCTACAGGGCTGGTTTGGTAGTCATAAATTCCTTTAGCTTACATTATATATAAATGTAAATGTATTATATATAAATGTATATTTATATATGTAAAGGGGTTTTTTTCACCTTTTACTTATGATGGATAATTTTACTGGGTATATTAATTGAACTTGGCAGTTGTGGTCTTTCATAATTTGAAACACATAATTAGAATACCATCTTGCTACAAATAAAGGTGTTTACTGAGAATTCAGTAGTTATTGTGATGGTCTTTAAATGTGACTTCATCTTTCTCTCTTACAGCTTTCAATATACTCTCTTTATTCTGCACATTCAGTGTTTTATACTATGAATAAACAGTTCTATCAGTTTGATGTTCTGTGTATCTCTTGTATCTGAATGGGCTTCAATTTTTCTGTATTTGGGAGGTATGTGTCATATTCAAGAGAGACTAGATTGCAGCACAATTAAGGTTATATTTTCCTTTGTTAGACTCGTATTCTAGGTACCAGACTCCATGTCTACTACATCCTATTGGTTGAGTACTGTCTGTAGAAACTGTCACTATTTGGTGTTTAACCCACTTGGGTGATAGAGTATAAGATGACTATAAAAACCAACAACAACAACAGATACTTGTTTTAGAAAGTCAAAGGGCCCTGTGTACACTAAATATTATTATAAGTTATTATAAGTTATTGGGGAGCCTATCACAGTGAGACTATGATTCTCATGAGATTTCTATATGGGAAGTAGAAGAGGAAAACATACATAAGCGCAAGAATAACAAAGACAAAGGAAAAATGAGTGACTAGAAAAAAATAAGAGAAAAAAAGGAACAGCCAAAGAAGAAGGAAGAGGAGAACAAGGAGGAGGAGGAGGAGGAGGAGGAGGAGGAGGAGGAGGAGGAGGAGGACTAAAACGATGCACTCAGATGTCATAAACCAGCTCAGCTTCTGGATTTTAAGATATGTAACAGAAATAGGACAAGTAAGTATGTCTGTTGGCCTATGTTGACTTGACACAAGTCTTGTCTGTGAGCTGCAGAAGACTGAGACAAATGCTACTGCCCAGCTTCAGCTCCTGCATCCCTGAAGCTGGTAGCTTCCATTTAGAGCTGGTAGGCACTCTTTGGGGCTTGTGCTTAGTTCATGCTCTTTTCAGTTTCTTCACTGAGGTACTGCTAGTGATTCTAGCAGCAATGGCTGGGGCTCCCTTCTATAAAATTCCTATCAACACAGCTTTTGTAGATTTCCTGGAAGAGGTTTGTAGTCAACTGCTAGTCTCTCAGCTTCTGCAGCTGCACCAGCCACTGTGCTGGTCTCAGTCTCAACAAGAAGTCCAGATCCCAGTGGGAGAGGACGTTCACTGGGATTGTTGACCATGTTGCTCCTGGACACTAAAGAAGCAGCTGATAGAGTGATGGAAAATCTGTTCCCTTTCTTCCCTGACTATTACCAGCCACTTGCTCTACATGGCTTCTCAGCCACTGTCTTACCTAAAAGTTCCCCCGCTCATTTTTTTCCTAATGAGAATTTCCAAAATGCTATGACCACAAAACTCATGTAATTGCTCAATTTTTATGAGTTAGGCATTTGCTTTCCTGCCTGTTGTGTTTCTGTGCAGTTGTGAGCATCTATCTTGCTTCCTTCTGTGTTTGTACCAATGATCAAACCCGACACCTACAGTACACACTTTCCCCAAAGGAGATGATGATTAGGGAGATCTTTATGTGATGCAGGACTGTCATATATTTTCCTAACTACCAACAATAAAATTAATAAATGCAGCAGTCCCTCATCCTGTTTACTGCAGGCATTTACTGCTGCTGCTGTTCAGAGGTGGAAACCAAAAACATACATAAATTGCAACTATTGGCCAAAGCTGGTGCTTTGTGCTTTAAATTTATTTGTGAATTATCACCACAAATAGTCCTCTTCTTATTTCACAGATGAAGAAACTGGACTCACAACAGCTGAGTCTCTTGGTCAAGGACACACAACTAGTATTCAGGTGACTCAAAGAATAGAAACCCACTTTATTTCTCTCCAACGCCTACTAACTTTCAGTAACAACTCTGAATCTCATACTGAAACAGACTATTTAAAATAAATAAAAGTAAAATCAACTTAGTATTATTGATCCTACATCTTCCCATTGCCTCCTACCAAGATCCGGGAGGAATGGAAAGGAAACATTTCATGTGGAAGGGAGTTTCCTCAGCTCTTGCTATAATCATTTGGAAAGGATTATTATTTGATCTCTCATAGATGGTAGAATGCTTAATACCCTCTAGACACCAGCACCCACTCCTATGTTGTGGCAACCAAATAATTGTGAAGGCTATCAAATGTCCTTGTAGGAGCAAAATCATCCCCAGTTGGGAACCAACAATGGAGACCAAAATTAGAATGGGAGCCTTGGCTTTGCAGGAGAGTAATGCAGTTCTACTCTTCCTTTGTCAGCAGCTCCCCATGAGCAAGGAGAGCCAGGACCAAGGAGATAGATCGGCCATGACAGTAAACACCTTGAAATGCAAGCTTGATGAGCTGAGTTTGGTAGAGGACCCAGATTAAAAAGCTGGGGGTGGCAGCACACACTTGCGATCCCAGTACTAGAGACAGAGACAGGCAGGTTCCAGGGACTAACTAGCTGACCAACCAAGCCTAACTAGTCAGCCCTGGAACAATGGAAGACCCTGTATAAACAATTTTTAAAAAAGAAAGAAAGATGGGGGCCAGAAATATAGCTCAGAGAATTAAGATGCTTGACATGCAAGCATGATGGATGACCCGAGTTCAATTCCAGAAACAGAAAGGTGAAAGAAACAACCAACTCCTTAAAATGTCCTCTAACCAATCTGTGTCTATTACAGTGGAAACACACACACCTTCTTAAAAAGAAAAAGTGACTAAGATCTAAATAGAGCAAATCACATCAATAGCAACTGAGGAGTTGGAGATGTAGCTCCCTGATAGACTCCTTACCTAGCAGATGCCTTGAGTTCAATCTCAACACCATCATCAACACAAAAGTAGATGCTAGGAGGTGAACAAAGAGATTTAAAACTCTTCTAATGGGGGCTGGGGCTGTAATTCAGTTGGCAGAGTGCCTTGCCTAACATGTACACTTGAGCCTGATCATCAGCGTTGCATAAGCCAAGCATCCCAGCACTCAGAAAGTAGGGGCAGGAAGATCTGGACTTCAGTGACATCTTCAGCTATATAGTAAGTCAGAGGCCAGAATGATCTACATGAGATTCTTTCTCAAAATATTCTCTTGTTACGTTTATACACACTGAATGAGTTAAAGTGCACACACCTGGAAAGGTCAGAAAACACTAGCTAGCTGCAGATGTTCCCTGTCCACATACTTCTTGATATACTCTTACACTAGAGAGTGTATGTGGGCTCTGGTCTAGATGCTATGAACTAAGTGTAATGGTCCATGCTTCACCTTGTAGAGAACAGAAACAGAGGTACTACCAAGGTCAGCAGAGGTGGATTCTTAGGTCGTCAGTGTATGAAGTCTTGATACTTTTCAATGTCTTTCATTGTATAAAAGTCATTTCTGTTGTACAAAATGTCCTGGTGTCATGTATTCTAAGGACTTTGGCCTAACCTTCAGCAAAGTGCCGGTGCTCTTAAAAGTATAAGCAAAGTTCTCCACAAAGGACAGCTCTTGGGGTTTCAGAACTTGAGTATGAGGGTTGAGATTAGAATTAGGAAACTGGAGGCCCTGTGGAATAAATAGTTCCTCCTGTGCTGCAGCTGTGTTAGTAGAGCAGAATAACCACTGCACGGATTGAAGGAACTTGTTGGTCTTGGCACATGGTGTCTTCTTAACTCCCCTGGTGTCAATGCCTGTGGAATAAACTGTCACTTTCAACTCTGGTTCAAGGCAATTCTTAGGATGAGTGCAAACTGTTTCATTGACAGTTGATAACAAGTAAGGAGGATGGACAGGAATGTTCAAAGACTCCAAAGGCATATTTTTTAGAGCACTTCTCTTGCAAGCCCATCTACAATTCATTTTGTTTCAAACTGGCTGCAGTGAACTCATTAGAATTACACACAGTGCTGAAAAGCTTCATATCTTGGTCTTTTCAGGGTTCTTTTGCCTCTTGTCATTACTCCATGTCACAAGACTTGTGCTCCCTTGGTTGCCATGGTTACGAGATGCTACTGAGTTGGCTACAAGCTACAGGAAGCCTACAAAAGAATATTTACATCGCAAGAATACTTTCCCTTTGATACTCTCAGGACCAAAATGAACATTGTGCTCCAATAGGAAGAACTCCAGGGGTTTCCTTCAAACAACAAGAGTCCAGACACAAGCTTGACTCTGTAACCTCTCTCTGTCATGGAGCTGAGTCTCAGAATGAGTTATTTCAGGCAGAAATGTCCTCTGAGCTCAGAACCCCTGTACAAGAGCCAGATTACTCAAAGGGTAGCCTGAGTTTTCTTTAGACTTATTTATAGTCCTTCTGGTGCTGAGGCCGTGTGTGTGTGTGTGTATGTGTGTGTGTGTGTGTGTGTGTATACACATACATGTGTACATGTGTGTATGTGTGTGAGTATTGTGTGAGTGTGTGTATATGTGTGGTTGTATATATGAGTATATGAGTATGTGTATGCATGTATGTATATGAGTGTGTATGAGTGTGAGTATGTATGTGAATGTGTGTGAGTATATGTGAGTATTTTAATATATGTGTGCATTTGAGTGTATGTGTATTGTGTGAGTGTGTGTAGCCAACATTTTAACAAATAGCAGGACAATGAAAGAAAACAAGCACTCATTCCTCGCCTTCATCCCCAAAGCATTCTGTGTTAAATAAGCACTGTGGGACTAAGGGACACTGGCTGGAATTGCGTGTCTGAAAACTCACTTCTTACAGGCCCATGTCATTCTTAGCTTGTATCAATAGCAGTGCCATGCCAAGTTCTTCCCCTTGCTTAGCACCGTGGCTACTCCTCCGTGAACATTCAATGTTTGTGTAAACCAGCTAAACCCCAGGATCCAGAATGGCCATCTTGACATTGTCAGAAAGTGACAGTCTGTGAAATGTAGCCCTGAAACTCAAAAGGAAGCTGAAGTAGAGTTAGGCTTTCTCTGTATCCATGGTTTTCACATCCATGGATTCAGTCAACCCACACAAAAAATAAAAATAAAATAAATAAAACAAAAACAAAAAACAAAAAAAAAATTCTACTCAACACAGACAGATAAGGGTTTTTTCCCTGATTTTCTTTCTTTCTTTCTTTCTTTCTTTCTTTCTTTCTTTCTTTCTTTCTTTCTTTCTTTCTTTCTTCCTTTCTTCCTTTCTTTCTTTCTTTCTCTCTCTCTTTCTTCCTTCCTTCCTTCCTTCCTCCCTCCCTCCCTCCCTCCCTCCCTCCCTCCTTTCTTTCTTTCTTTCTTTCTTTCTTTCTTTTGACATTATTCTCCCAACAATTCATCCTAACAAATGTGTACAGGAGTTGCCTTGGTATAAGTAAACTTGAGGTGGTTTGGTGTATTTTAAAGAATGCATATAACTTATATGCAAATATCATGCCATTTTATATAAAGAAACAAGATCTGCTGAGTGTGGTAGCTGAAGGAGATTCAGAACAAGTCCCTGGAAGGTTACATGGGATTACTGTATGAGAACTCTTTGTCCAGTCCTCCAAACAAGTGCCAGAGGTGGAGTCCCAAATGGCTGTTCTAATCTTCCCTCCATTGCCTATAGTCTGTTTCCCTAAAACAAGCAGAATGATCAAAAGAAGCCAGGTCGTCATCTTAGCATTCTATATAGAAAACTTCATTTTCCTCAGAAAAATCCAGTTTTATGTCCACTTCACTGACCTAGAATGAGACCAATTCCTCGATGACATCTCTTACAAGTGTCATCTCTCCTCTCCCTGCAAGGCCAGCCCTACCTTCTGACTATCTTGCTTTTCTTTGACAGCAAAGAGCAAGCTTCCAACCATCCTTCAGATGCTAACTTACCAGGAATGCTGGTCAGCTAGGGTAACCTCTCTCCAGCCTCCTCCCCACTTCCCTCGGTCATCTCACCTTCCCTTGGTCCTGGTTACATTGACTATTAACCTTCATTCTGCCCACTCTGAACAGTCTGTCAGAACCATGGCTCTGTCATCCCAGCCTTCAAAAGAGGGATTGTTAAGCAGAGGGCACAGCAGTCCTTGAAAGTGACAAGGACTAAGTTGGGGTAAGAGAGCTCCTGTTAGGACAAAAAACACACAGCTCCTATGACAAGATGAAGCTTGGCAATTCTGAGAAACAACAAGGAACATTGTTTTTCAGTAAATTTAAATGCTGCCTTTCTTCAACTCAGGAACAAAAACCGAGTTTTGCTTTCAACAGACACGTGTTATTTTTAAAAGAGTTCAGTGAATTCTTTGTATTCTTTCCTTGAGCATATACCAGTTCTGTAGGATAATAGGATGGGGTAGATTTTAAGAAAAGCACACTTTTCAAGACTAGAAAATAAGCTTGCTAAGCTGTCTTCTTGAAACTGTCCACACTCATTCCATGTGACTTTTAAACACCTTTGAGTTTAAGTCCAACTCACTGGCCCAAAGAGAGGCTTAAGCAAATGAAGTGCAGTCTTGACCAAGACCAGGGCTGTCTATAGCTCAAGCAAGTTAAAGCCTAACTCTCCGTAAGCAGGGGACAATGAAGGCTTTCCTGGGAAAGAATAAGAGGATTCGTGGTCATACAACACACTGTCTCTGGATCTTTGTCATTTGTCAGAGTGAGATGGGAAGAATTCTTGTGACTCTTTAAAATGCATATGGGATACATACCCACTCACACCTACCAAACTACAGCATAAGGAGTTACCTATTAGGAAAACCTCAGGAGTAGATGGGAGAATTTAGCTTATTCATTACTAAAAACCCTGTGGTTATCAGGGTGGTTCACTTGTTTAAGCAGCTCTGAATCTTCTATGTGCCTTTGAATTTGGAGACCTCAAACCCATTATTCACCCAGTTACAGGAAAAAGCCTAATGAATTGCTTTGCCCCTAGGTGATAACAATTGCTGCCTTCCACACAGATGTTCGCATTATAACATCATGTAGCCAAAAAGCTTATTAAGGATAAAGAATTGAGCTTTGTGTTCACTGGTTAAATGTGCTCTAATTAGTGATTCTTAATAGAGTAAGGCTATTAAAATTAGGTTGTGTACTAGGGAAGTAGTTCCATAGGTGAGAGCATGTCCTAGGAAAGCAAGAGGACCTGAGTTCGAATCCCCCAGCACCTGCATAAAAGCTGAACATAGTGCATGCGCAAATAATGCCAGTGTTGGAAGTTGGAACCAAGCAGACCCTGGGAGATCACTGCCCAGCTTGCCTAGCCAAAACACTAAGCTTTGGATTCAGTGAGAGATCCAGTCTCAAAATAATGCTGTTGCTGTTGCTGTTGCTGTTGCTGTTGCTGTTGCTGTTGCTGTTGCTGTTGCTGTTGCTGTTGCTGTTGCTGTTGCTGTTGCTGTTGCTGTTGCTGTTGCTGCTACTGATGGTGATGGTGATGGTGATGGTGATGGTGATGGTGATGGTGATGGTGATGGTGATGGTGATGGTGATGGTGATGGTGATGGTGATGGTGATGATATGGCAAGTTATAGAGGAAGACACCTGGTGTTCTCTTCTGAACTCCATGTGCCTGTATACACAACACATACACTCGCACAAAAGATTTGAGCTTGGGTAGAAGCATAAATAGTTAAGAAAATCATGATTAACCAATTGTTTTCAAGATTAAAAAAAAAACTATAGTAGTTAAAATCTAACCAAGAACCCCTCTCTCTGGCTTTATATTTCTGCCCACGATTCCAGTTGATTTCCTGGAGACCACACTGGTACTAGGAACCCCAGGTAAGTCACAGCCCACCATCCACTAACACTCCTTAAAGCCAGCTCAACAGAACTGTCTTCCCTGGGCTCCATATTCTGGCCCACTACTTCAGCAGAAGGCTTTTGCGTTATTAGAGATTCCCCCATACTAGGAACTCCAGAGACCAAGCAGGCACCCAGAATTTCAGAGGCCACACAGGTACTTAGAACTCCAGAGGCTACATAAGCACCCAAACCCCCAGAAATTATTCAGGCTGCAAAAGTCCCAGTAGAGTCACCCTACTGGACCTAAAGACTCACTGGTCACCAGAACCCCAGGCCAGAAGACCAGAGGTAAAACAAACCAAAAAGCACCCATCTAACAAAGATAAACTCAGAAATCAGCACCTAAACCTATCATAATCCCAAACTCAAATGATTAGAAGCCAACAAGAGAATACGATGAACAACAGAATAACAGCAAGGGCAATATGGTACCACTAGAGTCCAGCTGTCCTACTGCAGCAAGCCCTTGATATTCCAGCACAACTGAAACACACGAAAATAACCTTAAATTCAATCTTATAAAGACTGCAGAGACCCTCAAAGAGGAAATAAATAAATCCCTTAAAGAAATCCAGGAAAATACAAATAAACGGGTAAAGGAAATGAATGAAAGTGTCTAAGATCTGAAAACAGAAGTAGAAGCAATAAAGAAAACACAAACTGAGGAAATTCAAGAGATAGAAAATCTAGGCTAGCAAACAGGGACCACAGACACAAGCATCACCAACACAATACAAGAGGTGGAAGAGACAATCTCTGGCCTAGAAGATACAAGGAAAGAAACTGATACATCAGCCAAAGAAAATGTTAACCCTAAAAAGTTCACATAAGACATACAGGAAATCTGGGACACTATGAAAAGACCAAACCTAAGAATAATAGAAATAGAAGAAGAATATTCTGAGCTCAAAAGTCCAGAAAATATATTCAACAAAACCATAGTAGAAAATTTTCCTAACCTAAAGAAAGATATACCTGTAAGGACACTAAATAGATTGGACCAGAAAATAGTCCTGCCCCCTACCATGTAATAATCAAAACACTAAATGTAAAAAACAAAGAAGGAATAATAAAAGCTGCAACAGAAAAAGGCAATCTGTCCTGCCTACAAAATACACTGAGGTAAAGGTGGGGTAGAAATTGTGGGAGTGGCCAACCAAGGACTAGTTCAGCTTGAGGTCTGTCCTGAGAGAGGGAGCCCACCCCTGACACTGCCTGGAGGGCCAGAACCCAGAGGTTGGATAGCCCAGACACCTAGGGTAGAACCACACACTACTGACCAAAACAAACAAACAAACAAACAACAAAAACAAAACACCAAAAGTTAAAAAGTTAATGAAATGATTCCTAATGCTATTCTGTTGTACTCATAGATTGGTATCCAGCCCAATGGTTATGAGAGAGGCTTCACTCAGCCACTGATGGAAACAGATGCAGAGACCCACAGCTAAACATTAGATGGAATTTGGAGAATCCTGCTGAAGACAGGAGGAACTGTAGGAACCAGAGAGGTCAAGGACATCACAAGAAAACCCACAGAATCAACTAACCTGGGTTTATAGGGGCTCACAGAGACTGAACCACCAATCAGGGAGCCTGCGTAGCACTGACGTAAGCCCTCTGCATATATTTTACAGTTGTGTGACTTGGACTTCTTGTGGGACTCCTAACAGCGGTAAGGAGGTTGTCTCTGACTCTGTTGCCTGCTTTTGGGACCCTTTCCTCCTACTGAATAGCCTAATCTAAACTTGACAGGAGAGGAGGTGTCTAATCTTACTGTAATTTGATATGCCAGGGCTGATTGATGGGTAAGGGAGTGAGAGGAGAGGAGGGAGGGAAAACTGCAGCTGGGTCTGTTTGTGTGTGTGTGTGTGTGTGTGTGTGTGTGTGAGAGAGAGAGAGAGAGAGAGAGAGAGAGAATAAATTTTTCAACATTTATTTTATATTTATAATTTGTTTTCAGTTTATTAGATAATTACGTTTCCCCCTTTATCCTCCCTCCAGCCCCTCCCATGTAACACCACCACCATCTTACCTAGCTTTTTCTCATATTCACAGCCTTTTTTTCTTTAATTGATGTTATATATTTCTAAACATATAAATACAACCTGCTCAGTCCACACAATGTTACTTGTATGTATACGGTTTGGGGGCTGACCACATGGAATTGGATGACCAGTGGTGTGGTCTTCCCTCTAGAAGACTATTCCTCCCACTCAGCATCCTTTAGTCTGTCTGGAGTTCGTTTAGAGCTGAGGCCTCAGGAGCTCTTTCACTTCTGTATGCTAAGGCTGAATGGCGCCATCCTTGTTCAGATCATGTTTAGGCAACCATGTTGTAAAACATTAATAAGTGTATCTTCTAACATTTCTAGGACACACAGTCTCCTCCCAGTTCCTCTGGCTCTAACAATCTTTCCATGCCATCCTCTGCAACCTTCCCTGAGCCATAGGTGCTGACGTCGTGTTATAGATGCATCAGTTGGGAATGGACTCTGCAACTCTGCATTTTGACCAGTTGTGGTTTTCTCTCATGGCCTTTTCTCTGTTGCAAAGAAAAGTTTCCTTGATGAGGAGTGAGGACTACACTTATCTGTGGGCATAAGGATACGTATTTAGAATGCAGTTGAGGGATTGTGTTATTAACCAAAGTCCTTTGGCTGGCGGCCTCATACCAGGTGACCACAGATTCTGAGATTCAGTAATTTGCTTGTGTTACCAACCAAACACATTTCAGCCTTCCATCTTACCAATGATGAATACATGAATACACAGAATGTTTTCTCTCTCTCTCTCTCTCTCTCTCTCTCTCTCTCTCTCTCTCTCTCTCTCTCTCTCTCTTGGATTCAGTTGATATGTAGCATTTTACTAGACTATCATTGAAAGAGACAGAGTCAAGAAAGAAGCTCTGTTCAGAGTCCAACAACTGCACTGTATTTTGCTGCTCAAACAAATTAACCCATTAAGCAAACACTTTCAGGTTCTAGTAATAGGTCATATACCTTTCTAAAATTAATAAATCAGGTCCTAAAAGCAAATGCTCCCTGATGACCAAGTTCTCAGATGTGCCTCTATATTGGAACCAGTGCTCACAGATAAAAGACATTAAGACCATTCTCTTCCAAAATATTTCTGGTCTGTTTTTTTTTTCCACCATCCTTTTACTGAACCATGAGGAGAGGAAACTGGGCTCAGGGAGAGTCAGAGGAATATGTACACTCCATGGCTCCCACCTCTACGATTTACAAAGCTACTAGAACAAGATGAAGTATACTCTGGTTTAGTTAACCCAGCTCACTCCCACATTCCACCTCACCACCTCCCTACCACAGAGACACACTGTCAAAGAGCTCGCTGAGCCCTGAAAGGTGGTCATGAAGTTTATGTCTTATGCTCTCTTGCACTCATAGCAAGTAAACGCAAGTGATTTCATGAAATTCAAATTCGTCTCTTCACTTCACTCTGTGTTTCCTCTCTCTTATCAGTGGTATAAAAAGGATCTCAGAAAGGCCATTGTGCATGCTCCACCGGAAGCACGTGATGATGGCTCAGAGCTACCAAGGGATTGTTGGGGGTTGAGAACGTCCACTTTAAGATCTGCAAACTAAAGAAACTGCATGAGACACTTAGTAGGCTTTGTTTCCCGTATGTGAAACTGAAAAGAGCTCTGGGTTTATGTATGTCCTGGAATACATCAAATCCCATATCTAATGTAGCCCAGTAAGGAAACTGAGACACAAAAGGCACCATGACTTGTCTAAATTTACCATTCAAATTGGTTTTAAATGAGTTAGTAATGACACCATCCATTACTTTTCTCAGACATAAAAAGACAATCCTTGCTTTTGTTACTAAAACATTTTAAGCTACTTGAGCACATATGGACATGCACACCAGCATGCGTGCATACACAAATATGACTTTAGAACCCTTAGGAAAAATATAAGAAAGAGTAGCATGGAAAGAGATCAGACAAACTTACAGAACAACAACAACAACAACAACAAACGATCAATTGCTTAGAATATCTTTTCCCAACACCAACAACGATTTATTTATATAGGAAAACTATTCTGTCTGTATAGGAAATACAATGACTTGTGACTGAGCAGTTTCACTGCTCTGTCCCCTACAAGAATCACTAACATCAGTAAACAAACAAACATTGTGAGATCACAAATTACCAGTTATATCCTGCCATACTTAGGACTGAGAGGGCTGATTAGAAAGATTAATCTATTTTTTTCTAATATTGAAGTTTAAAACATCATTCTTTTATCTAGCGACTTTTTCATCTCCCTCTGTCAAACATGCTTGGGCTTCAGTCACTTCTCGACCTTACCAGTGAATAATTCATAGTTAAGTGCTAGTTCCGAAGCAAGGAAAAGAAACTTTTAAAATTTGCATGTGATGATTTTTAAGTATGTCCACAAACTCCCTGGTGTCCCTCATCACACAGTACAGTCTCATTCCACAGCCCTGGAATACAGCTCGCTTCTATCAAAGAAAACACAGACAATGGTGCTATGGGGATGATGAACCTAGACTCGTAAATGGTGATGGATGCTCTCTGTCTCTTGGTCATGGACTCATGGAGTCCTGCTCTACCATGTTAGAAGTGTGTCTATGCTCTATAGCCATTGAATCAGAACAACATAGAGAATCCATACAGGGAAGCAAAACTGCCCAAAAAAATTCCAACAGTTTGGTCATTTTATCCCAGACAGTAAATATATGATTGATGATGGTTTTCAGTCAGTTCCAGCCCTGCCACTATCTGACTGCCACTGTCTGAACAATCTCAAGGGCAAACAATCTAGCTGAGCCCAAACAACCCCAAGTCTTCATGACTGCTTCATGACATTAAGTTGGGGGTGATCTGGTGATACCTACCATGGTAGCTTAATCCTAGTCTAAGTTGATTCAGCAAGGCCTAGTAGATCATTAAGGATATCTCTGGGTGCATCTGTGAGAGCATTTGTAGAAACAGTAAACTCATGAGGGCTCTAACCCACGGTATGGATCAATCTGTTAAAGAGTACATTATTGGGAGTGGGCAAAAAGTAGGAGGAGGTAGAATCTTGTTGGTCCTCCAGTTACTGTGCTATATCTTACCCTGGGAGCTATATCTTACCCTGGTCCTTTCTTTTATTCCATTTTCTCTGTGTCCTGCCTGCCATGATGTTAATTTACCTGCTCTGCTACACACCTCCTCATCACATGGCCCTCTGATGTGCACAGTGGAAAGGAGTCATACCTCTCCTGAGTTGTCCTCTCAGCGATTTGGTCACAGTGAAGCAAGAGTAACTCAATGTACGTACTGCTCCAGGAAATAATCTACCAAGTGGACCGCTGCTGCATTGACTGTCTAGAAACTTCTCCCTGTGGGGAACACTTTGCCCTTCCAATTCAACACTCTTCTAGATTTATTTATTAAGTAACACAAGAATATTCTGGCATATGGGGCAGATGTGTAATCTAAACTAGCCGATGAGAACATTCCATCCTGTATACAGTAGTAAAAGGAAAGAGATTCATTACTCAGCATAGCCAATCGGCCTGAAAAGCACAGTGCACACTGAGTCAAGAGAGGCCCCCTTTCCTCCTCCTGTTTTGTGGCATATCTATTAAGAGGAGGAACAATATGATAAGAGAAAGAAGGGCACGGGGTCAGTGCTGTAGAGAACCATGGATGGTGGGAAGCAAACACTGACTGAATTAGGCATGATGTCACCACCTGAGCACGCTGACTCCTTGATCTTTTCAGACACATGAATTATTGATAAGATTTCTATTTTTCTAAGCTAGTTTTAGTTTGCTTTCTTCTACTTGCAGGGAGAATTCTGTTCAATTCAGTAAATTTTTGTAAAGGGGTACATGAAAATGCCAGAAGCGGATATATAACCTTAGCTTAAAACAAAATTCCAAGTATTTATACAAATGTTACATTCAAAGTAGAAAAATATGTAAATCACTCTTTGATGTACATAATATACTTGGTTTAAATAAAAACAAAGGAATAAAAAGTACAAATTGCAGTTTCATGTTAAAAACTGAAATTTGGTTCCATAATCATATCACTTTGGATTGTAAATATTTTCCTAGGCCCAAACCTTAGTAACTTAAAACCTTTATTACCTGACAGCCTTCAGGCCAATTGTCAGGGGTGAGTTAGCTGTGTCTCTGAATCTTTTCTTTTTTTTATTTTATCATTTCCAAATTTTTTTAATTAGGTATTTTCTTCATTTACATTTCCAATGCTATCCCAAAAGTCCCTCAAACCCCCCACACACACACTCCCCTACCCACCCACTCCCACTTCTTGGCCCTGGCGTTCCCCTGTACTGAGGCATATAAAGTTTGCAAGACCAAGGGGTCTCTCTTCCCAATGATGGTCGACTAGGCCATCTTTTGCTACATATGCAGCTAGAGACACGAAATTTTTTAGGTTATAACCAAAGACTCAGCAGGTGGGAGGGCTCATCTGGCAGGGGCGTTAGGTGGGAGGCTTCTGGGCACTGTTGGATGGATTCATATGCCCAGGTCTGCAGAGAGCTCTACTTCCAAACTTGGCATGAACAAAATTAAATAGTTCAGGTTTTTTATTTTGGTTTGTTTGATTTTTCCATTTTTTTTTTGTTTGTTTGTTTGCTTGCTTGCTGTTTGGTTTCGCTTTTATTTTTAGAGACTTCTTTTTTTATTGTTTGAGAATTTCTAAATGCCTCTATGGTTTGAATAAATGCACCCTTCATTCACCCCCCAGTAATTGTTTTCCTATACCCCATCACTTTTCCATCCACATTTCATGTGCTTTTAAAGCAAAAATTACACTGAGCCCACTTCACACTGCCTGTATGTGCAGGGATGTAACCATCTACTGGAGGTTGGATGGTCTCTCAGTCACTGTGGGTTTACTTGTGAAATGGGGCTGTCATGACAGGCAAATACTAATTCTTGCAGACATCATTTTTCTTTTGATTTTTTCTTATGATTTTTCTCTACCCTCTTCCATGAAGACCCTGGATCCCTGACAGGGGATATAGTTATTGCATTTAGAGCTAAGCATTCCACAGTCTCTTATTTTCTCTGTGTTGCTAAGCTTGGGGTCTTTGTATTAATTACAACATAATGTAAAGAGAAGCTTCTTTAAGGCCCACCAACGGTGCACTAGTCTATAGATACAAAATTAAGAACCTAGTGGGCAATAGGTTACTATGTTCATTTAGCAGAATAACCATGCTAGCTTCTCACTTAGGCCCAGGACCTACCCAGCCACAAATTGTGGTTCCAGATAATGGTACAAATCATGAGTCCTGGGGTTTTTTGTTTTGTTTTGTTTTTTGTTTTCGGAGTAGGCTATAAATCCAATCAAAAAGTTGTTGGTAACACCCATAACTCCTGCATTTTCATTGCTCCAGTGAGCATAACTTGACAGGCCGCTCTTTACAATAGCTCCCAGGGTTCACAGCTGATGGTTTTCCTCCCCCAGCAGCATGAGTAGAACCATCCATCCCATGAAAGACAGCCAGTGGGGAAGCAATCCTAGGTAGGTAGCGGCTCAGTGTCCTGTGACCCAAGTGTGTTATCTTCAGCTATAAGATCTTATTATTAAGTTCTGGGGTGGGTAATAAGGAGCAATACCAATATTCTCTAATTCTGGGTGACCATTATGAGACCCTATTGACCAACAACTTGCAAAAAAAGGAAAAAAGGAAAAAAAAAGAGGTAAATCATATCAGGCAATAACCTTTTTGTTAGCCTGTGGTGTCTGAGAGAGGCATTGCTTCCCACCACCACACTATAGGGTGACTACATTTAAATCCCTTTTATATATGTATATGTGTGCATTTAGGAAGCGCCTATAGCAGTAGGCTTATGTGTGACATTTTTCAAACCTCTTTATTGTAGTCACCCTTCCCAAATTCACTCCTTTATACTGCCCTCTCAACCCTCACCCATTTAACCCTTCCTATGCCTTTCTGTCTTCAAACCACCAGGATTATTCCACTCTCCTCTGAAATTCACCCATGACCCCATACTACTTTCCTGACTTCTACGGGCACTCCAACTTAAATACAAATATCTAATGATTCAAAGCTAGCATCTACATATGAGAGAGAATGTGCTACTCAACATTTGGTTCAGGGAGAAGGGGATACCTGAGAAACCTGGCAGGCCTGCAATGGAAAGAACAGACCTTGCTGGAGGCACAGGGAAGAACGGCTCAGAGGAGCTTGGTGAGCCTATGGGATGGGAAGGAGCAGGCCTCCGTGAGAGTAAATGATGGAGAAGCAGGGCAGGTGACTGCTGAAGAGGAGCCCCATGAGAGCCATGCTGCCTGTTGATAACGTAATAGAACCAAATGTGGGCTTTGTCACGGGCATTCTCTAAAGGGCAGCTCACAATGTGGCTGTAACCACCTTTACAATGAGCAAATTGAGAGAGAGAGAAAGAGAGAGAGAGAGAGAGAGAGAGAGAGAGAGAGAGAGAGAATAATCCAGCCCCAGAAATGAGAACCCCTTGCTACCCTAGTCTCTTCCTGAGAAACAAGCCACTAGGTCCATCCCAGTGTCAAATGAGGGGGTTGCATCTGAGCAGGAATACCAAGAGGCAGGCAGAGGCCACTGAGACCCAGGTCAGGAGTTGTCTAAGCATCCCTCCAGAGCAGTCTCATGTCACAGGTTTCTATATGCTTAAAGGTCAAACTTAAAGCCACATGTGTCTTACTTAGAACAAAATTGATTCTGGCAGAAAATTCTTCCTAGGAAATTAAAGAGTATTATTTCCCCAACACCAAGCAGCACCAAAATGTTACTATAATTGGGCTATTTTAATGGTTTGATCAGATCTGTAACCAACTAGGAAACACACCACAGGCACAGCTCCATAAATACTGTTTGACTGCCTTAACTGTGTTTCTCTAACTAAATGAGTACAAAAATCCAAATATGTGATGGGGCTTCTGGGAAAGACTAACTGAAGAAGCTCGATTCAGAGTGAGTGACGCATTCTGGGAGCACCTCAGGTAAAAGAAGACTAAGAAGAAAGCTGTGTCTGCTTGCCTGTCTTCTCCGCTTGAGAGAGAAAATACATACATACATACATACATACATACATACATACATACATACATACATACATACAAAAAACCTCCTTTGGCTTTGCAATGCAGAATAAAGACCAAAGGCTCTCCAACACCAGATTAGGGCCGCTGAGACATCAGGCTTTGTGGACTGAGCAAATCCTAGTGGCTTTAGGATGCAGATGGTCATTGTTATCAAGTATAAACCAGTCTAATGAATATCGCTTTATAATACACATTTATTCTCTTGGTTCCATTCCTCCAAAGAGCACTGACTATTACAGGTTCTCTAACCTGGCACTTTATAGTTACATTTGCCTAAGCAACATTCCTTTTTACTTATCTTATTGGTGAACCGTTGAGGGTGGTGGGTAGTGGGTAGAGATTATAGAGGAACTAGACCTTTTGCAGGATCCACGTGCACAAGCATTAGAACACTTTGAATCACAGCACAAAGGGTGCAACTTTCTTGGTTTCTTGGTTTGAAGGGCAAATGTCCTAGATCCCAGGTCTCATCCAAGTCAGGGAGACCAGTCTCGCCTGCACCCCCTAGGAGCCTACACACACATAGGTGTATAGGAGTGACTGAATGCATGAAGATGTAGCATTCAGAGTGGATTAATATAGTGGGGAAACCACGGGAATTATACATTTATCAAGAATACTTGGCCCTGTCTATCTGAACATTTGGACTTGTTGCTTTCTAATCACTAATTGCTCCATAAAATCCCATTTGGCTGTCGTAAGCATGTTCCTCTAAGCAAATGAGTGTGTAAAACAAAACCATCACTGTTAGGGTAGCTCATTATTAAGCTTTAAGAAAAGACTATCATTGTCTGCATCTGGCACAAGGAAAAGAGTAAAATTATTTGCATAAAAAACTATTAGATGTAGAATTTTAAAAGAAGACTTAGACTCCAGGGTATGTCATTCTAAAAATAGTTTCACTTATTGTAGAGATGTACTGGCACAAAGCTATTTTATAAATACTTTAAGTTGCTACTTCCCACGTGTACGGGGTGCATTCCCAATTTTACATGTTGGTATTCATTTTTAAATAAATACTTTCATTTTCCTATCTACATAAACAGTAGCCTTAGATTCCTCCTGGAGAGCAGCAGTCACTAACCAATCACCTGAAGGTTTCTTTTGTGTGCAACTTTCCAATGTAGGGAAGCCAAGGTTGCAGTGGAGAATAAAATAACAAGAACAATTGGTTCTGGCCATAAGAAAATGTTCTCAGCTTGATTCAAATTGCGTTTGTGCCCAGTTCACACAAGAACGCAAAACAAACCACTATCGACTTATTAAGCCAGGATATGTGAGCTGGAGAAAAGCAGTATGTGTCAGCAGAGGGTTCTATTACAAAACTGCTTCCCATCACCAAAATATCAGTATAAGAACTGACACCATGTAGTTGAATCTGGTCTTCAGCATTGTTGTCAACCTTCCTTACCACTGTTTCTGAAGTTATAAAGCACTGAGAATGTTGGATAAGGCTTGCACTTCCTGAAAGTGGTGGCTTTAAACTCCATTTCTCTCTCTATTGCTTTCCATCCACCCAAAAAATAAAACAAGGTTGGAAGGGTTGGGTGTCTCCTCTCTGCTGTCTCGTTCAGTCTTTTTCACAAAAGGCACGTCATGGGGCTGGGAGGCTGAGCTTGTGGTAACACCTTAGGTTCATACTTGCAGGAACTCTAAGGTGGAAGCAGGCTGTGATGTCATTTTGTAGTCATTTTCCTGAATACCTACTTCAATGTCTGATACTATTGTGATGGGGGGTTTTGAGGACATGACTGTCAAATCTTCCTACCCACCAATAAGAACCTCCACATGTAACTTTTCTGTGATCCATTCCCCTGTTTTTGTGGATAGTTAAGGATGCCTGATAAGTTTTATGCATTAATTCAAATGTGTTTTAATGGTTTTATGCAAAGCATTAGACACTGTAGTAACTGGTTTTGTGTATCAACTTGACACAAGCTGGAGTTAGAGAGAAAGGAGCCTCACTTGAGGAAATGACTCCATGATATCCAACTGTAAAGCATTTTCTCAGTTGGTGATCAATGGGGGAGGGCCTATTATGGGTGGTGCTATCCCTGAGCTGGCAGTCCTTGGTTCTATAAGAAAACAAACTGAGCAAACCAGGGGAAGCGCGCCAGTAACATCTCTCCATGGCCTCTGCATCAGCTCCTATGTCCTGGCCTGCTTGAGTTCTAGTCCTGACTTCCTTTGGTGATGAACAGCAATGTGGAAGTGTAAGCTGAATAAACCCTTTCCTCCCCAATTTGCTTCTTGATCATGATGTTTGTACAGGAATAGAAACCCTGACTAAGACTGACACTATAGTTAGGATCAAAGCCATGCTCACCTTTGCTTCTTGGAAACACACATATGGTTTAGCAAAAAAGACTCAACCTCAGGACCCCACCGTAGGTGTTAGTACTAAGGCTACCTACCTTCTGTTCATCAAGAAAAGTGGCCTGGCAGCCAGTAACAAGGATGCTGGAGTCAGAGCCTAAACTGCAACCTTACTCCTGCCTCATACTGTACCCATCCTGCCAGAAACAAAATTACCCTAAGAGAACTGCTGCTCTCTCTGGCTAACAGCTAAACCAATGTGGCTAACTGGTGAAACAACAGCTCTCAGGAAATTGGGATTTCATCAGGAATCTCATGCTGGGAAAAGAAAAAGAATGAAGCCTGGTGCCAGAAAAGGGAAGGATTCGTCTCCCAAGAAGAGATTTCCCACAGCTCTGACAACTTAGATTGCCTTACAGGAAGGACTGGCACCAAGACAATGACAGATCAGTGATGAGTAAGGACCCTCCTTTGACCAAGACTACTTAGTTATTCATTTCTTTTGCCTTCTATTCAAGCCTGAATCTCATGTCAGGACTCCAAAGATTAAAGATAATTAAATTAAATTAAATTAAATTAAATTTTAAAGACTTAATGTCATGTCCCAAAAAACCTAGTACCTGTGGCTCCTCCCAGCACTTCTTGTCCAACCCCCTACCCTAAACCTCTCCAGTCCAGGAGCTCAACTTAGCTTCTCTTCCTCCCCAGCTTCTTGCAAATGCGCTTGTGTGTGTGTGTGTGTGTGTGTGTGTGTGTGTGTGTGTGTGTGTGTGTGTAGATAGATGGATAGATAGATAGATAGATAGATAGATAGATAGATAGATAGATAGATAGATGATAGAAACATACATACATACATACATACATACATACATATATACACAGACAGACATATATTTCTACATTTCAGCCATTTTAGCTAAGTATGCTTGGTCCTCTGGGACCCTTTTGCCCTCTCTCTCCTATTCCTCTTTTGCTATCACCCCATTTCTCTTCTCTCATGGCCCGGTTCAATCTAGACCTTTCAGATGCCTCTATCTGTGCTTGCCCTCATATCTAAATAAAATTATTTTCTTCAACTGTACTTTGGAGTGGTCATGTCCTTATAAACCTGTTTTGTGAGTTTATCTCTATCAGCCTGAAGTCTGCCAGCAAGGTAAAATGTATCTGTGTCTGCCTCACACAGCCGCAGACCTAGTAGCTCTAGAAAAGTGAGGCTTGAAGTCTGATTTTACATATGAAATGAGCTAACTAGGTAGCTGCAGCCTTGGAAAAGGAGCTGGTTGCTATTAACACCCTCAGAGATTTGAGAAGGATAAATTATAGCAGGAATTATCATACAAATGGCCTATGTATCAATTAAAATGCCAAAGACTTACCACTACCTGAGTGATTATCCTAGGTTCCTGTGGTCTCGATAGCTTTGTTGGGAGGTTGTAGGTCTTTGACTGTCAGAATGGCATGACATCTTCTGTTGATGCATTCAGAACAGCATTCAGCTACCAAACCCAGACGGTTTGAGAGGTTTTCCTGTGGAGAAGGAATTTGGGAGAGCTGGCCTACTTGGACAAGGCAGAGTAGAGCATTCTCCTGAACAGTGTCTACAGTTTAGGCAGAGCCTTGGTGGCAACCATGGGGCACTTTGCTCAGTGGTTAGCATCGCCATAATCCAGGTGGAGCGATCTGTGTTCTATCATCTTCTTTGTAGCCCTTAGGATCACACTGGAGGCTGGCATTTCTGTCTATCACTGAGGGAGTCTCTAGAGCTCTTTGCTCTTCTTCCCAGTGTGACCACATTGAGTCATTAATTCCCCTTTCTCTGCTTTTCAGTATAACTTGTCTGTTTAATGGTCTTGATGAAGATTGGAGGCCAAGCACAGCTTTAACCAGCCTGTGCAGTAGGATTTTAGGCATTACAGGGATGAAGTGGAGCTCAATATAATGCAGGAAATGTTATTCATGTATTAGTATTCAGAACATGATGGTACCAAGGATACAAGAAGGAGTCCTTAGATTCGGACGCCAGAAGAGAATAGCTAGTATGAAGCTTTGAGTGAGAATAGATGGGAAGAGAATGCTTGAAGGGCCGTGGTCTAGTTTGGATTTGCAATGTGGCATAAGGCCTGTGGCACTATTAGGAGGGAGTAGGGTTCTGAAGAAGAGAGGCCTGGTAAGAAGACATCTCTGGGGTCTAGCACTCAAAGGGGATCGTGGACCCTGGCTCTTTCTCTTTCCATGGTTTGTCTGTCGGCCTAAGGTGAGCACTTTTGCTCTGTTATATGATTTACCCAGAAAGTACAGCATCACCAAAGGCCTAGACATAGCACCACCAACCATTGTGGAATAGGCCCTTCAGAACACTGAGCCAAAGTAAGCCCCTTCTCTCCACAAGTTCATTACCTGAGGGACATGTTATAATAATAGAAAGCCAACCAGCCCAGGCAAGTTACTGGACTTCTGTATGAGAAAAGTAAATTAGACTCGTGGGCCTAGTGAAGTACTCATTCCCACTTCTAGGGGACCAGTGGGGCCATGGCAAAAACCCTAGTCTAGGTCATAGAAGTACATAAATACAGCCTTCCCCTTTGTGATGGTTTGTATATGCTCAGCCGAGGGAGTGGCACTATTAGAAGATGTGGCCTTGTTGGAGTAAGCATGGCACTGTGGGTGTGGGCTTTAAGATGCCATCCTAGCTGCCAAGAAGATAGTATTCTGATAGTAGCCTTCAGATGAAGATATAAAACTTTCATCTGTACCTGCACCATGCCTGCCTGGATGCTGCCATGCTCCTGCCTTGATGATAATGGACAGAACTCTGAACCTATAAGCCAGCCCCAATTAAGTGTTGTTCTTATTAGACTTTCCTTGGTCATAGTGTCTGTTCACAGCAGTAAAACCCTAACTAAAGACACACTTTTACAGACGACAAAGTAGAGGTTCAATATAGAAAAAAGAAAAAGAAAATGACTTATCCAAAGACACACTGACTTATGAATGAAGAAGTGACATCATGGATAGCATCTGACAGTAATTTTATTATATTTATTTACTTATTTGCCTACTTGTATGGATGGAAGCAGGACAGACAACTGCCATGAAGCACTTATGAAAGTCAGAGGGCAACTTGCAGGAATTTGTTTTCTTCTTCTACTGTGTGCATTCTGGTAATTAACGTTCAATTAACAAGCGTGTTTACCTATATGACCTAACAGTACTTTAAACCTGCCAATCAAGTGCCTGTTTAGCTTCCATTATACTGTCATGAATGCATTCAAAATATTGTGACTGCATAACTACTGTGCACGCACGCACACACACACACACACACACACACACACACACACGTGTAGTTCACATCACTAAGAAAGCAAGCATGGCATCAGTGAAGAAAGGGGGTGAGTAGGACAACAACCTACTCATAGAACAGAGGAAACCAGAGAGCCCAAGCTGGCTGCAGGCCATATAGGGAGAAGTTCAATGCTGGTGAGAAGCAACTGTCCCATCTAAACTAGAACTAAATGGTCTCAACTTTACTGTTTTGACCATGAGACCCAGGACATAAAGACCCACATTTTAAATCTGTTCTACTTCTTAGCTTTCTGACCTGGGCAAGTTACTTAAACTCTCAGGGCTTTGGATTCTGCCTCTATAAACAAGAGATAATAGCATCTGACTCGCAGGGTTGTTTTCATTAGACATTGGGGAGAAAGTGGTGGTGATGTCCAGCAGCATTTCTGACCCATGTTGCTTGGCACTTCTTCTGCAAATCCAGGTAGGTCCAAAGACAGTCATTTTCTGGAAAAGTCTCAATTATCTGCTATGCAGCAAGACTCTCCTAATTGGGCTCTTGGTCTGTTTAGTTTTAATGATATTTTTTCCAAATTAAATAGAGAGCGAGAAGCTGGTTTAGATTACGGGGTCACTGCAAAAAAGAACAGAGAAAGTAGATATGACCCATTTTTAAGCTGCCACAGCATAATTGGGAATGCATTCTTTGTCCTGGGAGAGAGCCAGAGCTGTAGGCCTTCCTTGCTCTGTGGGTCACATTACCAAGAGAGACACTTTGAGAGTTGGATGCTCTGGTTTGTTCCTGCAGCTTCACTTTCTCTGACCTTCCAGGGCTCCCTCACCAGGAGGCTTGTCTAACACACTTCCAAGAATTGTTGAAATTTCTGTTTTATATATTCGGCTCTAGGAGCTCCAGTGGCGCAATCGGTTAGCGCGCGGTACTTATATATTCCGCTCCAAACAAGGTCAATACCAATGCCTTTATGACACTATTAATGCAATCCCTAATGCCATCTGTTGGTAGGGGGAAGAGTTGAGATGAATACTACAACAATTTGCGATAGATTGTCTCCAAAGACAACCCATTATGCAAGAGGTACTAAGGGAAGATTTTTCCAGCTGAAAGAAGGTGGTCTCGGGTAGTAAATGAATTACACATACTCATACACACACATGCACACACACACACAGTATACCAGTAATTTTGTCATCAGAAAAGACAATACAGGATGAAGAGATGGTTCAGTGTGTAGAGTACTTGCCATACAAACGTGAGGATCTGGGTTTGGATTCTCACAACCCACACAAAGCCCAATGCAATAGCACACATCTGTAATCCCAGCCCTTGTCGAGGGAGAGAGGAGGCTGAAATAGGAGGAACTTCAGAAGCTTACAGGCGACCTAGACTGGCATATGCAATGGTAAATAAAAACCCAGTCTTAAATAACATAGAATGCAGGGACTGGCATCAGAGTTTGACCCCTGACCTCCACATATATACCATGGTGTGTTGGGGGGTAGGGTATGCATAACACATGCACACACATGTACACATATATGTGTGCACATAAACATACATGCAAAGGTTAAAAAATTATATATTTGTTTAGAATTTAAGGACAGTATGGAGGCTTGTCTTGTTACCTACTCCATAGAATACACTAACTAGAAAAATACACAAAGGACAGTCACAAAAACTACGTAACCTAGGCAAAAGCACTTCAGAGAACACATGCATAAATGTTACCATAATATTAAATTTTAAATAGAAAGAGGCATTCTCCCAATGACATAAGGGCCAACCATATAAAATGATAAACCTAAAAAACAGCCCTGTAGGACAGGAACCAAAGCTAAGAGAGAAATAGTTGTACAATGAGAGTCTGAGACTTTAACACTTCAGTTTTCATAACTTATACAACAACTAGACAAGAACTGAACAAAGTAATGGGACTTGAGCAACACTACTCACCAATTTGATCTAACTAGTATCTCTGGGATGTTCCACCAACTGTAGCAGAGCATGCATTTCTCTCAGCTCACTTGAAACATTATTCAGAAAAGAGAGAGAGAGAGAGAGGGAGAGAGAGAGAGACATGATATCTAAGACACAAAATAATTCTCAGTAAGTTTAAAACTATCAAAGCCATGCTAGGTAAATCCCTAACCACAATGGAGTGAACAAGAGACACTTGGGAAATACAAAAATATGTGAAATTTAAACAACAAAGTCCTAAACTCTATTGGAGTGTATTAAGCAAGAAATCACAGTGAAAAGGAAAATACTTTGGTATGAATGAAAATAAAAACACTGCACGCTGGGACTTAAGAGATGCAGCTAAAGTGTTTCTTAAAGGTCAATTTATAGCTGTAACACCTATGTTAGCAAAGAACACCTGAGATCGGTGGTTTAACTGTCTGTGTTAAAACACTGCGGGGAAGAGAGCAAAGCAATCCTTAAGAAAATTACAAACTCTGTTGCAGGTGTAGCTGCTATGTTACATGTGCATTAGTAGGTGGCAGAGAGCAGAGGGGCTATGTCTACACTCAGTGTTCTGACCTGTGAACATATGAATAATTAATTAGTAGTCTAACATTCCCTTTTAAAAGCCTGAGACAACCATGAACCCTGTACCACGCAGGCCCAGACAGGTTTCCAGGGCAGGGAGCAAGCTTCACACACACACACTCCCTCCACTTAGGAACAGGGCTGAGCCTGAGATAGACTAGCTTTACATAGAGCCACTCAGATGGGCCCCAACCACCAGACAATCACCATGGGGCCCAAACAGAGAGCTAGCCTGAAATGACCACCAGTCTGGGTCACAGGGGCAGACCATGCCTGAGATGACCCTTGCTGGGTTCTATAATGTACAAGCAATGCCTAACACAACCCCTCCTGAATTGATGCCAGACATTCAGAGACTCCAAGCGCCACCAAGAGGAGCAAGTAAGTAGTAGAGAAATGGAAGAGAAAGAAACAGAAGGATGTGGGCACAATGACAAGAGGCAGATCTGGAGACTCAAGGGTAGTGAGGAACAGCCTAATGTGAGTAGCTGGTGGTGCCACCTGGAACCATGGTGGGGTCCTGGCCTGTGCTGCCACCAATGCCACATCTGGGTCCATGGCCCTGTTGCAGCCATGTTACCACCAAAGGCCAGGAGGACTTCCCTGGTCTGGGATGCCACTGGGGATATGTTAATGTCTGAATTGGTCTCACTCCTCACCTGGACATCATGGGGGAGTTTGCCTTGTGGGTGTGAGAGCAGGAGAGTTGACTCTGCCCCTATCTAGCTGCAGTAATTGGTAGAGCCACCAGACATACTGCGGGAGTTGTGGGTGAGCCAGCCTGAAAATAGAGAATGGGAGACCTGGCCATGCTACTCCTCTCCTGTGAGGTGGCATGGATGCAGGAGAGATTCCCTCCTCCCGCCTCAACAGCTGTGGCAGGTGAAAGACCTGGCCCTGGGGTCATGAGGGCAGGAGATCTGTCCCTGCCCCTCACCTCCTGCAGCACTCAAGAAAGTTGGCTCTGCACTTTACCTGGGCAGCACAGTAAAGCTGACCCTGGTGTTGAGGATGCAGGCAAGCCATCCCTGAGGGTGTAAGCATGGCAGATCTGACCCTGCTGTGCAGTAACACGGGCAAGAGAGAGATACCACTCCCCCCACCTCACCCCTCACCATCTGCAACAGGCAGGAAAGCTGTCCCAAGATCTTCAGAGTGGCAGAGCTGGCCCTGCCCCTCACCTGCTGCAGCACTCAGGAGAGCAGGCCCTGCGCCTCATCTGGGAAACACAGTAAAGCTGGCCCTGAATGTAGGGGTTGTAGGTGATCCAGCCCAGGGTGTGAGTGCAGGAGAGCATGCAAATGAGGAGAGGTGGTGCAAATGAGGTAGAGTCACCCTCCTCCTTTCTCTTTCCTCCCTCCTCCCTTACCACATATAACAGGCAGAAGGGCTGGACTGAGGTCATGAGAATGAAAGAATTGGTCATGGCCCTCGACAGCTGTAACACTCCACCTCACTTGGGCAGTTTCGGGGTTGATGGTGAGAACAGGGGAGCCAGAGGGCTAACCAGCTCAGATACCACTCAGGCCCAGATCCAGGGCTTTAAATTGGCCCACCCCAACGTCTACCCCATCTATGCTGCTGGAATCCATAAAGGGACCAGTCCTGCAAAATTCAGAACTATTGAATTCCATGACACAGACAACAACAGGATATCTAGAGGAGTCCAGATGAGGTTGCTGTATTGATAGAGCAGTAGAAGTCAGAAGTCTAGAACCAGATCAATGACTCATTGCAATGAATATTCGCAGGCAAAGATATGGACAAAGGGGTATACTGTGGGACACACTGTGACACACCACAGTTTCCACAATGAGATTTTTCCCCCTGTTGGTGGGGAGGTTGCAAGGTTGGAGGGTGAGTACTAGGAGAGGGGAAGATGAGTGAGACTCGGACTCGGATGCATGATGTGAAATTCACAAAGAACCAATACATTTTTTAAAAGGAAGAAAACAGTAAAGATTACAGCAGAAATTAATGGAAAGAGGGACTAGAAAATCAGTAAATAATTAATGAAAACAGAGAAGGCACTAATGTTTCACATCTCTTCATACATACATACATACATACATACATACATACATACATCACAGCCAAGAACTTTCCTCTCTTCTCTTTGAATATGAAATGTCATTGTCACTTGTACCAATCAACCAAATACGGCAGCAGTGACAGACAAGAGGTCAGTATGTTACATAAGCGCAATGTAGCCTGATGTCAAAGGGGCCTCGCAAAAGAGGCCCTGCTGGATAAAAAGACACCAGACAAAGAAACAAGACTTGAAACCATCAGCAAACAAGTCCTAATACTGCAGACAGATAAGGGCAGGATGTCTAGATCCTTCCAACCAGGCCTCACTGTTAGCGCAGCGTAACCTCGTGAAGTAATCCAGTCACTACCCTGAGCAAACAACATCCCTGAACAACTCACAGAGTTACCTGAAATAGCGTATGACTGTATATCATAAGCCACAGGTAACTGCTTATCACTCCTAGTTTGGAACCTCATACATAGGGCTTCTAATATGATAAATGCTGATTGGATCTCAATATCAGTCCTCCACAATGTTGAGTATAGAAATCTTTGACCTGACTCTCTAAAGTCTAACAATAAACCCAGATAAGAGTTAAATTCCAGGCAGGAGAGATGGCTCAAGTGAAGCCTGCTACACAAGCAGGAGGGTCTGAGTTTAATCCCCAGCACCCATGCAGAATGCATGCTGTACTTGCAAGGGTGTGGGGTGGAGTGGATAGCCTACCAGCAAACTTATGGTTCAGCAAGAGACAGTGTCTCAAAAATGAAAAAGAATGAGGTGGAGCGCCATTGAGGAAGATACCCAGTATTAACCTCTGTCATCTATGTGGTCAGGCACATATGTATATATACCTGCACACACATGTACACGTATGTACACACATGCATGACACACAAAAGCATCTGAGAAAGAAAGAAAGAAAGAAAGAAAGAAAGAAAGAAAGAAAGAAAGAAAGAAAGAAAGAAAGAAAGAAAGAAAGGAAGGAAGGAAGGAAGGAAGAAAGGAAGGAAGAAAGGAAGAAAAAAAGAAAGGAAGAAAGGAAGAAAGGAAGAAAGAGGAAGGAAGGAAGGAAGGAAGAGAGGAAGAAAAGGAAAAGAAAAGAAGAGAAGAGAAAAGAAAAGAAAAGGGAAGGGAGGGGGAGGGAGGGAGGGAGGAAAGAAGGAAGGAAGGAAGGAAGGAAGGAAGGAAGGAAGGAAGGAAGGAAGGAAGGAAGGAAGGAAAGAAGGAAAGAAGGAAGTAAGTTATGGTTCTTTGATAAAAATGGAGATGGTGGTGGGGAGGCAGCCAGAGCCTCACTTGTTTGACAGTCCTAATTACCTTTGCATAATCAATGGGTCCTTAAGTCAATTAGAAGAACTATGATTGACACAAATGCCATGAGCTGACATATAACTCACAGAGGAAGGAAACATCCTATTGTGGCCCACAGAAAGTTAATCAAAATTATTCTCCCACCTAAGTACTAGCCAGGCCTACACTGCTTAGCTTCCGAGATCAGGTACATCCATGTTGGGACGCCCAGACTTCACTACTTGATCTACAATGCAGAGCTTTTGTTTGGAAAGTTTGGGGTGAGGGTTGTTTTTGTTCGATTTTTCTGAGGACACTTTCATTTTCTGCTTGATTTGAGGCTGCTTCTTGCTGAAACAGTCTATCTTGAGAAATGCAATTAACATACAGATACTGGACCCACAGTCCCTTACCAGTTGTATGGCCTTAACCTGTAAGTTCTCAATATGACCCCATTGTCCCAGTTATCAGTCACCTGTTGAAAACAGATTGCCCTGAGCCAGTTCCACATGGAAGAGACATTGTTTAGTTCTGAAATTGACACACACTTGGAATGCATGTTTCCCTGTGTGCAATTGCCCTGTGTGCAATGCTTTTCAGCAAAACTTTGATCTAAGAACTTACAAAATGTTTATCCATCTGCGAGGCATCTCACATGGTCAATTGGGTCAGCCATGGGTACCATAAAATTCACTGATTTGACCACATCCTTCACCAACCCAAAGCAAATATTTTCTTAATGTATATTAGTTCTAACAATTGTTATTTATTATTGAGAATTTCATGCATGGACCCAGTAAAATATGATCATATTCTCCCTCTAGTTACCCCCTCCCAGCCCCCCATTGTCCACTCCAACACATCATCTCCCCAACTTTATTTTACAACTCATTATGTCCAGTTAGTGCTGCCCATATGTGCACAGGTGTGATGTCATCGCTTGGAGCATGGGAAACCTGCCAATGTCAACACACCATGATTCTCCCTACCCCAGCAACCCTCTCCAGATAATAGCCCTTCAGTAAAGCCTGGAGCTTGGACAGTGGCTCCCCAGCCTATACTAAACTGTTGACTGCCTTGCACTTGAGCAGGTCTTATGCAGCTAACCATAGCTACTGTGAGATCATGAATGTGGTGACTACGTCCTCACCAGAAGACATTATTTTGCAGTTCTCCTCCCTATTCTCTGGTTCTTAGTCTTTCTACCACATTACCTGTTCCTTGGAGGGGTCAGATTTAGGGCTAGGCTTTTCTCAGTATTTTGACCAATTATGCACATATCTTGAAAGAATGAGGAAATAGCCTTTGGAGATCAATACTGTACCAGCAAAGGAAAGACATATTACAGGACTAGAGCAAAGGACTCCAGAAATCTGAATAGTCGGAATCAATATGGAGTGAACTGTCCCAGAACCCAGTTCCATGGGTCCAAGAAGTGAAGTGTGTCCATTAGCAATGCACTTGGCATGCCACCAGCAAAATCCTAGCTTCCTGCCCTTGAGAACCTTCACTAGGTTCATCTGGAGCTTATGGTTTTAAAAAGCAGTGCTGCTTCCATGGGGAGAAGGGGTGGTTTTCCAGTGACCTAGAAATCAAGACTGTAGCATGTAGATGTACCTCTTTAACATGAGGGGGAAAAAAACAGCAATCATGTTGACTAAGGGGTTTGACGATGAGTTCTGAGGAGAAATATATTCCACAAGGTACAGCAGGAGCATGTGATTAAGGTCAAATGAAACCCATAGCAACAGGAGCCAGGAACGATTACTAGTGTTCATGAACGAAGGTTTGGGTCCCATCACCAGGTAATGAAGCATGGCTGGCTGAGAAGCCTGCTAAAGGGAGGGAGTGGAAAGAGGTGATCTCAAATACCTGCTGTGGCTAACAATATAGAAAGCAGAAGGCAATTTTGTGACTATTTCTTCGTTTTATCATGAATATATATGTGCATGAACACCTGTGTATTCATGTGTAGTATGCACACATACATTTTTATAAAAACATGCTCAAATGCTTATTGTCTTCTTTCAAACCATCTAGAACATGAGAGACTGACTTTAACTGATAGGAAATAAGCACTAGCAACCCCTGAGCATAGTGTTAAAGTTACAGGCTCTCCAAAGAGATGGGTAGATAGCATCGGTAGACTTTGGGCCCCATGGGAAAACACTTTCAGTTGTATACAAGATATTATTGTCATTTTAGGCAGTACAACATAGTGTTTATTTGCAGTTTAAATACAGCTCAAATGGAGCCACACAGTTACCAATTCCTTAACCTCTCTCTCTCTCCTATTCTGTCTGTTTGTCTGTCTGTCTGTCTGTCCCTAATAAATGTATGGGTCTCTAACAGGGTATATGCACACCTATACACACACGCTCAGATGAGTTTTTTCTATTCAATCTGTTTCTGCAAAGAACCTTTATTCAATCCTAATCTTAAAAGTTTTCATTTACAAGATTTTGTGGGCATTCAATGAGTTAATTCATAAAATTTTTAAAATGAAATGTTATATAATATATGCTATTATTGTTATGATTCAGGCTATATTTTTGTTATTTCCATAAAATATTTCTTTTCTTTATGGCCACTCTATCAGTCACTGCTTGTCCATGGAATTCTTTGAAGCATATTATAGAAACCTGTGTCCCTCTACTAAGATGTAGAACCCTGAGAACATGACAGTGACTCCTCTTTATAGACATGGAGCACAGATTAGGCTTAGCAAATAGCAGATGCTCGATAATCTCAATCCAATAAGTGAAAGGCTCTGTCTCGTGGTAACTACAGAAGTCTACTGCCACATTAGTTTTATCAAGTCTCAATCAGTGGACAGATGCAAGTGATTCTGAGGGAAAGCCGGACAGAAAGGGGCAGTTTTTATAAGAAATCAATTGCTTAATCCATAACTGCGATAGTACTCTTCTGCTGCCATCAATTAGTTAAAAACTTTAAAGACAAGGTCTTAATCACAATGCTGAAAGCTGATTCAGGGTTACTGCAGGGTGTCCACAGGGTAGGATGCTGAAGACCTACAGAGGCCTGCTTTGAAGAAAAGGAGCAGCTCTTATGATTTCATTGATCTATCAGAACTAGGAAGAGAAAAAGAAGCCAGAGCCCCTAAGCTCTCTACTGTCCTTTGTAAACTCCTTGGTATCCTACCGTCAGCTATGTTGCCTAGTCTTGGTATTGTTCTGCCTGCCAATTTAGCCTATTTGCTAAATTGGTAGAAAGAAGAAGATGAGCAATGCATGTAAAATTAATCAGCATTCTGTTTCCCTTGGGCTAATCAGAGTCAAGTGCTAGAGTTTCAACAGAAACAGCCTTTTAATTATTGTTGCAATAAATAATAATAATGACAAGCAACTATCGAGCTAGCAAGGATGAAATCATGTCTGACCTGATGACACATATACCCACAATTACAAGCTCAACTCTTTACCAGCAGTTTGGGGGGGGGGGTACATATGGAGATTAAGGATATGTGCAACTGGGTTCATAATGAGCAGTGCAGTCCTAGAGACTCAGAGGTCAAGGCCAAAGACGTCATCTGCACTTAATCTCTTGATTATGGAATTATGACTAAGATACAATGTCTAGTTGAGATAGTAAGATAGATGGAAGATAGTGTGTCCACCTGTGTAAGCTTAGCCATAAAATAAAAATAGAAAATATGTCATCTAGAAATATATGCATTCTAGAAAATAGATGGGATAGTATTTAGAGAAAATATTTCTGAGACAACGTATTTCTATAACTATAAAGCAACCCCGTGTTCCATTCTAATGTTTATTGTGACTCTTATTCTTCCCATGAAAGTGTGGGATGTGTTTCTCTTCTCCTTGAATGTGAACTAGCCTCCCGACTTCCTTTAGCCAACAGAAGCAGCAGGAATGAATGTGTAAGGGTTGAAAACTTAGGGTTAAATGGTTTATCTCTTGTTCTCTTAGTGTCCTGATCAGCCACCTTGGAGAAAGCTTCAAGTCAATCTACTGGATAATAACAGAGGCAGATTATGGGCAGCCCAATAGCCTGCTCAGCAGACAGCTCTACTAGACTGTATGTGAGGCTAGCTTAGGCCAGCAAGCACTGAGCCAACACACCAGCCTACCAAAGACAGACATATTAGCAAGTTCAAATGTAATTTATCGAGCCTGGACCATACCCATTGAACCACCCATCTGACATTTAAAATCATAAGAAATGACAAACATCTACTATTCTGTGGAAGTGGATTACAATGTGGCTTGTTCTGCAGTGAGAGATAACTGATATCTATATAGAGAGAAAATCTAGTAATCCTTTTTTTATCAGGCTACAATGTTAGAAGGCACTTATACTGTTTTTTTTTTAATCATGAAGCAGAATCAAAACTTAAAACCCAGCTAGCCCTTTACAGAAAATAAACATGAGGCCTAGAAAGGCAATGCCTTAGGCAGAGTTTCTATTGCTTTGCTAAAGCTCCATGAGTTAAAGCAACTTGCTCACAGTCCATCACCAGAAGTTAGAATAGGTACTAAAGGCAGGAACCTGGAGGCAGAGATTGAAGCAGAGGCCATGGAAAACAATGCTGCTCATTGGATTGTTCCTCGTGCCTTGCTCAGCCTGCTAGCTTATGTCCTTAAGGACCACCATCCCAGAGATGGCACCACTCTCGGTGAGCTGGGCCCTTCCACACCTATCATCCATCAATCAAGAAAATGCACCACAGACATGCCCACAGGCCAATCTGGAGAGAGCATTTTCTCAATTGGCATTCCTTCTTCCCAAATAATTCTAGTTTATATCCGGTTGACATAAAACTAGCCAGCATAGAAAATATTGCCTAACTGGTTACAACTCCATCTATAAGTGATAAAAAATTAATTCAAAGGCTAATAAAAGAAAATTTACAATAGAATAAAACAATTTAAAAATGTTATATGTCATGAAGATGTGACCATTATCTTAGCTACTTTTATAATTACTGTGGTAAAAATACTCCAACAAAAGAAACTTAAGGGCAAAGGGGTTTATTGTGTCTCACAATTCCAAGGCATAGTCCACAACAGTGGGGTAGTCCCAATAGCAGTAGCTTGAGGCAGTTGGTTATAGTATCCATAGTAAGGAAGCAGAGGGAGATGAATGCCTTCATTCAGTTTATTTTCGCGTATAGACTACAGAATCCTAGCCTAGGGAATGGTGACATCCACTGTGTGTAAGGCTACCTACATCAATTAAACTAATCAAGATAACACCTCACAAACAAGTCCAGAGGCCCATCTCTCAGGTGAGTCTAGATCTCATGAAGATGGCAATTGAGATTAACCAGCACAAATACTAATAATAATTTCAAAATATTTCTCACAAGCCAATTATTTTTCTATCTAGCATTTGATCCCAGAATGCATTCATGCTAGAATATATTTAATTGTTCTTTTTCTGATTTAGCAACGTACCTTAAACATTACAAGTCATTATTCTTCCCCCAAAGCTTGCTTACTCAAAACAATATCCTTTAAATTTCCATATTTTCATTTCAGTTGATAGCTTTGTCTGTACTAAAGTAATACTGATCTTGATTATTTGGATAACAATTTACAAAGTTCTGCATAGCAGGAGGCTTTTTCTTGTATTGTAATATTAATGAAACTTTTCCCCCCTCAGAATCCTGCTTTCTACATGCATAATACCCTGGATTCGTTTCCAGCCAGTGAGCTGTGCTTCTGTTAGTGAAGAAACAAAGGCTCATTTAAGAATAACAGATTGTATATATCTATTGGAACCTGCAACCAAACTGTACCTTTTCTTCCTTACCATACCAGTAATTTCTACTAAAGCCTTCTGGTTAGGCCTCCCTGCACCCATTGCCTTTGGAGGGCAATGCATCATGAGTCTCTGAAGATTAGGCTGTATCTTCTGCTTCTGGAAAAGTGATGAAAAGTGGGTTTTCATGTCTCCATAGCATTGGAGGGAAGAGGAAAGGGTCACCACATCATCAACAGAGGACTTCCCAGGGATCTCGTGGTGGATAAAGTGAACTTCATACTTCTCAAGAGAACATCTGCTGGAAGATGTGCAGTGTCGGGAAGATGGGTAGAAGCAACAGCCAGCAAGAGCTGGACCAAAATCACTATCACAGGAGATCTTGTTTGTAGAAGAGCCTTAGTGATGCTTCCTTGTTTTTGCCTAAGAATATTCCTTAAGTTTTATAGACTTTTAGACTACTTTAAAATTAGCTGGAGCTAAAAGGGTTTGCAACCCCATAGGAAGAACAACAATATTAACCAACATGACCCCCTCCCCTGAGAGTACCCAGGGACTAAACCACCTACCAAAGAGGATCCATGGCTCCAGCCGCATATGTAGCAGAGGATGGCCTTATCTGGCATCAATGGGAGGGGAGGTCCTTGTTCATGTGAAGGCTCAATACCCCAGTGTAGGGAAAAGCTAGGATGATGAGCTGGGAGTGGGATGAGGGATGGGAGAGGGGGTTTGCAGAGGGGAAACCAGGAAAGGGGATAATGGTTGAAATGTAAATAAATAAAATATCCAATAAAATTTTTAAAAAGGAAAAAAAATTAAAGAACACACACAAAAATTATCTGATGTTGACTTATATTAGATATATAAGTTTAACTTATACCAAGTTTAACTGTGCATAACAATCCCTTGCATATTTATTAAAAACCTGGATGTTTAGGTCTTACCCTCCAGAAATATTAAATTAGAACCTTGAAATGAAAAGAAAAAGGAAGCAGAGAACATATATTTGATGAATCTAACACAGCCTATAGGGAAGCAATCACAAAGTAATTAGAATTAAAGCCCTCAAATAATAACCTGTTGTTTTATTTACTTTATTGGGCATCAAGCAGAGTGAATAAACTATCTTGATAGACACAATATTTTCTCTTGAAGCCAACTTGCACATTATTGCATATTGACACAAGACGCAGCCATGGCTGCCATTTTGTTGGTTTAGTTATAAGGAAAACCAAAGAAATGGACATTTTAGTTGAATTAAATGTTTCTAAGGTTACAACTGAATGCCTTTTGAAAGTAGAAATAGGCCAAGAATACTCACCCACTTTTCATCACTTTTCCAGAAGCAGAAGATACAGCCTAATCTTCAGAGACTCATGATGCAATCAGGAAAGTGGAACTTACTCCAAAGACCAAGAATCAGATGCTAAAAGATGCTGCATACTCAAGAGCCATTTGTGAATGGGGGAATTTGGTGATATTTGGTCTGTATAATTACATTAGCCTTGCAGATGGAAACTCACCTGTAACTGCACAATACCTTATCATCTCTCTTTTAGATAAATGTCTGATGGAACCCAGTTGAGTTAACCATATTGTAGATTAATATATTTAGAGAACTTTTTTTGAAAGCCTGAATAGAATACAAACCCATCATTTAGAACTCTCAACATAAAATCCATTTTAAAAAGCAATTACGATTCGCCCTCTCCTTCTGCCTGGACCAAGATAATGTTTCACCTCAGCAATCCAACTGTGAATTGTCCCAAGGACATCACTTCCAGGATAATTTGTCAGACCTAACAGAGAGGCTTTGATTGGGCAGCATCGTTTCATAACATAATTTTAGAAGTTTTTGTTTTAATGTAATGGAGAAATTAGGGTTTAGGAAATGAACTCTACTAAACAGTACTGTGAATATAAAGATATTTTGCATACAACTTTAAATATATATTACAAAAATATGAATTTATGACTTTATGCCACGGGGCGGAAAGAATTCCTGTTACTACCTGGGTATAAAACTTCCAGATCTTTTCCCCAAGTTTATTATATGCACAGACCCACACAGAGGTATGTATAGTCACACTAAATGCATACAAATTAAGGATACATTTTATTACACTAAATCAATGTGAGATCATGCTGTATATAACATTTATAATCTTTGTTTCTTGTTCTACATGGGAATATCTTCCTATATAAAAAATGTTCATATGCTGGATTATTTTAATAGGCAACTTGAATTCTTTTATATAGGTCTACCATGACTCCTTCAACCAATCTTTCTTACAGGACATTTAGATTTCTCCCCATTAATGGTTTGTTGCTATATAAAAAAACACAATGATGAATATCAAGAAAATAAAATATTTTCCCCAGTACTGCTTAAATTCTCTGGGTAAATTTCTTGATGTGGAATTTATGTCCACGTGTGCATATAATGCCAAGCAGTCTCTAATGGTCCCCACGTCGATCCAGAATGATCTGCCTGAGTTCTTTGGAGGAAATAAATCTCCTCTAAATATGTCTCCTGAGATACCACAAGTGAGAATGCTAAACCAATCATTGAGCCAAAGACCTTCTTACATCCCAGAAAGGGCCCAAGTTCAAAGACAGAGCGAGAGAGCAGACATGGCTGGGCACAGCCTGCTCATTCACCCTATAAGCAAAGGATGAGCACATACTATGTGCCAGGCATCATGTGACCAATCAATGTTCCCTGTCTTGCGTTTTGACCTTAAAGTTGGTCTTCAGGGAGTGGCAGTTGCTGTATGAGAATCATGTTCAGGGTACCACAAAACACAAAGAATAAGGTGACAAGCTCTGTGCAAACTGCTAGCAGCCTGGATCCCAGGGTAACATATCCATCTTTAGCCTAAATGAATACAAGCTGTCCAGGTGAACAAGCAGACAGGAGAGAGATGCTGCTGTGAGAGGGGTTACATAGGTGAGGTCTCAGGGGCTGACTGGCTTGAGCATAGTGTGCTCTGTGAAATGCTACATAAGTCATGGTTACTGTAGAGAAAGCACAAACTCCATCTGCACACAGGGTCCCCAGTGGGGGATGTGACCTGGATAAACCTGTAAAACTCTGATACACCATGTTCAGGGATGTGGCTCTCATATGGCAGGGCAAGAAGTGGTTTGGGGAGTTTTCACTTTCAAGGAGAGACACTCATTTGCCCACACAGTGAAGGTTAAACATAAGTTGCAGGATTGTTAAGACAATTAAGCTGATATTCACAAAGCATTCATCACAAAGCCTGACCTATTATACTATGTGCTTAATAGAA